>NW_020664393.1:2350928-2861384 GCF_002925995.2 Terrapene triunguis | reverse complement strand
AGGGCTCCCCATCCCAGCTCACCTGTGCTATGCCCCCTCCCCGAGCACGCTGTTGCTGCTTCAATTCTCCTCCCCTTCCAGGCTTGCAGCGCCAATCAGCTGTTTGGCGCCGCAAGCCTAGGAGGGGAGGAGAATTAGAGTGGGGGTGGCGTGTTCGGGGAGGAGGCGGAGCAGAGTTGATCTGGGGTGGGGCGCTGCCGCACGGCTCCCCGGGGGGGAGCTGCCACGGGGGGGGGGGGCTCCGGGGTGAGGGAGGGGGGGGGGGGAGCGGCCGCAGGGTGGGGGGAGGGGAGGCGCAAGGTGGAAGTTTCGCCTAGGGCACGAAACTTCCTTGCACTGGCCCTGTGCAGGAGAGGAGTGATTAGGTGAATTTTTAATAGCAGATGTTGATCCTACTAAAATAGGGTTAAAGGGGTTTGGGGACCTAGAGTGTGGGCTGAGCAGTCCTAAGGCAGGAACCCTAGGAGCAACCAAGCCTGGAAAGAATATTTGAGCTAAACTTCATGAGTTAAGAAAGCCAAACTTCAGGCAGGGAGTGAGTTTTTGATTCTGGACTATATGTGTAGACTTTGTCTGAGATCAGGTGGGAAAGGCACCTATCTGTTCACAGCTACAATCAGTATATATTCCCCCTAGAATAAAGATAAGACTTACTCAAACTAAACACACTATTGGGTAACCACTCAAATGTTGATATTCAGACACTGAGCAGAAGGTTTTCTGGATATATCCACCATGGATAGATGCCATTTATACAGATAATGCAGTTACTCATTAAGCTGAAGTAGCAGGGGGTTGTGTTTTTAGTGATAAACATCCACATTTGATCCCAGCTGATGCCATTTTACATCTCTGTGTCTGCAGCTACAGTTCTTTACAAATGCAATATAAACATTTCAGGAATTATACTGTTCAGAAGGATATTTTTCACTTTGCTTACGTAGTGGGAAATAAGGGAGATTTATATCTAACATATTTTAAAAGTGGTCAAAGTAGGTTGTGTCCATATTGGTGAATTGCACTAAAAATTCATGTAAGTATTGGGAAGAAAATACACTGTGGCACAGCCATACGAAGTTCAGTCTCTCTTTCTCTCCCCTGCTCACCCCTGCCACATGAGGCTTGTGGGACCATAATTTAAAAAAATGGCCATAAGAACTTGCATCCACCTGAATATTGTCATAAACCATGTTCAGAAACTGTGCTACAACCTGTTAGGGAGATTTATTATGTTTTATTTGCTGTCCATTCAGGACACTGAAACTGTGCAAAAAACGTGTTCTCTAAACATTGTTCAGAAGTGATTGTCAGTCACAATTGTGCCAAAACCATGCTTGCCAATCTCACGACTAGCACAGTTCTGGAAACAGCTTTCATGTCTTCCTTTTTCTCTCTCTCACTCATCTCTGGGGGTTGTACTGACTCCAAATTCTAATTCGCCATAAGATGGAAAAGAAGGTGAAGATCAGGGTAAAAAGTCAAAAGAAGTTAAAACATTGTAATTCTATGCAGAAAGACTGTGCTACTAATGATAGCAGACAACAAAACGTGAATGGCAGAACTTGAACTTCATTAGCACTGCCTGAAGGGAAATTCACTCTGTCTCCTTTCCAGATGTGTGTAATACACCTGCCTGATGATTTTCTAATTTGGATTTGTCATTTCCCCTCTCTTGTACAGCATTGTACAGCACGTATACAGCAAACACATTAGGAGGAATAGGCCATATAACTAGTTGTATAATTTGTATCATAGCTTTAAACTATTGCAGCTACAAAAGAAAATAGATTCTCATTTCCAGACCAAGGAATGTAGGATTTTCAATATGAACTAATTTTGGATTAGCAATGTCCATGTTGTGAGTAGAGTGGACTTGTTAGGACATTCATATGCCAGTTGCAGACCTCTCTTTCACACCTGGTACTGCTGTTTTCTTGTGCCCAGGTTAATTTAGAGGTCACATACATTGCTGGTCTAATTGTTCTGTCATCTACATGGTATTCTCCAGCTGCAAAAGGTGTAACATATGTACAGATGTGCCATCATCCTTCTACCCTTTCAAAAGCAGTAAATTGCACAAATTAGTAGATCCCACCCTCTGTGTGTGCAGGCATCATCAGTTGTGTGTGTGTGTATGTGTGTGAACTACAGACAGGAGGAAAAAACAATAAAGGTGGCTGTGCTCACCAAGAAAGTGGGCATCTCGCCATGCTGCATAAATATGTGGCAAACTCCCCCCATGTATATGCACATACCATTGGTGGAAAATGATGTGTAAAATGAAGTGGCCAGCTTTAAAATCTCCACGACAGTGCTGAGAAACTTGGAAACATTCACAATAGAAGCCAGGTAGAGCTGTTACATAAGCCATATGACCTTTTTTTTATATTATGCCATGCACCATACAATAAAAAGCTGCTCTATGTGTGCAGGTGTAACATGTAGTAGGAGACTGAGTCATTGTTCTTCTCAAGCAGTTGGTGGTTGAGGTTGATGAGTTTGCTATAGCTGCCAGCAAGGGGACCAAGTTCTTTAGATCAAACAGTAGTGGCTCATGCTTTTAATTCTGAATGTCACAAGTTCAAACCCTACTGTCAACCCCTCGGACATACAGGGACATTGTCTCGTTACTTGCACAGATAACCCAGCCTTTGCCCAGTACTACATAGAAGCATAGAACCATACAGTTAGAGGGGACTGAAAGGGTCAATCTAATCTAACCCCCTGCTAAGATGCAGGATTTGTTGTGTCTAAACCATCCAAGACAGATGGCTATCCAGCCTCCTTTTGAAAACTTCCAGTGAAGGAGCTTCCACAACCTCCCCAGGCAGTCTGTTCCATTGTCCTACTGTTCTTACAGTTAGGAAGTTTTTGCTGAGATTTAATCTAAATCTGCTGTGCTGTAGTTTGAACCCATTGCTTCTTGTCCTGCCCTCTGTGGCAAGAGAACAACTTTTCTCCATCTTTTTTATGGAAGCCTTTCAAATATTTGAAGACCACTAGCATATCCCCACTTAATCTCCTCTTTTCCAAGGTAAACATACCCAGTTCCTTCAGCCTTTGCTCATATGGCTTGCATTCCATCCCTTTGATCAATTTCGTCGCTTGCCTCTGGATCCTTTCCAGTTTCTCTGTCTACATCCTTTCTAGACACTGGTGACCAAAATTGGATACAGTATTCCAGTTGAGGCCTAACCAGCACCGAGTAGAGCGGTACTATCACCTCCCATGACTGGCATGCTATGCCTCTATTAATGCAACCTAAAATTGCAGTTAATTTTTTCGTAACAGCATCGCATTGCTGATTCATTTTGAGGTTGTGATCCATCACACCTCCCAGATCCTTCTCAGCAGTACTACTGCCAAGCCAGTTTCCCCCCATTCTGTATTTGTGTATTTGGTTTTTCTTCCCTAAGTGTAGCTTCTTACATTTGTCTTTGTTGAATTTCATTTTGTTGCCCATAGCTCAGTTCTCTAATTTATCAAGATCTCTCTGAATTTTAGCTGTATTCTCCAAAGTGTTTGCATCCCCGCCCCCAGCTTTGTATTATCTGAAAATTTGACCAGTATGCTCTTTCCTCCTACATCCAGGTCATTAATAAAGATGTTAAACAACACCGGACTCAGAACAGATCCCTGTGGAACCCCACTTGAGACTTCCCTCCATTCTGACATCATTCCATTTGTTTGCGGTTGTTTAACTAATTATGTATCCACTTAATGGTAGTTCCGCCACATCACTGTACTGCTTGGGTTGGAACTGAGACGGCAAAGCAGTGAGTTCCGCAGTTGCCACTACTTAGCATGTATCTCCACAGAAGACACTCTGGAGCTTGGATTCTCCATTCCAGTGTCTGGATTTAGCACTCATCATAGCAGCTGATGACCCTTTCATTGCAGGACAATATTTACAGCACACTCTGCTTAGGAATTAGACCTAGAGTTCTATTTTTTATGGAAGTTGTAGACCTTAATCCTAGGCAACTGCACTGAGAATGTATCCTTTAGAACCCTATTCTCAAAGGAGCTCATTATGACACAGTATTCAGATTGCTGATTACAAGGTAAGTGCAGTAGATGGTTATAAACTACCATGCCATTGTCTGAGGATATAGCCATCCATGGCAAGTGTTCATCTTAATGGGGTTTTAAGTTAACTAGGAAGAACTGAGGATGCATGTCTGTTGGGATTGCGTAGATGAAGGAGTAATACAAATGTGGCATTCTAAAATTAACAGATGAATTTTACTTCTCTCTGAAGCAGTTTTTGTTCCATGAATGAATATATGGCATCGAGGCATGGAAGGAAGACTCTGACAGTTACACTGGCCTATGTATGGCACTTCATTGTACAAAGGTGACATGATAGAGTCCCTTTAATACAAAGAAAAGATGCTTCTGACTTCAGCTGTGGAGACTTTTACCTGACCACTTGTTTCTGATGATTCTGATGGTTCTACCGCCTTCAGTGTTTGTAAGGCTCCCTGCATTTTTATGTTTAGTTTCTTCTAACAGCAAAAGTGTTTATATATGGAAATTGTGATAACATCAGAATGTTTTCTGTCTCCCCAGCAACTTATGGAAAGGTACTTGGCGTAGAGGCACATGACAATGTTGCTCACCATACACTTGATTTTTAAGATAAAAAGGAAAGGTGGAACATTGATTGAAAAAAACAATAAGGTAACTCCTTTCATTTTTCAAAAATGAAAGATGTTCAGCAGTTTTGAGATTACTTTACTATCTACATCTATTTCCTATTATAGCCAACAATAAAAAGCCTGCCAGATGCTGTGGTGCAGGGGCGGGCAAACTTTTTGGCCTGAGGGCCACATCGGGTTTCGAAAATTATATGGAGGGCCGGTTAGGGGCAGGGGTCTTGTCCTGGCCCCCACCTCCTATCTGCCCCCAACCCGGGACTCCTGCCCCATCCAACCCCCCCTGTTCCCTGATAGCCCCTCTGGGACCCCTGCCCCATCCACACCCCCCCATTCCCTGTCCCCTGACCGTCTTCAAACCCCCGCCGCCCCATCCAACTCCTCCTCTAATTTCTGACGGCCCCCCTGGGACTCCTACCCCATCCAACAACCCCTTCTCCCTGTCCCCTGACTGCCCCCGGAACCCCTGCCCCTGACTGCCCCCTGCCACCCCATCCAACCCCTCCTCCTTTCTGACTGCCCCCCCTGGGACCCTTGCCCCCATTCAACTCCCTGTTCCTCCCCCAACCACCCCAACCCCTATCCACACCCCGCCCCCTGACCACCACCCCAAACTCCCCTGCCCTCTATCCAACCCCCCCTGCTCCCTGCCCCCTTACCGCACTGCCTGGAGCACTGGTGGCTGGTGGCGCTACAGCCGCGCCACCTGGCTGGAGCCAGGCCAACCGCTGCTGCCGCCACCGCGCAGCACAGAGCACCGGGTCAGGCTGGGCTCTGCAGCTGTGCTGCCCCAGGAGCTCACAGCCCCGCCGCCCAGAGCATTGCGCCCGCGGTGGAGCGAGCGAGCTGAGGCTGCGGGGGAAGGGTGACAGCAGGGGAGGGGCCAGGGGCTAGCCTCCCGGGCCAGGAGCTTGGGGGCCGGGCAGGACAGTCCTGTGGGCCAGATGTGGCCCTCGGGCCATAGTTTGCTCACCTCTGCTGTACTGTGATGTGATTTGGCTTGGTTGTGAAGACCTAATCTCAGTTGATGTCTTGAAGTTGAAGTCACTTCTTTAGACACTGAGAATTAGCATCAGGGAAATCTCTTTTACTTAATCCACTGCATTGATGCAACCACATTATATGTAAGTGGGAGTTCTGTAGAGAATTTACATGCAGAGCACACTGACAAGAGCCTGAAAAATCATTTATGAACTATAACTCTACATGTTTAATAACAGTTTATAAACAAGGCAATGCACAGAATATGTCTATTTCCACAATTTCATTTTAAGGAGTTATTATTCTAGCACTCCAGATCCTTTATAGTGTAATTTTATTTTCAAGTTACACCCAGCAAATTTGCTTCTGTCTATGTTTGAAGCGTGAGTTTACATAAATTGCACACAGCATTTTTTTAATGCTATCATTCTACTAAACCAGGAATATGACAAGGGGGCAGGGGAAGAGGACAGACAAAAATAGATTGTTTGCATACTGCCAAAGTCTCTTCCTTATCAATGTTTAACATGTCTCAATGCTTTGCTAGCCACCAAGGTCTTTACTTTCCAAGCACTATCTGATTAAATATTTCTCATACTTCCTGCAGCTAGCTACAGAAAAAGTAAGTTTTTTGCAAGACTGTTTTATACTATCCAATAGTTTAGCTAGCTTGTGTACATTACACTGACAAACTTAAAGTGATAACTTTATCTAAATGAAATTGTGAACTGTGACCCCAAAATATGAACCCATCAAAACTGAAATGACATGGACACTTATTACATTGGATGCCCTAAAAGAAAAAATACCAAATGAGAAATGAAGAAAAATCAGAAGCTTGAAGTTATAAATCAAAATGAGATTTTAAAAGTTACATCCATGGTAATATAGATCTTTTCATGACCCAAGGAGGTTAGTGATTTAGAATTAAATTGTGTGTGTGTACCTCAAGTCTTCACTCATTCTTTCTTTCCAGGGCCTCTCCTCTCTAACAGTCATTGTGAACATTGCACTTAGTTTGCAGGTGGGAGAGCAGGCAGCTTCAGCCAAAACTGCTACACCTGACCTTGATCAGCTGCTAGAGACTGGGCTAGGAAAATGCAGCTATAGGTGTGTAACATTCCCTGGAGGGTGAGGCTATCACCTTTATGATGGTTCCAATCCCAGCTGGCATGAAAACTCAGGAGTTCTGAACCAAATCAGGTTCTGTAGAATTGGAATCTATTGGTTCATTCATTGCACCAACGGAACAGCTCTAATATCACTATTTCTATTCAAAGTCAGTATTTGCCATTATAGCAAAAATCTCTAAAAAACAAACTGTTCTGTTCTGTTCTGTAAGATTGGAGATATCTTGAACTTTATAGCCCAGATTCAGTCTTTGTCAAGGAAGACACAACTCTGTTAATCAATGAGTCTTAAATCAATCGCTAACTAGTAAGGATTGGAATGAGACCTTAATGGGAGGCAGATTATCCCACATCTACCAACTGCAGGGTTTCTTGCACCTTGCTCTGAAGCACTTGGTATTGGTTGCTGTCAGAGACAGGATGCGGGACCTCCAGGATGTTATGATATGTAAATTCCTATATTTATATCTGCTTATGCAGGGTTGAACTTTGCCCTATGAATGTACATCTATGTCCACTTGTGTTTTTGTGGGTTACTTCTGAAAGTGAGCTCTGCATAGAATGTATTGCTTCCTTCATCGGATGTCACTGTTGCTCCACAGAAATGAACATGGAAGTGCAGCTGCAGTTTGGAAGATCAACTGTTTTCTGTTTCCATCATCTTTAATTTTAAATGTTGAAAGAATGAAGAGGGAATACTAAACTGCAGAAAATATTTTTGAAAGTAGACACCTAAGTGGAGGAATATGAGATACGTAAGTTACATGATCTCATAAATTTTTGTGATCTGTTCTATTTTGGGCTCAGTATTTCGGTAGTAGTGAACTATTTGCAACATTTATCTGCATTCAATATCTGCCTGGTTGTGTTGCTGTCCTTTTGATCCTTATTGGTCACTGTGACAGGTGCTCTATTCACCGCTAGATTGGCACCTCCTCCTGGCCTCTGGGGATTAACTTCACGAGGTCTAAGCCCCTTCCTGTGGTTGCACGCCATCCCTCTGTCCTTCTCTCTCTGTCTGCGCGAGATGCTGCTGCCTCTTCATGACTCAGCCCTCCACCCAGGTCATTATTCACATTTTCCCCTTTCAGGTTTTCAAAGTCTTTCCTCCTCAGTCTTAGGAAGTCTTCCCATTCACTGCCCCATAGCACCACTTCATCAGTGGCTGGCTGGGGAACCTAGGCCTGCCCTGCACTCTGGGTTCCGACCCAGGGACCTTCTAGCCAGCATTCAATGTCTGTTCCCTATTAGACCTTACTGCCTTTCCTGAGGACCTTTCCTTACCATCTGGCACTCCTCCAGTTTCACCACTCCCCCCTCCCAGGGAGTGACTGCAGACTTTCCCAGCAGCCCCCTCTGTTTCCAATTTCCATCCTGCCTAGCTCCTTCCTCCCAGGTAGGCTCTCTCCCTGAGTCAGGGGATTGCTTAGCTACCTAATTCCTCTCAGCTGTGGCCTGTCAAGTTAATTAGCCCCCTTCTCAATCCACATTAACGCTTTCAGGGCAAGTGTGGGGTAAACAACCCAGCCCAGTCACCTTAACTTTCTGTTGCTTTCTGAGTCACTTGTTTTCCTCCTGTGCAACACTTCACTCCTTAAAGTGCCTCCTTTCTTCATCTTTCTGTATGGTATTTATCATCTACTCAATGTCTATAGAGTCCTGTGGCACCTTTAAGACTAACAGATGTATTGGAGCATAAGCTTTTGTGGGTGAATGCCCACTTCGTCGGATGCATCCACCCACGAAAGCTTATTCTCCAATACATCTGTTAGTCTTAAAGGTGCCACAGGACTCTGTTGCTTTTTACAGATCCAGACTAACACGGCTACCCCTCTGATACTCAATTTCTATAAGAGATTATGATTATAGCTGAAGTGGTAACTGTATGATATCAAAATCCACAGATAATTTAGATCTTAAGATAGTTCAGATCCTGTAGACGTTTCGTGTGAAAGGAGACTCCAGAAGAAAACCAGCATAATAGTTTCCTTTCTATCATGTCAAAACATGGCCATTTGAGGTACACAATCAATTAATAACTTATGTTATTCAATAATGTTGCCTAAAAGGAAGACATCCTGTGACAAACTTTCTATGGCCAGAAGCTACACCAGGTGGAAGTACCCGTATCACATTGCTTCTTTTCTGGGACCTCTGCTTTCCAAAAAACCTCCTTGCAATTAATTGACTCTTGTCTGAGCCGGGCAAACCTGTGAAATATTCATCTGGCAAACAGCTTGATACATTTCTTTCTAAATAAAGAAGAGAATCCAAGTCTGCCAGGCTCCTTGTGTGTCCCAGATCACTGAGAGCCTGGTTTTAATACAGTAAAACTCAGTACCGTAAAGTACTCTGAATACTATTTGAACACATCCTGTCTGGCTGAAAATTTGTATGGAACTAAAACTCTCCAAGACTTGTGCCAACATGAATTAGGTCTTGTATAAAATCTAGGATGGATTTTTGGGGGTAGTTCCAAAGGCCTGATAAGGGGCCTGGAGAGGTCTTTATGGTACTTAATGCCCGCTTATCTTAAATGAGATGATCACAGTGGATAGGCCACTGGAGTGGGAATCACCTGGGTCCTAGCTCAACTACTGAGAACTGGGGAAGCCACATCCACTCTATGTGCCTCAATGTCACCTTCTTTGGAGATTGGAATAGTGATATTTGCCTAATTCATAAAGTGCTTGGAGAGCTATTGATGAAAAGCTCTATAGATGTTCTATATATTGTTGTTATTATTACTAAAATCAGTGGAGAAAAAATTTAAAAAGTGTTACCTTTGCTATCTCTTTCCCTCCTTTTCCCCACAACAGTTTTTGGGGTTGTTAAAAAAAATTTGAAGTGCTTTTTTGAGCTGAGATTCCTTTTCATTATTTCTAGCAAGTAAGCAAGCAAGCAAGCAAACAAACAAATAAAGCCACTTAATGCTCAATGATTTTGGTGCCCACATCTGACTTCAAAATATGAATATTATTATATTTTCATATGGAATGTCCTGTGGGTTCCTAATAATATCTAGTTATTGGTAGAGCCACAGATCTAAGAAAAAAATCAACCTGTGAATGCTGTTTTTATGAGACCTACAAAAATATAAGTCCTGTGCTTCCCTCCACCGGCATGAGAGGAGGAAACTCCATCAGAAGAGTCTCCCGGAGCATGGAAGAGAGAGAGCTGCTGACCCCTGGCATGTTCTCTTCTCCCTAAGGTTTGGTGGAAGCCCCTTCATACCAGCTCCAAGTAATGGGCTCCATGGGTATTTCAGGTTGGAGCCAGATCTGGAGGTGAGGAGAAGCTGCATTGTAACAGTTACTAAGGATATTCAGAGAGTGGATGAAGATGAGAGTTCAAGCAGAAGTGGCAAAAGGAGTTGGCCAGTGCAAGTTTGACTCCTGAAGGCACTGTTAGAGGAAAGGAGGGAAGTGCAGATGGGCTGAGTACAGGGCAGAGATTCTGTGACTCCAGGACTTAGTGCTGTGTTCCCCTCAGAGCATGTGTGTTCCTGCTTCCTTTGCAGCCCTCATAGCTGCGGTAACTAGGGATGCGGGGGGGTCTGCCGCACACCCTGGCTTGAAGTAGTTTCCATCATATACAGTGTTTACAGTTTGGTTCAGTGCTCTCAGCACCCCCACTATACAAATTATTCCAGCACCCCTGGCAGCCCTGTGCTCCTTTTGCCATCTCTGGAGCAGCTTTTAACTGTGCGACACCATTCTCCAGGACATGCTAATATTACTGAGTGTGCCATTTTTGCCAGGATGGGGCATTATGTGAGCTGAAGCTGGTGTCAAACAAAATCCACCTCAGTATGTTCTTTTCATCCCCCATCCAAAAGATGGGGGGAAACTCATTGTTTTCAGAACACTAGAGGGCGACATTTCGATTTTCAGGCTTCTACGTGGATGTTGAGAAAACAGAGAGAGGAATTGATGAGGGTGTGGAGCTTTTCATCTCTTCATTGCTGATTCCAGTCCAGCCCAGGGTGGTAGTGTCTGAACATTGTTGGTGTCTGAGGGGCTCTTTAGTAGCCTTTGTGAAATAAGTTTGCTCATCTCAATGTCTGTGTCACAATATGCACCATCACAATGGACACGCCTGTCGGCAGTCTCAGCACAGAGACCTAGGATTGAATAAATAGCGAGACTGAACTACCCTCTCACGCCATGGTGTGTTTACATCCCGCCCCCTGTATTTTATTCTGCAGACTCAGTACAAAAGTAAATGATTCCTTCTAGCATTCAGCGTCCTTCTCATGTACAGTTCTACTGAGTTATTACAGTACCTATATGTCCCTCAGCGTAGAGCCAAAAATGATCTGATTGATCGTAAATGGACATGCTTTCACACAGTGCTTATTCTTCATTTCTGTACAGAGTTGTGACCACAGTGTATTTGTAGCTAGGTGATTTACTGCCAAAAACACAGGCAATCTTTGGATACAAACAGAACTTCAATATCTCCCTCTGCACCATTCTGTTCTCCACGCTGAGCAAACAGGTTTTGCGTTACCCCTCCATCATTGTCACCATGGTGCTCTACTCCATTGACTCTGAGCATTTTCCAACATGCAGCTATCACAATTAGAAACACTGGATTCAATTACTAAAACATGTATTTCTGAGCAGTTCTTTACTTAGAAAAATTGTAGATGAGCCAGCTTGAATGTATTATCATTCCCTTTTCCTTTGTGCTCAAGAGACCACTAATTGGTCACTGCACTACTAAACACAGAAAGGGATCAGTTCCAAAAATAACGCAGAGTGAGGTATAAGGAGTGTGTGCCTTTATAGAAACCTGAAATATCTGTCAAACAAAGAGATAATATATGACTCATTCTTTTATTTAATCTTTTCTTGGCTATTCATTCATCCAAGAGGTCCAGTGTTTTAATCAAATTGTCTCCACCAAGAATATCCTTTTTCTTTGACAGTGGAAGATTCCCCAAGCTTGCAGACATTGGGGCTTAAAGGAATTCCAGGATCTGGAGAGAGGATGATTTGGAAGGTAGGGACATGAAACTATATCTTTTCTTTCCACGGAAACAGATCTCCCCTTACTGCAGGTTTGGGGCTGGGTTGGATTCTTTCTGAACCGATTAGCTCATCCCTAATTGTTTTCTCTAAGCCTGCCAAGCAACAGAGCTGACAAATACTGTAAATATAAACACCCTCTTTTGCTAATTTACTGACTCATGCACAAATCCGCTTGTTGTTAATCCACGAGTGTCACTAAACTCTTGACTCTGATCCTTGTGGAAAATCCGGGCAGTATTCCAACAGCTAGTTCAGAGCTGACATTAGCATTTCCAGTTGCAAATTGTGAACAGGCACAGAATATGTCTCCAAATCATGTTATTTTACAGAATATTGATCATTTTAGGGCTTTTTCCTCTATAAAAGTTATATTTGTTTTTACACTCTTGCACTTTTGTCAGTAAAATAAAGTATATTTTGATAATACCAGTAGATTGAGAACATATGATCAGTTAGTGTCATGATACTAGGATCAACCATCTTGTGTTTTTTTTTTTTTATGGCATGTGGCAGAGAGAGGCCAGTGACAATATTCCAGGCTCAGCAGCACAGGTTAAGTCACAAAGATGGTATGTTACAATTGCATGTGACTTATTTCAGTCTCTAGCATTTCTTTTTTAATATTCTTAGGGCCTGGTTTTTAAAGATATTCAATCAATGGGAGTTAGGCCCCCAAAAACCTTTAAAACCTGGTCCTGTATGTGCAAAAGGAATTAGGTGTTGCGATGCTATGCGTCACAATGCCTAACTGTTAGGTGTTTAGAAAATCACTGTGATTCACAAAGCCTGATTTAGGCTCCCTATATAATGAATAGGGAGAAAGAGGCCGCCTATTGCCATTTAAAAAAGCCAGCGTGCTAGGCAGGGAGCCGCCTAAGCTAGCCAATGGGAAATGCTGCTGACAGGGATATGTGCTAAACCTGCCCCTGTCTTGGAGATATGTGCCTATCTCTGCTTGGGATTCTCAACTGCAAACCCTCTCTTGGCATTAGGTGCCTACCATGGGGAGGCTAGCCACATGGCCCCACCCCTTCCACCCAAGGCCCCACCCCAAATCCACCAGAGTCATGAGCGCCCCCCGTCCCCCCATGGCCAGAGGAGCCCTGGTCAAACTGCACTGGGCCACCCCCAGAGCCAGGCTGCTGGGCCACCCCCAGCACTGGGCCACCGGCTGGTCTCAATGCTGGCTCCAGGGCCGGGTTGATGGGCCATCTCCAGTGCCAGGCTGCCAGCTGGCCTCAGCATCGGCCCCAGCGCCAGCCCTCAGTGCTGCACCATTGGCTGCCCGGGCCCGCTGACCTCTGCCTGGAAGCAGAGCTGAGCTCTCAGTCCCACCGGCTTGGGCACCAGCTTGGGGGAGAGGGCAGAGTATGGGTGGGGCCAAGGCTTGGCTTAGGGGAGGCATAGCCTCCCCTGGCCTATTATATCTGCTGCCCATGGTGCCTATACCATTTTAGTGAAAAGGAGGAAGACTTCCCTCATAACTTTTAACCCCATGGTTAAGGTACTCATCCAGGAAGTGGAAGACCCTAGTTCAAGTTCACCTTGCCTGAGGAGGAGAAGGTTTTGAACAGGGCTCTGCCAGGTATCAGGTAAATACTCTAACCCCTGGGCTATGGGATAATGTGATACGGGGGCTTTCTCAATCTCTCCTGTTGAAGATAATACACTCTGGGTAAACAATTATAGAGTCATTGGAAGACAGGGGCTGGACCCTGAGCTTTCTACGTCCTAGATGAGTGCTCTGTCCACGGGGCTACGGTCATTTCTCATGCTTGTGCTGTCTCTCTCTTACTCTCCCCAATGACTCTTCATTTGTGGAAGAGCCTCCCCAACTCCTACACTAATTGAAAAAAGCTGGGCTTGGTTTAAGAATGCATTTCATAAGAGGGGCGCTATACAAACCAGGACTGTGAGTCATAATAGAGCTGCTTTGAGGTCTCTACTGTAGCCCAAGGATAGCAATTGCATATGCTGCATTTGCACTTCTGCTCTGTAGTGTCCAATGGCCAATAGATCCATCAAACTTGCCCCATTTTCTCTCTTTAACCCTGCATGATTGAGTGCAGGGTGTTGCCATGGAGCTGGATTAGGAGTGTACACATCTCCCACAAGTGCGGATGCTGTGGAACTTCGCCTGTTACGTGACAGGCAGGGTCCTTCTCTTGCTACAGAGGGACAGTTTTTACAGTTGCCTCATAGAGATTTTGAACCAAGTTCTGCTATTAAACATATGCAGCCACCATTCAATGGGGCTAGAAGTTTGCTCTTTCTGGCTTCCAATATCGTAGCAGCTGGTTGTCCAGAAGTGTCTCCAATATTGGCATCAGTGCGGTATATCTTTTGCTGTTTCGGGTTGATAAAACCCATTTATAAAAATTAATTACAGCAAAGACAACATTGTTTTCTACGTAAGAAAATACTTCCGTTTATCCTGTTTTATAATGGCACATGGTGCATTGCTACCAGCCATGTACCAACTGTGTAAATACAGTGGAATCAAAATGATATTTTAATATGTGAAGTTGGGATAGGGGGGGGAGTTCTCCTGTCTTTCAAGATTTGATTTTAATTGAACCTGCCTGGGCAGCACTGGAAGCCACACCCTACTTAGCAACAGTTGCTAAGTAGAATAAGCTTTACAAAAAATGCTGCTACTGTTGGCACAGAGACCTGTGCTGTCCAGGTGGCTAGTGTCTGAAAGATCCCTCCTCTTATCTCATGGAGGGAAACTGACTCACAATTACACAGAGGAGGGAGTGGCATGATTTCAAGTCAGCAATTGTGTTGGAATTGGAAAACGGAGACTCAAGAAGAGTGGGTTTAGAAATAGGGAGACAAAAGCTCAGCATGAGGAGGGAGTTAAGCACCTAGCAACCTTGGCCCCCAGTGAAAAAAAAACCCCACAGCAGCAGAAGTGATCCGCCTGCAAAGTACTGAATGTGAACCAAAGAACATGCCACGTCTTTTCCACCATCTCCTCTTGAGAACAGTAGGGGACAACCCAGTGTGCCGTTCAGCTTTGCTCCTCTCAGTAAAACAGATTCCCATGTTCAAAGTAGTGCTGCATACATAGGGCCATCTAAGGTAATGAGGTTACACGGGTACAAATCAGGGCGTACTGCCTGTTCCATTTACTTGTACACAGTCTTTGCTCTCTTCTCTTCTCACATTAGTCAGCAGTATTCTCTTGTGTTTAGTTTCCTTACTTTACAAATACAGATTCTATAAATAACACTAATAATTTTTATGATTAGTTCCTCCTCTTCCTGCTAATCCCAGTTCCTGGTTAGTCCTCTAATGATCTAATCCTTCCAAAATTATTTTGTCTTCACCATGAATAAAAGAGAAATGTCACTTTCTCCTTTAGGTGCTCTAACTTTGGTGGGTGTATTTACTGTAACTAATTAACTTTAATTACTTTTGCAATTGCAACTTATTTGACAGAATTTTCCACTGACTGCACAAAACATCTGTCTTGCTGGGAATGTACATATTCTCTGATCTACATATAGTACTCTACTAAAATATGGTAACATATGTAGTCCATTAGTCTATAAAGCAATAGGCAAGCAGAGCTCCTATAGGGACTCAATGAATTTCCACTCTTACATCTGTTCTTTTGCCTTTCAGGTTGGGGGCGAAGTTGAAACATTTTCTCACCTAATTTAATGGTCTAATAATTAGATCAGTGGTTCCCAAACTGGGGTTCATGAACCCCTGGGGGTTTGTGAAATGTTACAGGGGGTTCTCAGGAAAAAATTCCCTAATGGCATACAGAGCTGTTCTGAGGGTCCCCAGGCAGCCCGGGGCCAGCAGACCGGAGCCCCTGGACTCCCAAGAGCTAAGCAGATCAAAGCAAGCATATCTATCACACCGAGCAGATTTAAACTTCAAGACTCCTTATAAGAAATGGAAAGGGAGGTGGATATTTTATGCTGTTTTTAAAATTAAATAGGCAGCCAGTATTGTTTTTAAAATTATTATTAAGAACAAGTTTAAAGCTTTGTTGTAACGTGCGTTGTTTGCCTGGACTGCTCAAGACCTGAATGCTTGTGTAGGAGGAACTCTTTGAGTTGGCTTCTTAAATACCTTAATGCTGTTTCACTTCTGATACTCCTTGATGAAACATAGGACCCTTGTCTTATAACAGGCTTATTCAAAGTGATACAAGCTATGAAAGTGAGATCTTGGAACAGTGTTGCCGTTTTCATAATGTAATAAAAATACTGTAATGATAAATAATAATTAATAATGTGTAATAAGCATGTCATAAAAACAAATTTTATATTTCCAAGATCACTGCTTTTATCATTTATACTCAGGTAAAGGAGAAAATCCCTGGAAATATTCATTTTTAGGAGGGGGTTCGCGAGACTTGACATTTTAGTGAAAGGAGTTCACGGGTTGTTAAAGTTTGGGAACCACTGAATTAGATGTAACAATCCACTTACTACTTGACTTGCTTTGTGTTTCCTTCAGAGGCTACATAATGCCAATGCTTCATTCTGAGCAGAGGTTTCCCGTCTGTTATTTGTTGACAGACTGTACAATTATACTTCATTGAAATCACCCTCACAATAACAAGGTCTCTATTTAATGCCTGGTTCCTAATGACAATGTTACAAGGAGGATTCAGCAATTCTTGGAGCTCTGGCAATGTTATCTGCTTGCCAGATCAGATGAATGATGGGTAATTATTTGTAGCAAAGAAGCTAGGAGCAATGGTTAAAATATGGCCTAATCTAGTGAACTCCTGGGCACGGACATCTTGGTGTTGCAAAATCAGGTATCTACTCAACTGAGAGTACAAGCAATAACAAACTGCCAGTGCTGTTATTCACAATTATTACACACACACATGCACACACACACACACACACACACTTATATTGCCATCCCGTGTGAATTTTAGAGGGTGTCCCTTTCAAAGATGACTGTTGTTAAGCAACTATTTTCTAATAACTTAATTGTTTCTTTTCTTATTTTACTGTCTTACACCACACGTTGGACCTCATTCTCCACTCACACTGGTTTTACACTGTTGTAACTCCACATACTTCAATAAAGTTGTGCCTGCTTTACATGAGTGTAACTGAAAGGAGATTCAGGCACTATATATTCAGATAAGTAACAAATAAAGATACTATAGTTCTTTTTTATTTAGCAAATGGAGATTTTTTCCCTCTCATTCTTAACATGTGAATACCCAGACTGTGCCTCTTCTGCTCCAGCAACTGAGAGACAGAGGAAGCAATTTTTATAGCACATAGAGTATGTGGAGCATCATTCTGAGATGTTTTTTCAATATATTTCCCATTCATCTGAATTCCCTTTGCTCACTCTCCATTGGTAGTGTCTGGAACTCTGTGGCATAGTACTATGGCAAAGCTATGAAACTCACATAATACCAGAGGTTAATAGCCAGGAGAAAGAGACTGCAGAAACAGAGGGATGAGTACTTGTTCAATGCAATTTTATATGGATTTTCTAGACACTAATCCAGAACAAGCAATTCCCGGCAGCTGATGGTCTTTGAAACACCCAGAAGAGATGGAATCCACAATCCATCCACTCACACTATATCCAGGCATCCAATAGTCATGATCAGAAGTTTCAGAGAAACACTTTAATTCTTTTGAGGAACAGATGAGATGAGTGATCCCATGAAACACCCTTTTCTATAAAATAGACTCTACTGGCTCAGATTGTCAAGATTAATTGCCTGCAAATGTGTGCTTACCTTTGCATGCACCTGTATTGCACATGCACATAACCAATATGCTTATGTCAGTTAGATCTTTGCATGCTCTTATGGTGAGTTGGGTGCCTGACTGGCCACACGCATTCACAGCTACTTGATTTATTTACACACATCAGGTATCTGCATGAAAAAATATGGTGCATGCAAATATGTGTGCAATGGTATACACCCAACTTTGAAAGTGGCACATTGTGAACAGTCAAAAGGTTATATTATTCTTCCATTCTCCCCAGATTAGGGTGGTGCCTCATGATTTCTGGTCTGTGTTTGGCAAAAACTTTTCCTATCAGCAGCATGTACCTGCTTCATTAATATCTTTTTAAGTGTGCTGGTTTCAAGAGGGAGTGAGGGAGGACAGGGCCCTAAGAGATAATTTTTTATACACTTTTCTTACATCAGAAGCGGATTTAAAACATTCCAAAATATCTGCAGTATGTTAGTTCCCTGTAGTTGATTTACAGGCTGTGACAGAAAATCCATTTCTGTTCCTGTAGATGCTAAATTCATTACCCTGCCACAGAATTCAGATTCTCCACTTCTCCTTGAACTTCAGCTTGCTGCCATGACAACCAGTACCAGACAATATTTTTTCTTCCCACTTTTTTCATTGGCACATTCACATATTGCAGCAAAAATAGTATCCTTTTGTGATATTAAAAAAGTAATCATTGCATTTTATTACTGATGTCCTCTTCATACTGTGACCTTATACCATATATTATGTATGCAGCATCCATCTGATTAATCACACTACAGTCTATGGCTTTGTAAACTATCAGGCCAGATTTTCTTTAAAGCGGTGTGAAAAGAGGATTTTCCCCCCCTCCTTCCAAATTTCTCCACAGCTGGACATTTCAATTTACAGTAAAATGTATTTGAAATGGGAATGTATAATGCACTTTTCTTCAATAAATAACTGCTCATTCTTCTCTGTCTTAGAGGTTCTCTCCATTTTCTGTTGTCAGAAGTATTCAAGGATTAACTTGCCTATGAAAGTCCAGGCAGTTTTCGTCAAACCTCTCTGAAGTCCTATTAAAATTCCAAATGGGTTTCTGAGTGGAGTGTCTGATCTCAACATTAAGAAACCAAGGAATGTCAGGACAAATGGAAATGAAACCATTCCGTCAATAGGTTGCTACTGGTACTGGATGAGATGGGAGACTGTCAAACTAAGGATTGTTGACTCTCTACTACAGAAATTATGGACCTGTCATAGAGCAGTGAAGCACAATATACCAAGTAGGTTGGTTAGCAGGTGGGCAGCAACTGAATATACTAGTAGGTAGGAGTTAAAGGTTAAAATTGTTGAGACTTGTAGAGAAACATGGAGGCAAACATGGTGCTTTAAAAAGTATAAATACGTATGGGTTCATTAATAATAAAATGATAAAGTAAATGTTATAGTGCTGTAGTTAGTGTTTTGTATTAATGGTGATGGTGTGCGTATATGTATATGTATATATGAGAGGTGGTGTGTGTGTATATATATGTGAGAGGAAGGATGGCTGGGGTTAGGGAACTAACCTAGGAGATGGGGGAAACCTATGGTAAAGTCCCTACTCGGTCATAGACTTTCATTTAGCCTCTCTGAGCTT
Source organism: Terrapene triunguis (assembly GCF_002925995.2). NCBI lineage: Eukaryota > Metazoa > Chordata > Testudines > Emydidae > Terrapene > Terrapene triunguis. The sequence continues at coordinate 2,842,220 of NW_020664393.1, read as the reverse complement.
CAGTTCCCCATCTGTAAAATAGGTCTAGACTAAGATAGCTGGCACTTAAGCCAAGATACCTATAGAAGTTGGTCCTACCCAATCTTATCATTGGAAAAAGGATACAATGATAATATATATACACGTGTTTATACATATATATTGGGACTGATCCACAAATGTTAACTATGTTCTCTGCCAAATTATGAACATACAAACTTTTTTTTGGTTTCACTTCCATTTGTATAGAAATTATTCTTTGTGTTTTGGATATATCTATATCTATATCTATATCTATATATATTGTGACAAAGTTCCTCCTCTATCTTGGTGGGTCCTGCGCTTATTGGCGGATTTTCTTGCCTCAAAGATTCACCATATGGGTTGGGGAACAGCCCAGAGACCTTCCCCTCTGGGAGAACCCACAGTCCAGGTCAATTGGGAGGTTTGGGGGGAACCCGGGCCCGCCCTCTACTCCGGGTTCCAGCCCAGGTGCCCTGATTAGCCTGCCTTAATTGATTCTAGAAGCTTCTTCTTAATTGGCTCCAGGTGTCCTAATTAGCCTGCCTGCCTTAACTGGTTCTAGCAGGTTCCTGATTACTCTAGTGCAGCCCCTGCTCTGGTCACTCAGGGAACAGAAAACTACTTATCCAGTGACCAGTATATTTGCCCTTTACCAGACTCCTGTACCCCACTGATCTGGGACTGTCCCAATATATATATATATATATATATATGTAGAAACACACACACAAACACATACACACTTACTTTCCCCCCTTTTATTCACTATGTAAATATGAAAATATACAAAATAGTGGGAGAAGAAAGCAACATAAAATTAATATTTGTAATTGATTCTGTTGGTTTTCCTTATATGTGCATATGAAAATCAACAAAATAACTTTATAAATTGCATGTTTATATTTTTATCATATCATAGATAGATTATCTGTATATGTGTGTGAGTGAGTGAGAGAGAGAGAAAGAGAGAGAGAGAGAATGTGTTGCTTTCTTCTACCGTTCCTTTACATATTGTTCATTCAGACTGAAAAGTTTTATTATTTTATATCTGTAAAGTGATTAGCATGCAGTTAGGACTATGTAAATACTTACACCCCCAAAAAGCTACAGTAAAAGAATGCTGAAGTTGAAAAATATCCTCACTGAATGGGTAGCTATTATTTTTTTGTTTTGCTTCTGATCATTCTATGTGTGGCCCCATGCACTATTTAACATGCACCATCCAATCCAGAATGTAGAATTATTAATTTATGCATGGGGTTCTCTATGGTGCTGTCACTGTAGCATATGAGTGCTTTACAAATATTAATTAATTCATCTTCACAACACCCCTATCAGAGGAGTGGGCGTTATTATCCCTATTTTACACATGGGGAATTGAGGAGCAAAGATTAAAGCCAAAATTCTCATGTGTCAACTAATTTTGGGGACCCAATTTCAGATGCCTGGGGCCTGATTTTGCAGACCACTTAGCATTTTATACCACTGTGTATGTCCAGGGCACAGGTCGCATTGACTTTAGTTACAGATTGTGGGTGCTTAGCATTTCTGTAAATCAAAGCCTACGTGTCTCAAATTGAAAACCTAGAAAATGAGAAATACATAATTAGTGGCCCTCCTTTGAAAATTTTGGTTTACATGGTTTACTCAGCATCACATAGGGACTCTATGGTAGAGGCAGGTATTGAATCCAATTCTCTAGAGTGATATTTGACTGCCTTAATCATAAGACCATCTTCTCGTTTTGTGCAGCTACAATCTTATTCACTACACAACTGCCAAATTCTGCACAAATGAGGGTCCTAGACCAACAGCTTTATTCACTATACAACCCTGATTCATCCCCAAAGCATGGTCCACTCTGTGCACTGAATAAGACAGGGGTCCTGTTCAAAATATAGTATGTGATCATGTAATTAGCTTACTACAAAGGCACAGTACGGCTGAATTAGCATTGCATGGCAACATTATTTCTGGCATTTCCCAACTGATAGGTAAATATTCTTTTAATATAGATTTTTGACATTTTAAAAAACTTAATTGGAAAAACAAAAATTCAGTTAAGTGGAGCCATACAACCGCACCCTACCCCAACATGGATAATCAGCAGGGACGAGATCATAGAATCACAGATATGTAGGGCTGAAAGAGACCTCGAGAAGTCATCAAGTCCAGCCCTCTGTGCTGAGGCAGGACCAAGTAACCTAGACCATTCCTGACAGGTGTTTGTCCAACCAGTGTGACATGCCCCGGGGGGCAATCTGGACAGTGGAACCCCTGAACCCCCTTTAACTCTCCTGCCCAGGCTGTCTCCTTACACTATGCTAGTGAACAGCAAACCCCTCCAGGCTCCATTCACTCAGCCATCAGCATGCAGAGACACACCCAGCAAAGTTATATGAATATTCTCGTATGCCACACGCGAACTTCATACAGGGAGACTCCAGCAAATTCCCCCCGCCTTGCACCCCAGAAATGTGTGTTTTACACTGCTCAAGACCTTCTTGATCAATGCAAGCTCATTAATTAGTTTGCCACTCCTTCAAAGGGTGGTGGCCATGCCCCAGCCTCTGTAATCTGGGCAGATCCCCCAAGCACTTTAGACAAACCTCACTGGTTAAATTAAACATTAAAATAAATTTATCAACTAGAGAAAGATAGATTTTAAGTGATGAAGTGGTATTGGGCTAGAAGATCAGAATTGGTTACAGAAGGAAATAAAATAGCAAAACCGGACTCTAAATCCTAAATTTTACCAGGCTAATAATTCTAAAAGCAAGAGGATTTCTCTCACCCAAAACTTCACAACAGTTCATGTTAACTGGAATGCCTTCCAGTGAGCTCCAACCCCTCCCAAAGTCTCAATGGAGTTTTCTTTGTTTTCCAGATGATCTTGCTTCCTCATGTACAGATGGGGGGAAGAAGACACAATATTCCAGGTGAGGCTTCACCAGTGCCAAGGAGAGTGGGACAATTACCTCCTGTGCCATACACACGACACTCTTGTTAACACACCCCTGAATTATATTAGCCTTTTTCAATTTGAAAAATTAACACACCCCTGAATTATATTAGCCAATTCAATTTGTGTTCCACTGTATCCCCCAAATCCTATCCCCCGCCCACACTTCCACTGCCAGCCTCTCCTTGTACTCTTCTGCTCCTGTCCTCCCAACCCTCCTGCCTGCTCCCCTCCCCCACACTGTCTGGCTCCTTCCCTTGTCCCCAGCTCCAGCCCATTCTCCTTCTCTTCCTCCTCCTCCATGGCTCCTGTACTTTTCTCCCCTCAGCTCTTCTCCCTCTCCCCCAGGCTCCTATCCCTTTTATTCCTGAGCTCTGGTCCCCTTCCCCAACCCTGTATCTCTTCCCTGCCGCTGTCCCCCACTTCACACCCCTCTGCATTCCAATCTGGAAGCTTCTTTCTTCACCTTCACATTGTCTGAGCACCAGTAAGGGGAGCAGTGAGAGCAAAGGGGAGACAATCTTCCTGTTTTCAGTTCCTGTGCATGGTGCCACAGTGGCCCCCAGCTCCTGGAAGGAGCAATTGCATAAAAGTACCGCTTCACTGCTGCAGCCCTGTACTGTGGCATGCTCAGTAATGATGGAATCTTCAGATGCTTTAGCTGCCAAACTCTAAGAAATCTCAACTGAGCATGGTCCTCCTGAGATTTTTCAGAAGACTCTTATTTGGCCATTTTGGACTTAATTCTCACAGGGATTGCAAAAAGCACATCTCTGACACCTGTGTGACCCCTTTGCAAAATTTAGTCTGTGTTCCAAAGCATGGGGGTGATAGAGCACATCTTCTCAATGAAATGGCTGCAAGACATTTTTTAACTTGGGCAAAACTACATATTTCCCCCTAATCTTGTTCTAAAAAGTAGCTGAACTATTTTAGCTGAAACTTCCCAAAGAATTCAGCCTGAGGCAGACACATCGGTTTAAAAATCAACCCCAATGGTTTAAGCTTAGCAAAGTTATAAGCAATTGAAAACAGAGTTTTATAATGAAAAGTACTGGGGAAACCTTAACTTTAGGTGTTGGCTATTGTTACAAGTTCAATTTCATTCAATAACAAGATATGTCAAATAGCTAGTCACAGGGCTTGTCTTCTCTACCACGCTACATCAGCACAGCTGCATTGATGCAGCTGAACCGCTGTAGCACATCTGGTGAAGACACGTTATGTCGACAGGAGAGCACTCTCCTGTTGACTTAATTACTCCGTCTCAGTGAGAGGTGGAAGATATGTCGGTGGGAGACTGTCTCGTGTCGACATAGCACGGTGTAGACACCGCTTTAAGTTGAGGCAACTTACATTGTTCAGGGGTGGTTTTTTCACACCCCTGAGCAACGTAACTTTCATCAACTTAAGTGGTAGTGTAGACAAGCCCTTAATCATTTTCATTAATCAATTATTATTGCTAAAAGATTAATGGAACGTAATGCAGAAAGGAAGGCCAATACATTACCAACCCATTTGGGAGGCATCAGTGTATCTGGTGAACTGTCTCAAAACCAGTGCTTCACTTTGCCTTTATATATACTAGGGTTGTTTACCCCAGATGAGGGATTCACCATCTCTTTGCATTACTTTAAACCTATCATTCTTATCTATTGTCTTTGACATGTTTTTGGAAACTTTTTGCTAGGCTAGCACAGTCCTTCCAGTAAACAAAGTAGAGATTGTAACTAGTTTATTATCTTATTTTGACCATAGCATTCCAAAAGTCAGCAAAACTTTAGAGACATCCTGTATCAGTTATAGCTTGGTACAGAGGGCATCAGAGCTAAGCATCAACAAAATCATTTGTCTTCTCCATTTTTTCTGGAATGTATTTATACCTAACACTGAGATTACAATACTTCACATCTACCCTTCATTAATCAGTTTAACGTAATGAAAAAGGATTTTGAAAGAGATTAATATGAATAAAATTCATAGTTATATAAAACATAGGTGATATTATATATAATATAGTATATGATTTTGGTTAATACTATAAACCTTACAGATTTTCTCTTATTTGGCTCTGTACATATTTGCAAGACAGAAGATCTGTATAAGCAACAGATAGACAAGCATAGCATACCCAAAGGCTGGTGGATTGCATGTATTTCTCAAGCCTTGCTATATTCTCCTGAAGTATACATAGCATGAGTCATGCAAAGGTTACAGCACCTAACTACAAATCATCATGAATATAAAACATTCTAAGTATAATATATTATACTTATTCCCTATTAGCTACTTTCTTATTCATGTTACATAACATTTAATTTTTAATCATGCATATCTATAATAACAAACAAACCCCATGATTTGATTAATATATTTTACTTGCGAGCTGAATGCATTCTGCTTGTGAGAGCTGGTTTACCAATATTCTGTTTACAACAATCAGCTTCACAAGTCTGGTTCAAAAGTCTATTCCTTTATCTGATAACTGCCTGTACAGCATTTAGACATATAAAAACTGTTTTTTTAAACTTGAATTTCAATAGCTAGCCATTTTTGTTCCACATGTCTGTCTCCTCTTAGGTTTATCAAGGGCCACATCCTTCTTTCCTTACTCCTGTGAAGTAAATGAAACCATTTGTATGTATAAGAGGGAGGTCTGAAGTAAATAAGATGAAATTCAATAAGGACAAATGCAAAGTACTCCACTTAGGAAGGAACAATCAATTGCACACATACAAAATGGGAAATGACTGCCTAGGAAGGAGTACTGGGGAAAGGGATCTGGGGATCATAGTGGATCATAAGCTAAATATGAGTCAATAGTGTAACACTGTTGCAAAAAAAGCAAACATCGTTCTGGGATGTATTGGCAGGAGTGTTGTAAACAAGATATGAGAAGTAATTCTTCCGCTCTACTCCGCTCTGTTACGGCCTCAACTGGAGTACTGTGTCCAGTACTGGGCACCACATTTCAGAAAAGATGTGGGCAAATTGGAGAAATTCTAGAGAAGAGCAACAAAAATGATTAAAGATCTAGAAAACATGACCTATGAGGGAAGATTGAAAAAATTGGGTGTGTTTAGTCTGGAAAAGAGAAGACTGAGGGGGGACATAATAACAGTTTTCAAGTACATAAAAGGTTGTTGCAAAGAGGAGAGAGAAAAATTGTTCTTCTTAACCACTGAGGATAGGACAAGAAGCAATGGGCTTAACTTGAAGCAAGGGAGTTTTAGGTTGGACATTAGGAAAGCTTTCCTAACTGTCAGGGTGGTTAAGCACTGGAATAAATTGCCTAGGGAGGCTGTGGAATCTCCATCGTTGGAGATTTTTAAGAGCAGGTTAGACAAACACCTGTTAGGGATGGTCTAGATAATACTTAGTCATGCCATGAGTGCAGGGGACTGGACTAGATGACCTCTCGAGGTCCCTTTCAGTCCTATGCTTCTATGATTTAGCCCTCCACTCCCAAGTATACTGACTGGCTCCTTTCTTCTTGGCCCATTACTTTCTTTGCTTTACAATCTTTGGATTTGTTTTCCTGGCATTTGTGTGTGTGAGTGCACAACAGCATCATAGAAATGGAAATGGAAAAAACCTCTCACTCTCTCTCTCTCTCTCTCTCTCAAAAAAAGACAGCTTCTAAAGTTTGGCCAGGATTTAAACTTCACTATCAGTTCTGTGGCTCATTTTTATTAAATAGCAGCACCAAACTGAAGCTGAAGTTACAGGGTTTGACACTATCCAAGTAACTGCCACAGAGAGCGGTGCATCTGGTTTTGATAACTGTAATAATGTCCAATATTTGTTTTCATAATGAAGGAGAGAATCCATGCAGCATTACTGGTGAGAGGAGTATTGACAGTGAGAAGGCCACAGAATCCATTTAGTTGAAAGACAGACTAAGTCTAAGGCCTCAATCCTGCAAGTCCTCATGCACATGAGTAACCATGCATGTGAGTAGTTGCATTCAACTCCGCCGGGCTGCTTACACAAGTCCCTAAGCTTATGTGGGATTGGGGCCTGAGTGGTCATGAACAGGCTGTACAACAGGGAATATAATTCTGTATTCACTCTCCCGCCCAGCATTTCCCCATTGGGAACATGATCTCATTTTAGCCATGTGCATGGGGTTTGAAATAAATCCAGCTGTATACAGCCACAAAATTCCATTACTTGGCATTTCCATTTCCTTAAAAAGTCTACTTTTTTTATCTGCGTTTAATCTCAGTTTGAAGTTGGAGCTGACAGGTTGCTGAACTGCGAATTCTGATTGGCTTCATCCTCAGAATGCCATGAACTTACTAGACAAAAGAGAGGTAAGTAATCTCATGGTAATGCGTATTCACTGCCACATAACCTGGGAGCGCTGGCTCAGGGCATGACCTTGGTTTAACCAGCAGGTTTTCCAAAATACTTTTTCATGTTTAACAGGCAAAACAGGCACACATTTAAGAAAAGCAATAGGAAACATGGCTTGTTAATCTATATTGTTTATGCTGTACTGAATCGAATAGTATAAGACCAAAGCACTGATCGACTGTAAATTGCTGCAAACACTCTCTAGACTTGGAGGTGATTTGTCAGATGCTGTAAATGCAAGTCTTTTCAATCAGTACAAAAACCACTTCTATAAAGGCATGACTGCAAGTAACTTAAACTGCAGAGCATCATGCCATATGGGTTTTTATTAAAATATGAGACACAGTGCTAAACTTGGCTATTGTCGACGCCTATCATTTCATTATAAAGAGACAGAGGGTATATTTGATTTCCCTAGATGGATCCAATCTGCCTCTGTCTTATGGTTATTGCTTTCTGAGTATCATATCCACCACATTTTACCTTGGGTTTAATTATCTTTCTTGTATCCTCTCCCTCTCTCCAGATATATATTTATTGTGTGTTTTGAATTGTTTTATATGGAGTGCAAAACATCTTGCTGAGGATACATTTATTGAAATATGGTATTTAAGAGCTGATTATAGTGTAGATTATATTTTACTCTGTAAGAAATGCACCAGAGTATTTTTAAAAAGTCTAATTTTGTCAGACAGAAATACTTTACAGCTATACTGAGCATCAAACTGTGTACCCAGGTGGGTTTTGAAGAGGCGTTGGGTGGTGATATGAAAGTTTGTGTCCTTGACTTAGTATCTTTTTGATGACAAAAACCTTTTGTTACTATAACAGGGAAAAAGTAGATGCAGAATAATGGTAAAATATAAATAATAGCTTAAGTGATGACATTATTTTGAACTGCCTAACAAGGAAAATGTAAGGGGAAGGAAATATCAAATTCTGTAAAAGAATTAAAAATATTGGGCCAGATTCTGAGCAGGTGTAAATCTGCATCATTCAATTGACTTTGACAGAAGTACAGCGATTTACCCCAGAGAATCTGGCCCATTATTATTATTATTTGTTTTCAGATTTCATTTTCTGTTCTTCATTCCTTCACATAGCACAGAAATTATTCTTCATATGGAATGGTCCTCCCCACATTGGTCAGGACCCCTAGCTTATGCCCAGCTCTGCTACGGTTTAAGGGTTAATTAAATGTCACCCCACGGCTAAGTGAAAACTTTAAGGTTTCTTTTTATGAATTAAGATTTACATTTTTAATGATCACGCATGATGTAAACCTTTTATTTAATTAATTAAAAAAAATGCAAGTAACAAAATCAGCTTTTGTTTCTTAACTCCTTTGATAGAGAGATTGATTGGCCCCATCCTAAATACATTTAGATTTTATATAAAGTACCAGATGCTGATACCCTTACCAAGCTGAGTCATGCCTTACTCTATAAGCAGTCCTATTGGGCCTGATTTTAATTTATCTTAAGGTTACTTTATACATCTCTGACAGTGTAAAGGGGCCTGAAAGTGGACATAAATGTAATTAAGATCCTCTTACATTGCCAGAGTAGCGCAAAACAGTCTTTCTTTAATTGAGGATCAGGTCCATTGACTTCAATCTGACCACTCATAGACTAAGTAATACTAAAGGGATTAGAATCAGGCCCAATGCAAATATAAAGTAAACACTGAAGACAAAACACAAAAACCTCCCCCTAAAACTTTTTGTGCCAAATTATGCCCTGCCTTTCACCTCTTAGAATCACTATGAAGTCAGTGGCATTTCAAGGGTTAAGTCAGGGTAGCATGTGGTCTTTTGCCTGGATTTCAATAATTATTTTGAGACTACGCCTTCTCCTCCTCTTCTTTATTTTTTAGTTGTAAATAGCAAGTTTGTTGCTTGTAGGGTGACCAGACAGCAAGTGTGAAAAATCGGGACGGGGGTGGGGGATAATAGGAGCCTATATAAGAAAAAGACTCAAAAATCGGGACTGTCCCTATAAAATCGGGACATCTGGTCACCCTAGTTGCTTGGAGCAGGAAGGTTGTTTTGAAGTTAATTCACTAATTTAAGATCACATAAGCATAAGGGTTTGTGTTAGGTATATCAGTGTTTAGACTGATCCATCCATTTAGGCTGAACAAGAGAGCAGACATATGCATCTGGTTGGCTGTGTTTGCTGAAATGAAACAGCCCGCTCTGTGCTCATGTGATTTCTGACATAGTATTTATTGGTAGTTATGGCTATTGGACTCAGTGCTACAACCACTAATGCCTTTCTTGATCCTGACATTTTTTCTCATATATGAATGATTTGTGGAGCGCCAGAGGGTATCTGAAGTGTTCGAAATTGCAGATATGAATGAGACAGTGGTAACAAAGAGTATTGGACATCTGGGGCCAGAGACTCAGCTGAAGTAAATCAGCATGGTTCCATTGAAGATTTTCTGATTTATCCTAGTTGAAGCTCTATCCCTTTAAGTATTGTTAGTGTATTGTCATTGTGTTTTAACTTTTACCAGTCAGCTCAGAAATTAATCAAAACCCCACACTCATTTTGCATCAGCTTTATGGGACCTAGAAGTAATTCCTTTTGCACTTATAGTTTTGCCATTGACTTCAACGGGGCCAGCATTTCACCCATAGGGCTTTCTACACCGTGAACTCATGTGGGCTCAATTAAGTGAGAATGTGCAGGATGCATATAACCAGAACCAGATGTTACCGGGACCAAAGGCCCTGATACTCACACAGCACATACAGGATAAGGCAGCCAGATGGAAGCTACTCTCGAGATTGTCTAGATACTTGTCTCTCTCTCTCTGAACTAGGATTTACCACAGCCGTTTAACAAGTACAGATTAAGTGCACCAAACAGTTAACAGCCATGAGGTTGGAAGTCATTTGAAACAGCAGCCCTTCCTCATACATCATGGGCTCAGCTTTGTGCCTGATGCTGAAGAAGCTTGTATGTTGCCATTGCATGCATGTTAAAGGAGATCATACAGCAACTGATGGTCACTGAGTTTGAAACAGATAATGATTCCTGAGGTATTAAACTACCACCAGTCAAGTCTATTGGCTCTCAGATATAGTAAAACCGGCAGTGCCATTACTGTAATGATTGACAATGGTTAGAGTCTGAATATAGTGCACCCATTTAGAAGTCTGAAAGGTTTTATTCCAAATCTCATAGGCTATGGCCACAGGATTCATTAAGGTTACAGAATCATTCAAATATGGGTAGGACAGGGATAGGTAGTATTATGTTTCATTGGTTGTGGCTTGGAAGATGCTAATTTTCTTAATCTGGACCTATTTCATGTATTATATTTTGGTTTAAAGTACTGGACAAACTAGACAATCAGGGAGGTGCTCAGTCTGTGGAAATGAAACTATGTTCCTGATGTTATTTCTGTGCAGTGATCAACTAATTATCTTTTTGAACAATAGCTGATTCAACACAGCCAGTTCACAATGTCTTTGCACACTTGGATCTACTCCTTGTAACACTGACTTTAGACAAGGGTTAATTCCAAATACTCACCTTTGACTGTGTTAAGGAAAATGTGGTTTTGGTTTGACATTTAATACAGAACAGATCATCATCCCTCTCGCCTCCTTTCCTTGGATAAAAATTCTTAGCTAACTTTCTCCCTACAACATAGATAATTTGGAACCAGTCTCCTTATTATTACTGGCCACGGAGACTCCATGGCTTTGGAATCTTTTTTGCATACAGGCCTAAAAGAACTATTTGACTTCAGCTACAATTTTCGTTCATTTTAACCAGTTTTAACAAAAAATTCTGATGGCCTGTGATGCTTCCATTCTAGCCCAGGAGTCAGTTACAGATTCATGAAGAAATAAAATAAAAATGACCAGATACCTTTGCCTCCTGTGACCTCATACCAACATACAGGATTATTCAGTGGGAGATTGGGGGGCTTTAGCATGCCATTAGTCAGACAAGAAATCCTATGCACTCTAATATAGTGGTCCTTTTATTTATAATTGAGCCACAGTCTTTAATGGCACTCAGACAACAACAGCTATATTTATTATCTCAGTTGACTGACAAGTTGGCACTATGTAACATTTACTGTAGTTTTACAGCAGAACACTACAGATATTGTGTAAAGAACTAGCTTTATGCAGAGGAACGGCATCCTAAGTGAATTGGTGCTTCATCAGCTACAACAAAAGAGATGGCCAGCCATGGCAAATTATATGTAATTTGTTTGATGGACAAAGAAAAGTTAGATTGTTGGGCTTGGCCTGGGGTCATAAAGTCCACCTGCCGAATGTTATGAGAGGCACGTAGTGAACTTAACGAAGGGCACTTAGATTGGGTCATATTAAAAAAAACAGGGCAGCAAGAAAGAATATGGTGGCTTTCCATAGAGAGATATGAAGTGTTTTTGGAATGAGATGAAGTGAAAGTACAATGAATTACAGGTACAGAAGAAATACACAGCCTAGAAGGATCACAAAAAACAATGCTACTAAAAATGCTGTTAGCAGTACAGCTGGTTGGTATTTCTTTGACTAGTTTTTTTTGGCTCAAAAGTCTGATTAATTGAAATTAAACTGTTTGTGAAACGGGCCTCGTTTTGAGGAATCTCCCATCACATTTTTTTTGAAAAAATATCCTTGTTTCAATATTGTCAAAATGAAAAAGCTGTGGGGATTTGATAGGAAATGACTTTGTGCTGAAATTTTAGTAAATTTAGACAAACAAAGATTTAAAAAAGAAAAAAGATTAAAATTGAAATGAAACATGTCAGAATTATCAAAACAAAACTGTTCAATTGACTCAAATCAATTTTCTTTTGTGGCTGGTCAGTTTGCAAAACCTTCTTGAGATTTCATCTTTTTGTTCAGATTTGGGACAGGAAAATGTTTTAAAATCTTGAAAATTCTTGCGGGACAGGAAAACTCTCCCACCCAGCCCTACTTACCAGTCCATTATCAAAACAAAACTGAGCATCAACAACAACAAAATCCTAAAAATCTACCTAAAAGTAATGACATAATTTGTTCCACCTTCTGCATTTATTGTGTGGTCGTTGGTTGTCTGTCTGTTCACAGCCTGGTTCTGCAACTCTTCCTCACATTGAGTACCATTTGTTAACTGAAACCAGTAGGACAACTTGCATGAGTAAGTGCTACTCAGTGTAAGTAGTGGATAATCAAATCTTTCGATTCTAAGCTTCTTGCATATGGACCATACATTCTATTGAAGTTTGTACTGAACATGCTTAAAACTAATAACATTTAAAAATGAGTAATAGAATAAAACTATTTCAGATGGTTGCTGCCATACTTTAAATCACTCTATGTTCAAAGATAGATTCCATTCAAAAAGCTCAGATCTGACTTGGTCTGAATCTCATTTACATTAAAGTCACTGGAGACAATTTTGTCAGTATAAACCGGCCTTAATGTGGATACTGTGGGAATGTTTTAAAGTGGCCTTACTGTTAATGAGAATCGGGGCATAACTGAAAAGAAGTATTATAATAAACCTAGTTCCCCCAAGTAAGATGATTGCCATGATGCTCATTAATAGCCACACAAACTGTATTCCTGGGGTTGGGGAACACAATGAGCAGAATTTAGAGGTACAGCTGAAATGTTAAATTGTTTAGCCAGTTGGGTCATTCAGTCTATTCACATAACAGGCTGAATGGAGGAGCAGAGATGTTACATACGAGATTTCAAGCACACTTTATACAAAGGATGTATTTTGAGTGATATCTAATCGATTCAAAGATTCCAAGGCCAGAAGGGACCATTGTGATCACCTTATCTGACCGCTTGTGTAACACAGGCCATAAAACTTCTCCCAAATAATTCCTAGAGAAAAAAACATCCAATCTTGATTTTAAAATGGTCAGTGATGGAGAATCCACCATCACCCTGGGTAAATTGTTCCAAGGGTTAAATAGGTCTGCTAAAAGTCTATGCCTTATTTCCAGTCTGAATTTGTCCAGCTTCAACTTCCAGCCATTGCATCATGTGATACCTTTCTGTGTTAGATTGAAGAGCCCATTATTAAATATATGTTCCCCATGTAGGTGCTTATAGACTTTGATCAAGTCACCTTAACCTTCTCTTTGTTAAGCTAAATAGATTCAGATCATTGAGTCCAGTGCTTAATTTGTGCCAGGGCTTGCCACAGCTCAGCCCCAGCACCTCTAAGCTTGGCAGTTCATAGCCCAGCACCTCAGGGCTTGCCACATCCGTTATAAAGGTAAAAACATTGCTTGAGCCCCGGCACCTAATTGCTTGATCCCTGGCTCCTGCTTGAGACTATCACTGTAAAGCATGTTTTCTAATCCTTTCATCATTCTCATGGCTCTTCTCTCAACCCTGTCCAATTTATCAACATCTTCTTGAATTGTGGACACCAGAACCTGACACGGTATTCCAGCAGCAGTCACACCAGTGCCAAATACAGAGATAAAATAATTTCTTTGCTCCTACTTGAGAGATTCTCCTGTTTATATATCCATGGTTTGCATTAGCCCATTTGACCACAGTGTCACACTGGGAGTTCATATTCAGCTGATTATCCTCCCCACCCTCAAATCTTTTCCAGAGTCACTGCTTCAGAGGATAGAATCCCCTCATCCTGTAAGTATGGCCTACATTCTTTGTTTCTATATATATATATAATTTAAATTTAGCTGTATTTAAATGCATATTGTTTCCTTGAGCCAAGTTTACCAAGTGATCCAGATTGCTCTGTATCAGTGATTTGTCCTCTTCATTATTTATCACTCCCCCAATTTCAGTGTCATCTGCATTCTTTATCAGTGAAGATTTTATGTTTTTTTCCAGGTCATTAATAAAATGTTGAATAGCATAGGGCCAAGACCCAATCTCTGTGGAACCCCTCTAGAAACACACCCGTTTGATGACGATTCCCCCTTTACAGTTACATTTTCTGACCTATCAGTTAGCTTTTAATGTTTTAATCCATAATGTGTGCCATGTTAATTTTATATCATTCTAGTCTTTCAATCAAAATGTCAAATGCCTTACAGAAGTCTAAGTCTATTTCATCAGCAATATTACCTTTTTCAACCAAACTTGTAATCTCATCAAAAAAGGTATCAAGTTAGTGTGACAGGATCTATTTTCTATAAACCCATGTTGTTAGGCATTAATTATATTGCACTCTTTTAATTCTTTATTAATCGAGTTCTGTATCAGCCACTCCATTATCTTGCCCATAATCAATGTCAGACTGACAGGCCAATAATTACCCAGGTCATCCTGTTTACCCTTTTGATATATTGGCACAACATTAGCTTTCTAAAATCTTCTGCTTATTTTATACTGTCAAAGCATACCACAGACTACACCATACTACTTTCCTTAGCACAGGATGGGACCTGCCATTAGCCGGTGTAGTGATGTGAAGTTTGAAGAGCAGATTTTTTTCTGCTGAGATTCACAGCAACACAAATTAATATACTAATACGATGCCACTAAGAGTACAGGTTTGCCTTAGGGAATATATGTTCAAGAATGTAAGCTAGGATCTAGCAGCTGTGGTTGAAGCCAATGCAGATTTGAAAAATATGGATCAGTGACTTTCCAATTCTAGGTGGCATATGAGGGATGTTTTTAGATAACTGGATCCAGGAGTCATGAGAGAATACACAAAATGAACTCAGGAGCATTGGGGATTCTGGATTGAAGAGCAGATCAGATAAGAAACTGGGACAAGTAAAATGCAGAATATACCAATGCCTTACTTGATTTCAGGTCTGTGATGGCACGAACTTGTTAGGGAGAATAGCAACAAGGATGATGATTTTTTTAGATTAGTGTTCAGTTAGATAGGGCTTGAGAGCATGTAAGTATATATGTGTTCTGAAATACAACACTCTGTCCCACCAAGTTAGTAAGATTTCTCAGGTATTACCAAGATTAGCAGAGTTTTCAGTGTTGCAATTTAATAGTTTTACACCTTATTGGTGCCTGGAGATCCCAGTAATGCAGTACCCAGGGCTAGATTGGATTCTTGCACTTTGCAGTTGACACTGTCAATTTTGGCAGAATAAGACTTTCATTTTAAAAATTACGGTGTTCTCTAGCTTTAGACCTGCTGAGAAAACATTCTCAATATGACCCAGTGCAGTTCTGCTTGAGTGAGTCTGCAGAAAGATGGATAGAAACAGTACATCTGAGAAGTGTGACCTGCCATCATCCATCTCACCAGAATGTTCACACTAAGATCTAATGGTGATGAACTATTTCACCGCTGGTCATCTTAGCAAAAACATCCATCTGTTCTGGGACAGTAGAAGGAGTTTAAGACTGTGGGTAGAACATAATCATAGAAGCCCAGATACACAAAGGGACTTAAGCACTGCCTTGCTTAGTGTCATAATGCCTAACTTTAGGCATCTAGAAAATCACTGGAACAACTAAATCCGAGTGAGGCACCTAGACGCCCATGAATGGGAAGAGGTAGGCACTAAGAATGCACTCTTACTGGATTGGGCCCTTCAGACATGATAAACCGGAAGAAGATAGATGTTTGTCTGCCTATCTTGCCCGTGGGGCTTGAGCCAGTAGGTGTACTCAGAAACTGCCTACCAGATCAGATCCCATTCAAAATCTGGGCCAGTGGTGGTGTCCACGTTACAACTTTTAGCCCAGAGACTAGTGCATTCACCTGAGATGCAGGAGAGATAGGTTCAATTCCCCATTCTGCCAAGGCATGGGAACAGTTTAGAAAAGGATTCTCTCACCTCTCAAGAGAGTGCGCGAACTACAGAGCTATGGGACATTCTGATTTGGATCTCTCTCAATCTCTCCTGTGGAACTCATCCACTGTGGATAAATAGGTAAAGAGTTATTGAAGCTGGGGGACTGGATCCTGTAGCTAACCACCCAGCTACAGAATCATTCCTAGTCTCTCTTTGGCCCAATGATTCTCTAAGGGTATGTCTACACTACTCGCCGGATCGGCAGGCAGCAATCGATCCAGCGGGGGTCGATTTATCGCATCTAGTCTAGACGCGATAAATCAACCCCTGAGCTCTCTCCCGTCGACTCCTGTACTCCAGCTCGGCAAGAGGCGCAGGCAGAGTCAATGGGGGAGACGAGTTATTCGCGTAGCTGAAGTTGCGTAACTTAGATCAATCCCCCCTCACCCCCAGTGTAGACCAGGCCTAAGTATGTATTCACCATGATACAGCTTCAGCAGGAGAGACCCACATCAGAATATCCCACAGCTCAGTGCTTAGAGCACTGTCTTGAGAAGTGTCAGAGACCCCTGTTCAGATCCTCTCCCCTCAGGCTGAGGGGATAATTGAACCTGGGTCTTCCACATCTGAGGTGAGTGGACTAACCACTGGGCTAATAGTTATAAGATGGGCACCACCTCCGGCAAGATTTTAAAGGGGACCCGATATGGGAGGCGGCTTCTGAGCATGCCTGCTGGATCAGGCTCCACAGGAAAGAGAGGCAGATGAATACCTATCTTCCCCCTATTTGTGGATTGCTCTTGGGCTTAGTAGAGAGATAAGTGTCCAGATGTTAGAGTGAGATAATAGTACTCATGCCCAGAGGCAGAAACCTAGGGCATGTCTACACTACAAACTTAAGTTGACTTAAAGTAAGTTGACATCCAGCCACTATTGTAATTAAGTCAGTAGTGTGTGTCCACACCACACTCCTTGTGTCAGTGGAGCAAATCCTCACTAGAAGCACTTGCGTTAATGTTGAGAGCAGTGCACTGTGCGAAGCCATCCTACAGTGCAACTTGTTGAAGGGGATTTACGGAAGGTCTTGCAGTGCCTCATGGAATAAAAACATTTTCACAGGGGGGACTGGGAACATGGCTTCAGTGACCCATGATGCAGTTTTCTCACCTCCTCCCCTGATCTTAACTGCAACTCATAATATTTCATGCCTTTTTTCAAAAGACTGGCATAGCCGCAAGTACACCATCTCCTGAGAAGCATGGACCCCGCTCAGCTGTGCACTGTTGTTGTGAGCATTACAAATGTAATGTGCCTTATCCTGCAGTAGTTCCAGAGCATGAGTGGAGCTGCAGCGTGGAACATGTCAGTGTCCTTCAAGCAGCCCTGCTGGAAGCCATAGAACAAAACAATTCCTGATTGCTGCTGGCAGTTGCGCAGTGGCTGAACACGGTGGAGCACCATTTCTGGTCCCAAGAAACAAGCACTGACTGGTGGGATTGCATCCTAATGCAGTTATGGGATGACGATCAGTGGTTGCAGAACTTTAGAATGCATGAGGCCACTTTCCAGGAACTGTGTGCAGAGCTCTCCCCAGCCCTGCAGCACAGCGACACTAAAATGAGACATTCTCTGAAAGTGGAGAAGCGAGTGGCGATCGCTGTGTGGAAGCTTGCAATGCCAGACTTCTACCAGTCAGTGAGGAATCAATTTGGAGCTGGTAAATCCACCATAGGGTCTGCTGTGATCCAAGTATGCAGGGCCATTAATTGCCTTTTGCCAAGAAGGGTTGTCACTCTGGGCAATGTGCAGGACATACTGGATAGTTTTCCCACAATGGGGTTCCCTAACTGCAGTGGGTCGATAGATGGCATGCATATCCCTATTTTGGCACCAGACCACCTTGCCAAAGAGTACAGAAACAGAAAGGCATACTTTTCAATGGTGTTGCAAGCACTGGTAGGTCCCTGGGGGCATTTTACCAACATCAATGTGGGATGATCAAGGCAGGTACATGACGCCTGAATCTTTAAGAACACAGGTCTGTTCAGAAAGCTGCAAGCAGGGACTTTCTTTCCAGAATACAAAATGACCATTGGCGACGCTGAAATGCCAATAGTGATCCTGGGAGACCCAGGCTACCCCTTCTTCCCCTGGCTCGTGAAGCTGTACACTGGACACCAGGACAGCAGCAAGGAATGGTTCAACAGTATGCTCAGCAAGTGCAGAATGGTAGTTAAATGTGCCTTTGGTTGTTTAAAGTGTTGCTGGTGCAGTTTGCTCACTAGGTTAGACCTCAGTGAAAGCAATATCCCCATTGTTATCACTGCCTGCTGTGTGCTCCATGATATCTGTGAGGGAAAGAGTGAGACGTTTCCAAAGGGGTGGGGCATGGAGATGGAGAGACTACAGTAACTTCTCACTTAACGTTGTAGTTATGTTCCTGAAAAATGCGACTTTAAGAGAAACGATGTTAAGCAAATCCAATTTCCCCATAAGAATTAATGTAAATCGGGCGGGAGGGTTCCAGGGAAATTTTTTTCACCAGACAAAAAACTATATTATGTGTATATATACACACAGTATAAGTTTTAAACAAACAAATGTACTCAACAATGATGATTGTGAAGCTTGGTTGAGGTGGTGAAGTTAGAGGGTGGAAGAGGGTGGGATATTTCTCAGGGAATGCCTTGCTGCTAAATGATGAACTAGCACTCGGCTGAGCCCTCAAGGGTTAACACGTTGTTGTTAATGTAGCCTCACACTCTACAAGGCAGCGCGAATGGAGGGAGGGGAGACAGCATGGCAGACAGAGACAGAGACACAAACCCTGTGTGTGGGAGAGGGAGATGTGCATTACCCCTTTAAGTACGCTGACCCCACTCTAAGTATATTGCCTTTAAAAAAATCAGGAAGTTGAGACAGTAGCTGTGGCCAGCAAGCTCTCTCCGTCCTGAGCCCTGTCCTGTCCCCATCCTGCTTTATATGGAGAAGGGGCAATTGGGGGGCAGGAGTAAGGGGGAGGGAGACACCCTGACATTAGCCCTCCTCTTCCTCCCTTACCTGCACAGCAAGCAGGAGGCTCCCGGGAGCAGCTCCAAGGCAGAGGGCAGGACCAGCACATGGCAATGGTGGGAGGGACAGCTGAACTGCCGACAATTGATAGCCTGCTGGGTGGCTGCTGCACAGGCAACTTAGGGGAGCGGGGAGCTGATGGAGGGCTGCCGATCCACCCTGGTTCCAAGCCCCCACCAGCTAGCTGCAATGGGCTGCTCTTCCTGCAAGCAGTGGACAAAACAGGCAGCTGCCAAACAACGTTATAAGGGAGTGTACAAGAGTTGGCCGGGGCTCGACCCGCTCCGGGCGGCGGGGAGCCACACCGACTCACTACCCTTGAGGCTGGGGCACTTGGTCCGGCGGCACGATCTCCCCGGGCAGCCCTTGCAGTCCTGAAAGGTACAGTAGGCCCGGCCCTGGCTCAGGGCGGGCACCAACGTTATCCGGGCTCAGACCCTCAGTTAGGGCTGAGCAACGGTCAGCAAAGTATATAAGCTCAGGCCCTAGGTCAGGGCTGAGCAACAGCAACACAGTATGTAAGCTCAGGCCCTAGGTCAGGGCTGAGCAACAGCAACACAGTACATATGCTCAGGCCCTAGGTCAGGGCTGAGCAGCAGTAAACACACTATATAGAGTGTTTAAGCCCAGGCCCTAGGTCAGGGCGGGGCAGCAAATGGTGAGGCAAAGCTCAGACCCTCAGGCAGGGCTGAGCCACAGTAATAAAGTATTTAAGCCCAGGCCCTGGGTCAGGGCAGGGCAACAACCACTGAGGCAGAGCTCAGGCCCTCAGGCAGGGCTGAGCAACAGTAAATACAGTATTTAAGCCCGAGCCCTGGGTCAGGGCCGGGCAACAACCGCTGAGGCAAAGCTCAGGCCCTCAGACAGGGCTGAGCCACAGTAATAGGCCTGAGCCTCAACAGGCCTGGGAGAGGGGGAGACTGCCACCCACGGATCGGGTGGCAGGGGGGACACAGGCCCTCCCACTCCACTGCGTCCCCAGCCCGGGGCCCTAGCAGCGGCAGAAGACCCGCTGCTTAGTCAGTGGGGATCCTGGCCGCAACACACTGACATCGGCTCTGGCAGTGCTGCAGCCAGACTGGGGTCGGCTGCCCCCGGGCTACTTCCAGACTCCCCCTCTGGGCCTACCTGGATGCTGGCGTCGGTCTCGGGGGGATCCTGGAGCATGGGTTCGTCCGGCCAGGGATTGTTCGGCAAGTCCGGGAGCTCCTCCGGATAGGAGGCACAGGGCAGGCCGAGCGGCTCCTCTGGGTAGTAGGCGCCGGGCAGGCCCGGCGGCTCCTCAGGGTAGCGGGCGCAGGGCAGGCCCGGCGGCTCCTGGCGGTCACTCCGGTCCGCGGAGGTTTCCCAGCCCCAAGCTAGGCTGGAGACGTCTGGTCTCTCCGGCTGCTGGGGCCAGACTGAGTTCTGAGGGCCCGGCTTTATACTTCCGGGTTGCCACCTGACCCTCTGAGAGGCGGGCTCAGAACTCCCTAGCTCCACCCAGTCCGGCCTCCGGATGGGCTCTTTCCCTTCCGGGGCGGCGGGGAGCCACACCAACTCACTACAGGGAGCATTGCACAACTTTAAACGAGGATGTTCCCTAATTGATCAGCAGTGTAACAATGAAACAACGTTAACTGGGACGACTTTAAGTGAGAAGTTACTGTATCTGCTAATATTGAGAAGCCAGATACAAGTGCTGTAAGAAGAGATCAGCATGGAGCACTGCGTCTCAGAGGGGCTTTGGAAACCCAATTTAGTAATGACCCACAGTAATGTGCGCTGCTTCTTGATTTGTGCCTCCCCATACTCTGAACCTTACTGTACCCGCTGGGTTTCTGTCTCCAACAAATCACCTCAGTTTCCCCATACCTCTCCTTCCCACTCCTTTCCCCATGGTGTGAAGTAATAAAGATTATTTCATTCTCAGGACCTGGACTTTTATTGCACAAACATATTGGAAGTGAAAGATCAGGAAAATAATGTAACCTTGGACAGTCATTAGAATAAAATCTGGAGGGGAAAAACACAGCAATCTTGTCTTTTAAATACAGTGGCCTTGCTTGTCAAAGATGTATGTGCACCTTTTGTTGCTAGTATCTGCCCCTGGTGTTGAGTGGAAGGGATATAGCTCCTCCCCTGCCTCCTAGAACATATGGGTGAAGGGGAGGGAGAATACGGTGATGTTGGTATGCCGTTCTGCAGGGGCTGCAGAGGGAGTCAAGCCTCAAGGTGTTTCTCCTGAAGGTCAACCAGACGCCTCAATATGTCTGTTTGTTCCTTCAGAATCCCAAGCATTTCCTGCTGCCTGCCACACTCATACTCCTGGGCTGCTCTTCTGCTCACAATGTCCATATCCAGTTTTTCAGCAGGGAAGTCCTCCATGCTCTCTGCTTGATGTCCACTGCCCCAGAGGCATTCATAATCTCATTAAACTTGTCATGACATGTTCTCTTTCACCTTCTTCTAATCTGGGACTGCCTCTCTGCTGGTGTGGAGGATGAGCTGTAAGACATGGAAAGCACAAAGCAATCATTGTCATTGCATACCCAGGGTCTAGTGCACAGTTGATATATAAAAATCACTCCCCTTATTCCACTGAAGTACAAGGCAGAACGTTTTCATTTACACAAGGTATTAATTAAACTACTTTGCTGTACCAGATGTGGTGAGTATGGCCCAGGGACATTGGCACTGGACTGTCTGCAGCATTGGGTGGGCAACTCATGGTGGGAGCACAGGTGGACAGGGGGCCAGTGACACCTGCCCTTGTAACATGGACATTGTGTGGCGATCAGAGGCCACTATTGACCCTTCAAAACTGTAAGCCTTTGCAGAGTTGGCACAGGGGGTGGCTTGTGGCAGCAAGAATGCACAAGCAAATTTCCCTTCCCCCAACCCGTCCTTCCCCCTGTTCCACTGCTGCTAGCCATAGCCCAAGGCTTGCAGCTTCTAAGCCCAGCACTGACCCCTGCCATCCAAACCACCTGCATGTCTGGGAAACTGTGAAGGAGCGGTAAAGAGCAATGAGAGTGGGATCACATGCACTATTATTTGCAGTCTGAGCAATCGAAATGAAAACTGCCACTATCTCCTCTAGGTGACCCTAGCTGATATCACTCTCCTGAGGGTAACAGAGGAGGCCAGGGAACAGATACCGCAAGCGTCTGGGTACAGACTGGATCCTGACGCTGCTATGCTCTGTGCTGTGATAATGGCCAGAAGAATTAACACTGGAGTGGCTTGGGAAAGTGGCTTGCTGGAAGAAATAAGGTAGCCCTCCCCAGAAATCTTTTGCAACAGATTGCAGATTACCTCCAGGAAAGTTTCCTGGAGATCTCTATGGAGGATTCCTGGGACATCCCTCTGTACATAAACAGTATTTTCCATGGGGCTCCCTCTTCCAAGCTCGTGCAGCCACTGGGAAGCAGCCACTGTACCTCATCCTTTAAAAAAAATTAAACATGGAGTGTAAGAACACATGACCCCCAAACTATTAATTGGAACTGCATGCTCACCAGAGATGCCTTCTTTGGCATCATGCTCGGTCCTAGTGCTGTTCTGCAACTGGCTGGACTGCTCTGGGGTCTCAAACAGCTCCTGGCTCTCTGGGAGAATGGATCTCCCACTCGCCTGTCTCCCATTCTCATCTTCCTCATCCTCATGCAAGACCTAGTCCTCAGTGTTGCTCGAGGTAGCGTGGGACTCTGACTCCTCAGAGGTATCCATGCTGCTCTTGGAGGTTGTTGTGGGGTCACCGCTGAGAATTGCCTGCAGCTCATTATAGAAGCGGCGTGTCTGCGGTGCAGAACCAGAATGACTGTTCACTTCCCTTGTCTTCTGGTATGCTTGCCAAAACTCTTTTATTTTCACACAGCACTAGGGCATGTCCCTGGTGTAGCCCTGGTCCCCCATGCCCCATGTGATTTTTTCGTAAATGTCTATGTTTCTATGGCTGGATCAGAGTTGTGCTTGCACCAACTCTTCTCCCCACAGACCAATGAGATTTACCACTTCCTGTGTACTCCAAGCTGGAACGCATTTGCGATGTTGAATTGCCTTGATCAGCTGTGCTGGCAAGCTCTCTATGCTGAACAAACAGGAAATGGGAATTCAAAAGCTCCCAGTGCTTTAACAGTGGAGGGGCTGTTCCTGTGTATCTTGCTGCTCAGCAGTGGAGTTGAAAATGTTCACAAGAGTGGTCACAGCAGAGCATTGTGGGACACCTCCTGGAGGCCAGTAAAGTCTATATAAGCAATGTACTGTCTACACTGCCTGTTCGTTGACCTAACAACATCGATTTAACTGCTGTGCCTCTTGCGGAGGTGGAGTAATTAAGCTGACATGGTAGGAGAGTTACTCTGGTGGGCTGGACATGGCAGTGTAGACACAGACATTATTAAGTTGACATAAGCTCTCTTACGTTGACCTAACTGTGTGAGACCAGGCCTCAGGCACATAGGAAATTTTAACAATGAAAATGTAGGCACTGAGTGAGTTTAAGTTCCTACGGGGTTAGGCAGCAAGCTGATAGAGAGTTTTGTGAATCACAATGCAGTCTAAAAATAGGATGTAGGCACCTAAAACTGGGTAACTTTGTAGATCTGGGCCAATATGATTAAATTTTCCCTCCTTTCTGACCCTTGGCAAGGCTATCCTTACATGAAGGTGCTTAAAATTTCCCTCCTTCAAACACACTTTTTCAGGGAAGCCTTCAGTGATGATGGATAGAATTTTCAAAAGCATCTAAATGATTTAGGAGCCGAAGCCTCAATGATTTTCAATGGGACTTAGGTGCTTTTGAAAATCACACCCTATGTGATTTAGGTACCTAGGTTCCATTGAAAGTCAGAGACTTAGACTCCTAAATCATCTAGAAGCTTTTGAAAATTGAAAATCAGTGAGACTTAGCTGCCTGCCTAACTCACTTAAGCACTTCAGAAAATTCCGTCCTTAGACTCTTAAAATGCTTAGGTGCTTTAAAAAAAAAGTTACCCAGTCTTTACTAGCATTATCAGCCAGTGTCTTATATGTGTGCTGTGTATTGTTTACATCCGAATTAGACTGTGAGTTCTTTCAGGCAGGAACTTTGCCTTGTTATATACACGTACCACACCAAGCAAATTGTCAGTACTGAACAAATAAGTAGTAATAATTATTAGTAACAGTGAAAGAGGGATGATACCCAAGTGTCCAAAGTACAGGTGATCTGCATTCTACTCCCAGGACCTCTTCTAATGGGGGGAGATTGTGTATCATTTCTGTTCTCACAACTGTTATTCTCAGACATCCATATCCTGCTTCTTTTAATTTGTAGTGGATGCCCTAGTAGCTAATGCACTAAATGCAGGGCTGAATGTAGATCACCTCCACCTACAGCAGCCACCCTTTTGAATAGAAATCCTCTTTCTCATTATGGCCCAAAACATGGCCCCATCAAGCTTTTGAAATTTTAGCCCCTTGTGTGACTGCTAAAACCTTTGAAAATGAAGCATGTTTTTACAAATATGCATTGCACATAAACTATTTGCCCACCCATTAGTCACATTTTAAAGTCTGAGTTTTACTAAAGAGTTTATTTATTTTTTACTTTTTGGACCTTGGATTTTACTTGTTAGAGTGACTTTCCTGCTCTGTGCAGAATCCTCCATCAGATTGTAACAGTATGCCAGTCCAGCCCCCGTAGACAAGTTTATAGCAAACAACAATGCACTGAGTGTCCTGGAACAGATGTAAATAAAAGGCTGCTGAAGAATCCCAACCTCAAGACAACTGACCTTGATAGCTTAGATTCTAACAACTCCATCCCACAGGCGCTCGTTAGCCTGTATACACCTTGCTGGTTGTACCATAGGCAATGTCCAGCTCTTCTCTCCTTTATCATCATTAATAAAAGTGCTGTAATTGGCCATATTAGAAAACTCACCCACAACTTACAGTGCTTTGGATCTACTCCTTATTAGCTACTCATTTTATTTTGATGGCACATCAAAAGTGTGTGTGTGTGTGTGACATGTTTGTGTGTGGCATTGTATTTTATATTCTATGTACACACGTATTTAATGCATTTGAAGGAAAGTTTTGTACATAAAGATACACAAAATACTTGCATGTGTGTTGATATATATTTATAGATACCCACAAACAAGCATATATATGTGATGTATGCATGAGTGTGTATATAAATATGCATAATATACATGTATTATAAATAGGCAATACATATATATATATATACACATGCTATTTAGATAAAGATAGATGTTCAAATATGTCTGACTATTCTTAACTAGCTCCATTTCATGGGTTACATCACAAACAAATGTGAACACACTTATTCAGCAAAAAAACCTCTGTGTTTTCTTCAGAAGCTGCCATCTTTTTTTCTCTTCAAACCTTCTGATCTCCCTTGGGAAGGCTTTATGCATGTTCAGTATGCTCGCAAAACTATTCCTACCAGCACTGTTACCATAGAAACCAACTGAGTTTCCCTTGCCTTCCTCTGGCAGGGTTTGGACCTAGTGCCAGACTGCTTTTCTGCAAGTAGTAATATTCTTTCAATATTTAGACAGATCTTTTTTAAAAGGCTTTAACCCCGCTGTTTACATTTTCAAGATACAGTATTTTATTTTAGGCTACTATTTTTTCAGGTACTAATGACAACCAATTGATTCACGGACTTAAAGGAGCCAAACAATTCTTCTTTGTGCAGCATTTAGTCTGCGACATTTAACAGGGGATATGCCAGTACTTATTAATCATAGGCTTCAAATAATACTGTGGATTAAGGTGTTAGGTTTAACAGGTCAGTGGGTTGTGGCTCTGCATTTTTATTTCCTTAATATTCCTTTATAAAACATTGCCTTGATATTCATAGAAATGGCTTTGATTGTGGATAATTACAAACAGAAAAATGTAATTAATTGCTGTATAATTTGCAAGTTACTGATTAAAATCATTTGTAATGCTCAGATTAACAACTTCCACCTATAAATGTTTCAGTATTTTGACTCTGACTACATAGTATATTGATTTTCTAAATGAATCCACACACATTTATTTGTATAGATTTATTTGTTAAATATTCTATCTGAGGTGAGTAATTTATTTCAGTTAACAGGATGTGGAGAATATAATTTATCACTAAACCATCTAATATATTTTTAATATCTTGGGACCAAAACAAAGTACTCAAATACCTGTAGGTCATGGGTACAGTACAATACAGATATAGCGTATCACATTCTTCTTGGTCACTGATTGCACTATTTGTTCATTCATAAATGTAGACATGTAGGGGGTGTAATCATATCTATGTGCTCTCCATTCTCCCTCCACTTCTAAAACAACCTATCTTCTTTGGCTGCAAATATCTCATATATAGATATATACAATACATGGAATAGAAAGGATTAATGTGATTCAAATGTGCATTTTCATCTTACTGAAGAGTCAACACTTGCCTTGCAATCCCTTACAAGAAAAAAAATCGTATGTAAAATAATTGTGAGGCACTGCTCTTTTGTGCTGATGTTACTGTTATCACTGCTCTAGCCATTCAGATAAAAAAATAATAATAATAATCATACAAAATGAAAAATGAACCATAGTGTGCATTTCAAATGCATATTTTCTTGGGAAACAGAAGAGGGAGCAGTTCTTCATTCTCATTGTGGCAGTCAGACTGTTTTTCATTTCCCCTCTTTCTATGCCACTCTTTCCAAATTCAAACCTGCTTTATCATAATCCAGACACTGCTGGGTTTTTTGATTGGGGCGACTGAAGGGGGCCAGGGACCACCCACTTGGTACTGGTGGAACAAAGGTGAAATTCTTTCTGTGTTGCCACTTTCCCTAAGGATATAGTTAAATATCAGGACCTTTGGTTCTCTACTGTATATTTTTATTTGTAACAATGCTTTTTTTTTTTTAACCCGCTTCATCACTTTACAAAGAAGCAGCAGCATTGTGTAGTCAACTGGAGTGAATGTGTACACTCACCAGGCCTCGTTTTGTGAGACTTTGCCCCACTGTTGTTCCCACTCAGAGCTGAGCAGAAACCACGCACATCTGAATAACTGGGCCCTTTCTGCCTGTTGTAATCCTGGATTGTTACAGTCTAGAGGCCAGCCATGCTGTCACCATCACAAATTGATTTAACCATCAATTGCAGCAGTCATTAAAGCTGCTAGAAGTCCCAGCCAAGCTGCTGAATTGCTGCTGAATGTGAAATGAGTCTCTAAGTCCGTTTCCCACCATCTCATATCAAAGCCTATTGTGTGCCTCCAAAGTAAAGGGTCGGAGGTTCGCCGGGAGTTCAACAATAGGCTCAGTCAAAAGATAGAGCCCCATTTGCTCTGGCATTCCCAATTACAGTTTTCTTTCCATACCTTATTGTGCAGTATTTGCATCCAACTAATACATTGAATTATTGACATACCTCAATGTCAGTGGTGCTATTGAAAGATTTATCCCCCAAATATATGGAATCCTAAGCATCTGGTGGCTACCCCGTAATGACAACGGAATGATTCCCTAGTTTTCCTCTATTGGTAGGGCTGTAGATGTGAATCTGTTTCTGGATGTCCTTTTCCTTCAAATGTATTGTTCCCTGGACTTGCCTTTTTACTCAATTATGTACAGCACTTGAATCTACTAGTCTGTTGCTTGGTCTCTATAAATACAGAAAACACACTTGTGCTCCTCCCCCCCCCCCACTGCATCTGCACAGTGATATTTCCTACCTGCATTTTCTGTTTAACAAGATGTGTACAGTATGCTCTGCAGGATGAAACTGCATCCTTTTCATTAGTGGGAGGCATTTATATGCTGAGCACACACAAGCTGTTTTCATTTACACCTGCTGCTCTCTCACAAGGTGCAAGAGGCACCGAGACACCGATAACAAAAGAAGACTTTGAGGTAAAATATTGTAGTTTTTATGCACACAAAGTACAGGAGGAATCATGCAGAGCAAACACACACACAAAGCCTGTAAAAAAAAAGAAGGGAAAAAAAGATTCAGTGGATAGGTCATAGGTCCAGATCATTCAGATGTATTAATAATGAAGTGGTAGACAGTTCCAGGTCTGTGTTTCCCTAGACTACATTTACTAGAGACTGAGTGTCTCCAATAGATCTATATGGAAATGCTGTTAGGGAAAAGGACTAACTGTTACAGTTGGCCTATGGTTCTCAATGACCCCAAAGGAGGTCATCAGATTCTTGGTTCTGAAAGATTTATTGTTCTACAAACAAAAATATGTAAAAGTTCCTTTAGCTAAAGGTCTGACCCTGCATTGCTTACGTATTGTGCTTTAGTTGAACTTCTGCATCCCTCTGACCTCTTGACTTTTTTTCATTACCACTGTAAATGTAATGGTGATCTTTTTCCACGTGAAAAGTAATTCTTCTGCTGGTTTAAGTTTTTGGCATGCATGTTTCAAATGCAGCATATGAAAAGTCCATCAACACACACTAACACTTATTCAGATCCAGGAAGAGTTGAACTGAATGTGGAGCTCAATTAAATATAGTCTATTAGCCTGTCGATGGCACTGCAGTCAATGTGTAAAATATATAAAAAAAATGACTCAGTGCCCCAATATCCCAGCTGGAGGAATTTTTGCCATTATTCTTAATTCTTATACTAAGGTGTTTTACAGGCTAATATAAGGGACATCAGTGAAGTTACCCCATGTTTACAGCAATGTAAGCGAGAGCAGAATTTGGTCCAAGGTCCTTGCCTTGAAGTGCTCATCTTCTCCACATAGCAGAAGCTGTTGGTGTTAGAGGCAGAGAAACAGCGCTGAGACGTGGGGAAGGTGGGCCTCAGAATGAAATGGTGGGCAATGCATCTTTCAGTTTTTGCTTTGCAAAATCATCTGGGCAAAACCAGGCAGTTTGATAAATTCGTAAAGCGAACAAGTTAGGGCAGCTGAAATTTTCATGAAAATCCTACAATAATGAGAAAAGTGTTCCTTGAGAGCAAACCCCATTTAATAAATAAAACATTAAAGACACTTTAAGGAATGTCCTTTATAATCCCCCTCCAATCTCCACGACTCTGCCCCCGTACTTAGTTACCCTTCCAATTGCAGGATCATGTACTATTCTCCCTATCATATGGTTTCCATATACATCTATGTAGGTGTATGGGGCTGCTCACACATGACTGAATGTATTCCCCCAGAGAGAGGAGGAGAAAATGAAAGAACCACATAGGACACATTCTAGTCATGTTGCTCAGCTACTGCAATGATGAGGGCTGTATAAGAATTTGAATAGAGCAGAATAAAATGTATGTTTTCAATACACAAACATCTATTGAAAACTATCTGGAAAAGACAGTGTCAATGCACTAACTGATTACCTTAGGTGTGTACTTATATTTCAACGTGAGGAGACTAAACCCTTAATGTGCTGCTACAGTATAAATATTAAATAAATAATGTTGCCTCTCCTTCTGACACCAATGTCCCATTCTGACACCAGCCTCTCCCTTCTGCTGAGCTGTCACAGATGTCTAGAGTCATGTAGGTCAGTTTCCAAAGGGAGAAGAAATCAGTGATGTGCTGTCTGGATATATTCTAATTGTAACTTGCTTACTATACACCACTCCTGAGATGAGATGGCCCAACAGCAGGCAAGACAGTCCCTTCTTTCAGGAATCTCAGCCCATTACCAGTGCGCCACTCCTAGGGAGCAATTCTGCCTCAAGAGTTGATAAATCAGAGCCTAAGGCAGAGGTCAGACTCTCCTGCTGCTCTGCTAAAGCTACACAAAACTTGCATAATCCAAAACTAACAACAATACAGCATATCTTCCCAAAAGTCAAATCTTGCTCACATGCCAAGAAAAAGAACTTGAAAAACTATATAGTATAGCACCGCCTGCTGATGCCTGCCATAACAGCAATTCTATTTCCTTTCATTAGAAAAGGTGGTGATTTCACTTGAAGGAGATGAAATGAAGAAAAACAAATCTTTCACATAAGTGAGAAACAAAATGAATCAAATGAAGTAAGAGACAAAAAGGCATTCTTTAAAAAGTGGAAGTTAAATCATAGTGAGGAAAAAAGAAAGGAGCATAAAAAGTAATAGCAATTTTTTTTTAAAGTACATGAGAAGCAGGAAGCCTGCTAAACAACCAGTGGGGGAACTGGATGATCGAGATGCTAAAGAAGCACTCAAGGACGATAAGGCCAGTGCGGAGAAACTAAATGAATTCTTTGCATCGGTCTTCATGGCTGAGGATGTGAGGGAGATTCCCAAACCTGAGCCATTCTTTTTAGGTGACAAATCTGAGGAACTGTCCCTGATTGAGGTATCATTAGAGGGGGTTTTGGAACAAATTGATAAACTAAACAGTAATACGTCACCAGCACCAGATGGTATTCACCCAAGAGTTCTTAAGGAACTCAAATATGAAATTACAGAACTACTAACTGTAGTCTCTAACCTATCATTTAAATCAGCCTCCGTACCAAATGACTGGCGGATAGCTAATGTGACGCCAATTTTTAAAAAGGGCTCCAGAGGTGATCCCGGCAAGTACATGCCGATAATCCTGACTTCAGTACCAGGCAAACTAATTGAAACTATAGTAAAGAACAAAATGGTCAGACACATAGATGAACATAATTTGTTGGGGAAGAGTCAACATGGTTTTGTAAAGGGAAATCATGCCTCAACAATCTACTAGAATTCTTTCAAGGGGTCAATAAGCACGTGGACAAGGGAGATCCAGTATATATAGTGTACTTAGATTTTCAGAAAGCCTTTGACAAGGTTCCTCACCAAAGGCTCTTAAGCAAAGTAAGCTGTCATGGGATAAGAGGGAAGGTCCTCTCATAGATTGGTAACTGGTTAAAAGATAGGAAACAAAGGGTAGGAATAAATGGTCAGTTTTTAGAATGGAGAGAGGTAAATAGTGGTGTCCCCCAGGGGTCTGTACTAAGACCAGACCTATTCAGCATATTCATAAATAATCTGGAAAAAGGGGTAAACAGTGAGGTTGCAAAATTTGCAGATGATACAAAACTACCTAAGATAGTTAAGTCCCAAGCAGACGGTGAAGAACTACAAAAGGATCTCATAAAACTGGGTGACTGGGCAACAAAATGGCAGATGAAATTCAATCTTGATAAATGCAAAGTAATGCACATTGGAAAACATAATCCCAACTATACATATAAAATGATTGGGTCTAAATTAGCTTTTACCACTCAAGAAAGAGATCTTGCAGTCATTGTGGATAGTTCTCTGAAAACATCCACTCAATATGCAGCGGCAGTATAAAAAGTGAACAGAATGTTGAGAATCATTAAGAAAGGGATAGATAATAAAACAGAAAATATATTGCCTCTATATAAATCCAAGGTACTCCCACATATTGAATACTACCTGCAGATGTGGTCACCCCATCTCAAAAAAGATATATTAGAATTGGAAAAGGTTCAGAAAAGGGCAACAAAAATGATTAGGGGTATGGAATTGCTGCCAAATGAGGAGAGATTAATAAAACTGGGACTTTTCAGCTTGGAAAAGAGACAACTATGGGCGGTGGATATGATAGAGGTTTATAAAATCATGACTGGTGTGGAGAAAGTAAATAAGGAAGTGTAACGGGGTGGTTACCCGCACCTGCCCTGAAAGGGCTTGAAGCCAGCCCTGGGAGAGGGCTGGCACTGCGAGCTAAAGGCTCGCTGATTGGGGAAGCAGCTGCAGCTGGGCCATGCCCCAATCAAACTGGAGCTGGCCCTATAAAAGCCAGTGAAGCCAGGAGCTGAGAGGAGTCTCTCTCTAGCTTGCTGAGGGAGAAGGGCCTGGCTGCTGGGGAGCTGAACAGAGTACCTAAAGTGGAGCAGGAGTGGGGGATGGCTAGAGGAGCTGTGGGAGCATCAGCCTGGAAACCCCGCAGGCTGCAGGCCTTGTTAAAGGCCAGAAAGGGTACTGGGTTGCAGAGGGGCAGCCCAAGGGTAGCCAGAGGCAGCAGGTCCAAACCCCCATTGCCAGCGATGAGTGGCATTTACACTGCAGTCTGCCCCAGTGAGCGGGGGCTAGATTGAGACTGGCAGTAGCCATAGTCTGAGGCAAGGTGGGGATAGAGGGTGGGGGTTCCCCATGGAGGAGAGACCCAGATCTGTGGGAGTACTGCTGGGGGGCAGCACCCTGGCCTGAAAGGGGCACCGGGGTCCAGGAGGGACTCGGGCCCAGTGGCAAGCAGGACACCGGCCCGCAGAGGGTGCTCCGGAGGCTGGAAACGCTAATTCCCTGGACGACCAGCAGGAGGCGCTGCAGGGGTGAGTCCCGCCCTGTTACATTGTGGTGGAGAATGTGGGCATAGGCGGTCTGCCCCCGATACAAGGGGCTAGGGCAAGGACTGGGGACTATTGCCTGGACTTAAAAAAAAAAGGGGGGATGATGGATCCCGGGTACACTGGGGTTTTCTATGGGGAGACCCCAGGTGTTGTCCCTGGGTGGGCCCCGGTGTCAGCGCCCCGAAGGAAGGGGGTTGATGACCTGCAGGGGGGCCGGGAGACCCAGAGCGGACTATGGGATGTGCAATAGGCCCTCTATGGATAGATGGCCCAGCTGGCAGAGGAACAGCGGGCCCTGGTAAAGCTCCTCTGGAGGGAATTCAGGAGGAAGCGCCAAGGGCCGGGGCAGCCCGGCACCAGGGCCAGAAGGCCGGGCGTGGAACAAAAGACATGTTACGCCTGTGCCAGGCCTGGACGTATAAGACGGGACTGTCCCTACTGGGCTGGGGGCAGGGCGCCTCACCCAGACAAGGAACAGCAGCAAGTCCTTAAGACAGTCTGCTGGGTGAGGGAACCCAGGCGGTTGTGGGCGTGTTGGGCCTGTGAGCGAAGGGGGCACCTATGGTGGGAGAGCCCTGCCCCAAGGAACATGGCCCAGGGCAACTCAGGGAATGATGGCCTGACGCCAGACAAACAGAAGAAGCCAGGGCCCAGGGCAGCAAAGGGGAGGTGAGTCTGCTTTGGCTGCCGGGCCCCAGGCCACATAAAGAAGAACTGCCCCCTTGGAGGAGGGCAAGCTCAGCTGGGGGTGGCCGAGAGAGGGGCTGACCAGCCAGTGGGCCACCCACAAGAGGTAGTGAAGGACGCAACCGGGACGGAGGGGACCCCGCAGGAGGACGGGACCCAGACCGTCACCAGGGAGGTCTTCACTAAGGAAACCCAGAGCGAGCGGGCCCAGCAAGAGGCCGGGACCCAGGTGGTCATGGGACAGGAGACCAAATGGACCCAGACCCTGAGGGTGAAGGGTCTGGGAGATATGGACCTGAGAGCGTGGCTGGAGGCCGCGGAATTGGCCGGCAGGAAAGCAGAGGCCAATGCCTGGGAGATGGCCCGAGCCTGGGAGGCCCTGGAGGGGCGGCCCTGAAGGGCCAACTTTGGGGAACCCAGGCCATAAGTCCCCCCTTCCCCCAGGGGTGGGGATTTTGAGGGTGTGTGTGTGTAGCGGGGTGGTTACCCACTCCTGCCCTGAAAGGGCTTGAAGCCAGCCCTGGGAGAGGGCTGGCACTGCGAGCTAAAGGCTCGCTGATCGGGGAAGCAGCCACAGCTGGGCCACGCCCCAATCAGACTGCAGCTGGCCCTATAAAAGCCAGTGAAGCCAGGAGCTGAGAGGAGTCTCTCTCTAGCTTGCTGAGGGAGAAGGGCCTGGCTGCTGGGGAGCTGAACTGGGGGCTAAAGTGGAGCAGGGCTGGGGGACGGCTAGAGGAGCTGTGGGAGCTCCAGCCTGGAAACCCCTTAGGTTGCAGGCCCTGTTAAAGGCTGGAAAGGTTACTGGGGTTGCAGAGGGGCAGCTCAAGGGTAGGCAGAGGCAGCAGGTCCAAACCCCCATTGCCGGTGATGAGTGGTATTTACACTGCAGTCTGCCCCAATGAACGGGGGCTAGATCAAGACTGGCAGTAGCCATAGACTGAGGTGAGGTGGGGATAGAGGGTGGGGGTTTCACAGGGGAGGGGAGACCCAGATATGTGGGGGTACTGCAAGGGGGCAGTACCCCGGCCTGAAAGGAGCACCGGGGTCCAGGAGGGACTCAGGCCCAGCAGGACAGCGGGACACTTGCCTGCAAAGGGCGCTCTAGAGGCTGAAAACGCTAATTCCCTGGATGACCAGCAGGAGGTGCCGCAGCGGTGAATCTGCCGCGTGACATCATTACAGGAAGTGTTATTTACTCCTTCTCAAAACACAAGAACTAGGGGTCACCAAATGAAATTAATAGGCAGCAGGTTTAAAACAAACAAAAGGAAGTATTTTTTTCACACAACGCACAGTCAACCTGTGGAACTCCTTGCCAGAGGATGTTGTGAAGGTCAAGACTATAACAGGGTTCAAAAAAGAACTAGATAAGTCCATGGAGGATAGGGCCATCAATGGCTCTTAGCCGGGATGGGCAGGGATGGTGTCCCTACCCTCTGTTTGCCAGAAACTGGGAATGGGCGACAGGGGATGGATCACTTGATGATTACCTGTTTTGTTCATTCCCTCTGGGTCACCTGGCATTGGCCACTGTCGGAAGACAGGATACTGGGCTAGATGGACCTTTGGTCTGACCCAGTATGGCCGTTCTTATATTCTTATGAGTTATGCTATGAGGTACTGAACATCTTTGCCTCCCATTGAAGAAAATGGCCTCGATCCTGCAAAGATTTACACACAAAATTAATGCTTGCAGATTTTGGGCAATGGGAAGTAAAGGTAGTCAGGTTCAGATCTTCAAAGAGATTTAACAATGGAAGTTAGGTGTCTAAATCTGGGCCTCAGTGCTTGCAGGCTTGGGTCTTGTAGGAGCTTTGTGTTAGCAATGCAAACTTTGTTTGCACAATTATAGTATTGTAGGTAAGTATAACCCAAAATTAAGATGCACAGAGATTATAAAAAAAAAGAGGCAAGGTTCCTTCGCAAAAATGGTAACAAAATGTTATTTGGATATAAAGGGAACCAACAAGATGTTATTTGGATACAAAGGGAACCAAGAAGATGTATTTATAATTAATGAAAGGTAGAAACATTGAAATGTCAGTATTCTATAACAGAAAATTTCTGTATGGTGATTTTTATTATGAGACACAAAACAGGTAATTCAAATGTACAGTACAGTGTTCTCTTCAGGTATCAGTTGGATTAGTTATATTTTGTACTAAACTGCTTGTGACCAGCACCCATAATAAAGTCTGGGGCTCACAGTTAATTGCATTAAAGTATATATCGGTACTATTTGTGTAATACCCAAATATAATGCAAACAATTTAATAATACTCTCATGTTAAACAGTAGAAATATTTTAATAATCTATATTACAGTATACAAGGATGTGTCCGCTAGATGGAACAGAATAAGAACTGATCCAACCCTTTTTTGAGGTTTGAAAAATATTGATTAGCTTTAGCTGCCATTTTCACATGATTATGATTTTCAAATACTGCAGGAAAGGCTAGTCTCAAGGTATTTCTAAGGCAGCACTTAAGCAAAAAGCAGGCACCAGAAATGTACAAGAAAACCTGATCTTGTGAGATTTCTTGATTTTAAGAGGTTAAAATATGCATTGAAACTTTTTGAAATTAATTCTAAATGAACCAAATCTCAGAACCATTTGAGATTCATGCAGGCAAATAAGGCACTACAAATGGCAATTACAGCCCCAGATTTTCATGGTCCGCCATGTGGTTCTGAACTTGAGTGTTAACTAGAGCTGCATAAAATATTTGTGGTAAATATTTTGGTGTTTAAGCTTGCCTGTTTGAGTTTCCTGATGAAATTGGAGACATTTTGATAGAGTTCAGTATATTTTATGCAATTGCTATTGTTGTGGCTATAAGGGTTGAAAAACTTGATTAGAAAATGTTCGTTATTTTTTTCAAATTTTGGGTTTGGCTGTTAGTGGTCACATAAGATGTATGTTCTTTCTTATTGATCCCTGGTTGGCTGAACGTAATCCCTGTGGCTGGAGTGGTGTGGGGGCAGGATTGCAGAAGCTATTTTGACTCATTTTCTCTGTGGGAGTGGCTGCCTAGTGTGTGCTTTCTCCCAGACAATCAGAAAAGAAACAAACCCACCTCAGCTGAGTGCCCTGGAATTTCCTAGCAGTTGGGCCTGTGCACATGAAATTATGGGACATTTGTTTGCTCTATAACCTTGTCAGTTAATGGCAATAGAAGGGAATATCTCTGTGCTGCCCCTGCTGCATTGAGTCTCTGGGTGACCTGCTTGTGCCACCACAGATACACTTACAAGATCATCCAGGAGCAGAATTCTCCCTCAACCATGACTGGATATATGTAATCACCATTGAAGTCAGGGGTTTTGAGAGGATGGTTGCTCTGTTGGTGCATAATCTTTTGAGGTTAGCCCATCACTATATTTATGTGCAGTTCTCTTTTGGTGATGCTGATCTATACTGTGCTTTTTTCAGCTATTTTTGCTATTATTTAAAGGGAAAATATTATTATTATTCCCGTTTTCAATTAAAAAATGAATGATGATGTTTTTTTGCCACTACAAACTTAAGTAGCTGTTTGGAGTATTCCAGCTGCACACTGCCTTTGCATATGCTCATACACTGCATTCAGTGCAGTAGATCGCTGTCCATGACTATAGGCAGGTTTAGTAAGGCTTTGGCTACACATTTACTATGTTAAGAAAGCATCCTTGCTGTGGACCAGGCTGCAGGGTTTGTCTAACTCTGTTGCTGCTATCTGTGCCTGAACTAATTATTTTGTTACTCATCCCTCCCCTCTCACTATTTGTGTAAAGTGTACGGGTTATATGATTCAGTAATGTCTATGAGATCCTTACAGGAAACACATTGGATTATCTGCTGCCTCACCATAATATATTTATAAATAAGAATAATCACAATAGCTGAGCTGCATACTTACTTCCTTTACTCTGGATAACCAGAATTCCCTGGGTGTAGCTTCAAATGCTCTTCCTCACATGGCTCTCCAAGCCCTGAGAAAGCAGAAGAGGGAATCCTGTGCTCCCCCTTACAGTTATTGAAAGTTAGGGACTCAAAACAACCTCCTGGTTTCAGTTTGTAACATGTTCTGTACAGAGAGTGCTTGAATTACAGACAGAAATCTTGTACTTGTTAGTGCTTTGTTGTGTAAAGGTTTTTCTTATTAGAGAGCTCATACAAAGCTCACTGAAAGTAATAGTGTGATGTTCTGTACCTCAGGGGAACACTCTGAATCCCCATGTTCATCCTTATAATATGATTGTGTGGTATCCAATGCAAAGTTTGTCATGTCAGGTGTTTTCGGAAGGCTCATGATGCACTGAGCATTGTTGTTATAGTAATTGTTGTTATAGTAATGTTATAGGTTGTAATTTCATATATATAGTTATGAGGCTGAAAATGTGTCCTTATGCCATGAAACAGGCCCAGGCAAAACTCTCCAAGAGCAGAGGTCCAGTTCACACCTCATCGGGGCATGTATGGGACAAACCCACCCCTACCTCACAGGAACAAAGGACACTAGCCTAGGCAGCAACAAAGGATCTGTTGGACTCTTGAATAAGTCACCCCCCTTCCTTTGGTCAGTTTGGGACTGCGATGAGGTAATGCTCATCTGACTCTGAAGGGGGGGGGCAAAGCCAAGAGGGAAGAAAGAACATGATAAAAGGGAGAGACATTTGCCATGCTCTTCCTCTCTCTTCCACCTCCATCTACAGACATCACCACCAAGCGACTGAAATGCTGATCAAAGGGGAGAGCGTGGCTGAAGGGCAACCGACCAGCCTGTGGTGAGAAGCATCTAAGTTTGTAAGGGCACTGAAAGTGTTAAGATCAGCTTAGAATTCGTTTTGCTTTTATTTCATTTGACCAAATCTGACTTCTTGTGCTTTGACTTATAATCACTTAAAATGTATCTTTTGTAGTTAATAACTTTGCTTATTCTACCTGAAGCAGTGCGTTTGGTTTGAAGCATGTCAGAGACTCCTCTTGGGATAACAAGCCTGGTACATATCAATTTCTTTGTTAAATTGACGAACTCATATAAGCTTGCAGCGTCCAGCGCTCATAACTGGATACTGCAAGATGGAGGTTCCTAGGGTTGTGTCTGGGACCGGAGATATTGGCTAGCATCATTCGGTTGCACAATCCAAGCAGCTTACATGCCACAGGCTGTGTGTGAACAGCCCAGGCGAGGGGGTTCTCACAGCAGACGAGAGTAAGGCTGGCTCCCAGAGTCAAGGATTTGAGTGACCTAGCAGACCACCAGTCCAGCTAACACCAGGGGAACGTCACAGTGGTGCAGCGAGCATTGAGATCAATTGCCTTTGGATCAGGGCATATGTAATTTATAATATATCAGCCACCACCAGTGCTCAGACGCAGTAAGGAGCACTATATGTTGTCAAGGAAATACTGGAGTCATGTAATACCTTTTTATTATTCTTTTTATTAAAAAGCAAAAACAAGTGAAATGGTGTAACTAGGGCACTGGAAACACATTGCATGGTTGGCTGTAAAAGTAGGCTGCCCAGGGACAGCAAATGAGATTATTTGGGTTCACTTTTGCTCTGCTACCACCTTCCTGTGCCCGTTTGCAGAACACATTAGGCTTTAATAACTGAATATTGTCTTGAATTAAAATATCAGATTCACCTTGTTGCTGAATATGCTACTTGACTATGGGTAGCTCGAACAGTACGGTGATCCTCATCAGTCTGTGCTGCCTGTTAACTGAGACTCAGTGCTTGAGTTCAACATTTAACTAGTGGATGAGGTGCCATCTATTTCAATTTCAAAAGCCATTTATTGACTTTCAATGGCACTGGTGCTCCTAAGTCACTTGGGTGCTTCTGGAAAAACGAATCACACCCTATGTCTTCAGCTATGTTTGGAAAGCATCTAGTCCTGTATGGAATACATGTAATAATAAAATACTACTGTAGTAATAAAAATAGTCCAGTTAGAATAAACTAGAGTGATGGGGTCAAATTTCAAGCATGAATTACTTTCCTGACATCAGTGGATTTAGACATAAGATGAATTTAGCCCAGGGTGTTTGTTTACATTACCAAAACAGGAGAGGAAAATGGAAATGTTATGTGCACACAATGAACTAATGAAAGATTAATCAAAATGTAAAAACAAAGTTCAACCTGATAACACTGAACATAAACTGAAATATACCACAGCTGTACTGAGCTGCACTACAACACCCAGATCTAAATGGGAAGACCAATATTCTTCATGGCTGTTCCTGATCAGTCTACAATTCAGAAAGCCAAGATCCTATTAATGAAGATCCCAAGACATCATCTCAGTTCCTAGCATGCCAAAGCAAGGGCATAAGAATCATAATTTTCAGGCTCCTGCTGTTAGACTTTACATCCATGGTTCAACTGTCTTCTTACTCTAGATCTGATCCAAATGTAGCTTCCTGCTGGAGCTGCATTTCTTAGACTTCATGTCATGCGGGGAAACAGAGGTAAGCAGGAATGAAACCCTAAAATGACCACTAC
Organism: Terrapene triunguis; assembly: GCF_002925995.2. NCBI lineage: Eukaryota > Metazoa > Chordata > Testudines > Emydidae > Terrapene > Terrapene triunguis. Next base: position 2,802,613 of record NW_020664393.1, on the reverse strand, counting down.
CAACCTGTCTCAGTCCTAGGTGGAATCTTCTCTATCTCAGATAATTTCCCCTTGATTGTTTGTTCTGTCCCTATCTTCCCTGAAGCTTCCCAAGGATTAATTTAGACTGTAAGTAATTACAAGAGCATATCTGGAAGGGTTCTCTGTGCAATAATACAATAAGGTGAACTCTTCCCTGGATACTTAAGGGAAAAGATAGCTCAAGACCATCATGTTCCCAGAGTTCTAATCTAAGGGTCTTAAAACCAGAACCATTGAACACATTATGGGATTGCTATACACTATCACCATTTTTCCCTAAGAGTTCTTGCTTTATCTCAGCAACAGGTTACATGAGCCACTAGAACATTATAGTGCCCATAACTCTATATTTTCATAATATACAATCAATTTTTTTTTTTCATACAAACAAATAAATAAGAATCGTGTTGTATATTTTTATAGTTGGATTCACTCTGTTCTTTTTTTTTTTTTTTTTTTTTTTTTTGGGAGGAGGTGCTGCACAGTAAAAATATTCCAGAAAACACAATAGGTCATTAAGAACCCTAATTCCATTCCATTTTGGGCCTAGCCCTCGAGTCTTCATTTAGGCAAAATTCATGTTGATCTCAATGAGGGCTGCAAGATCAGACTGATATTTTTGTAGGAGTTATTTATTTATTTTGTAGTAGTTATATGCCTGCTTAGCATATAAGTAAAGTACAAATGGACCAGAGCCACACAATCTGAATCCAGCTCCAAATCAAACCAAAATTCAGGTTGCTTGGATGTTTAGGCTAATTTTATATGAAAAGATAAAATAACGCAGCCTAAGAAGAATATAGTATTTCAGAGGTACTCAACACACATACAGCTTCTTTAGCTAGAATTGTGGGTACTTGGCACTTCTGAAAATCTAGCTCATATTCTAAGTTGGGTACACCCCTGCCCTTCCCCCCCCAAACAAACAAACCCAGTGCCCATTTTTGAAAATGTATGGAACCAGAAGCTAAATTTAAGGTAATTTCATTTCTAGACAACACTGTTCTTAATTTTAACTTGGAAACACCCCTGGCTTGTGTTTTATAATCTATAACAGGCTGAAAAACTACTCAGCCAGCTCTAGTGAAAATGATAAAAGTGACCATTTCAATATGGCTGATAGCGTTTTCTGGCTACTGTGATTTGAGTTGTTTACACTGGTATTGTGGTTTCCAAACAGTTAGGGGCAGAACCCAGCAGGGAGGAAGTTTTTTTCTTTTTCTTCCCCCTCTTTCCCCCTCCGCCTCCCCAAGATTGGGGAGGTAGAATTCAAGGGCACTTCTGTGAGTACAGGAGGTACAAGTGTTTCCAAGAGGTGACTGAGACATATGATAGAGGTTTGTATTCATTTTCCATTCATAAAAATTGTATGCTATGATTTCATAAATTCTTCTGTTGGCTGACAAAAGATGACTAATCATAATGATGAAGGCTGGTGAGACATTTGTTCCGGATAAGTGTTTCACATATTTAATGGGCCTGATCTTGCAAGGTTCTGAGTACCACTAAATTCTGTGGGAGCTGATGACCTGCTCCCCCCTTGCTGAATAAGGCAACATTGTCTCATTGTCACCTTTTGTTTCTTATCTTTACTTATGGCCCAATCCTACAAAGACTCCTATGTGGGCTTAACTTAACTACAAGTGCATAAATCGTGGCAGGATTTGAGGCTTAGATTGTAAACTCTTCAGGGCATGCATCACACTCCCAGGGGGCTACGGCCTCTACTGCTGAAATACAAATAATAAAAAACAACAAAAAAGCAGCAATTTCCACAGTTCTTCCCATTAGGGTATATGACGAAGAGGTTGCAGCTTCTGTTTAATATCTGCAGAAGTGAAGGAAGGCATAATGATGGTGTTACTCGTCTTTCTAAGTTTTGCTGAAGGACATTTTCATTCAGGCTCTGCTAGCATACAGTACAACAGACATAATTCACTTCCATATGGAATAAGAGAAAAGAAATGCTATACCTCCATGGGCAGTTTTTAACTAATGTCTTCTGTAAAGTTAATTTTTTTTTTAATTGGGGAATAGCTTAATGTCCATCTACTTTAATTGTTTAAAAATGGATATTTTGTAGAAGAAATAGCATTTTGGGTTATAACTAAAGAGGAAGAAGACTCCCTTAGTGTACTTTCTTTACTAATGTTATATGCAAAGAAATGGTTGATTGGCAGCACTGTCAAGTGGCCAGGCCACTGGATTAAGAGTTTATCCTGGTTCTGCTGATGACCTTGTCACTTCACTACTTATTGTGCCTCTGTTTTCCCTCCTGTCCTTTGCTTGATTTGTGTATTTAGACCCAGTTCTCTAGGGCAGGAACTATCTATTACTCTAGGGGCTGGAAGGATGACCTAGTGTATAGGGTACTGCCCTGAGACTCAAGAGACTAGTTTCAGTTTCTGGATCAGCCACAGACCTGGGCAAATCACTTAATCCAACTTTTGCCTCAGTTCTCCAGCTGTAAAATAAGAAGAATTGTTCTCTCTCACAAGGTTGTTGGGAAGATAAAATCCATTAATGATTTGAGAAGTGCTCAGATACTATGGGGGTGAGTGCCCCATAACTTGCTAGCTAGCATGAATAATCTGTGTTTGTCAACTCTGCTTCAAGGAAACCCTCAAACACCAGGGGAATTCTAGGGGGCAGAATTCCAGGTCCGTATATTGAGAGAATCCTTCACTTACCTATCTACACTTTTCTTTATAGAAGGGGACAACCCCATCCATGACACTGACCTTACTACCCTGCACACCTACACAATTGTCCAGTGGGATTCTCGGAACCACAATTGGAGGAATGTCATTGCTGGAGCAGGGGGATATCTTGCACCACACCCACCAGCAAAAAAACCTGAATACCTTTTATTAAGTTGTATTTATGAATGCCTTAGGCTATGATAAACATGCAGAGTTCTCTCTACGCTAAGACCCCCTTTTTTAAAGTGGATTAGTAGGACAACTGTGAGCCCAGGAAATACTTTTATTTCTTTGCATCTCATAAGAATGTAGATTCTGGGGAGGTGAACTTTTAGAAATATATACAGTACTTGTATGTTTGATTTGTATAGAATTAGAGGAATACACTGAAAACAATTAAATTATCTTTGATTGCTAATACTCTTATTAATCTAATTTCTTGGATCAAGGTTCTATTAATTGAAATCTATTAATTGTACAGCAGAATCCTTGTACAAATAGCAGCCAAACTGGGAATATCACCCTACATGATACTGTACACAGTCGTCAGGATTCATTCATTTCAGCCCTGTCATTCATGCTGATACAATATTTAATTGATTGCTAGAGAGAAAACTGTACATGAACACAAAAGGCTTGCCGGGGATGAGAATAAAGCCATGCTTATTTTCTAAGGGCACGGCTACACTTGCAGATATAGAGCACTTTGAGTTAAACCAGCCTTTGGAGAGTGCAGTAGGGAAAGCACTGCCGTCTGTCCACACTGACAGTTGCAAGTGCACTGGCGTGGCCACATTTGCGCACTTGCAGCAGCATTGGGAGCGGTGCATTATGGGCAGCTATCCCACAGAGCACCTCTTTCCATTCTGGCGCTGTGGTTTGTGGGAAGGGGGTGGGGGGTGCAGGGCATTCTGGGTCCTGTCCCAATGCCCCGTGATGCATCGCTTCGCATCCCAGCAATCCCTCTGCTTCCGGCCACATTTGGCGCCATCTTTCAATGTTTTTTGTGTTGTGTGCTCTGTCTTCCCTTTCGGTCTGCGGGAATGGAGCCCGAACTGCTGAGGAATATGCTGACGACTCTTGCCAGCACGTCACGTTTGGCTGCCGAGTTACTACTTAAGATCCAAACTGACAGTGAGGACTCCAATGATATCGACTCGAGTAATGCATACGACACGAGATTGCTTGTGGCATTCATGGACATGCTCACCACCATGGAACGCTGCTTTTGGGCTTGGGAAACAAGCACTGAATGGTGGGATCAGATCGTCCTGCAAGTCTGGGATGACGAGCAGTGGCTGTAGAACTTTCGGATGAGAAAAGCCACTTTCATGGGACTGTGTGATGAGCTTGCCCTCACCCTGCGGCACAAGGACGCAAGATTGAGAGCTGCCCTGATGGTGGAGAAGCAGGTGGCTATTGCAGTCCGGAAGCTGGCAACTCCAGACAGCTACCGATTGGTCGCTAACCAGTTTGGAGTGGGAAAGTCTACCGTTGCAGGGCCATTAATCGCATCCTGCTCAGAAGAACCGTGATTCTGGGTAACGTGCATGACATTGTGGCTGGCTTTGCACAAATAGGTTTCCCTAACTGTGGAGGGAAGATAGATGGGACACATATTCCAATTCTGGCACCAGCCCACCTAGCCTCCGAGTACGTTAATCAGAAGGGGTATTTCTCTATGGTTCTGGATCACCGTGGGCTTCATTGACATTAACACAGGCTGGCCTGGAAGGGTGCATGACGCACGCATATTTCAGAACACAGGCCTGTTCAAGAAGCTGCAGGCCGGGACTTTTTTCCCAGACCAGAAGATCACCGTAGGTGAAGTCGAAATGCCCATTGTGATCCTTGGAGACCCCGCTTACCCTTTAATGCTGTGGCTCATGAAACCCTACACAGGGAGCCCTGACAGCAGCAAGGAGCGGTTCAACAACAGGTTGAGCTGGTGCAGAATGACTGTGGAGTGTGCCTTTGGCCGTTTAAAGGGCCGTTGGCGCTCTCTCTATGGGAAGCTGGACCTGGCTGATGACAGCATCATGGATATAGCTGATATTGGAGCAGTAAGAGATGGCACATCTTGTGGTCCTGACAAGATTTGTGTTAACATGAGTTGTGTCAGTGTGTCACTCCTGAATTATGACAGCATCCCTGCGGTTATATCCACATGCTGTACCCTCCATAACATTTGTGAGGGAAGGGTGAAAGCTTCACTCAGGCATGGACCTTGGAGGTTCAACACCTGGAGGCTGAATTTGAACAGCCAGAGAGCAGGGTTATTAGAGGGGCCCAGTGCAGGGCTGCAGGGATTAGTGATGCCTTGAGGGAGCTATTTGAGGCTGAAAGCCACTGGTAATGTCTGGTGCCCTGCATGGGAGTGAAGTGCAGTGTTAGTAGGAATCTGTGTTTGCTATGCTGACTTGCAGTGCCTGTTGCTTTCCTGGGCTAAGGTATCTTTTACTTTATGCAATAATAAAGAATGTTTTCAAAGCCAAAAAATCCATGTATTTAATAAAAAATTCATTTATTGAAAAGAAACACAACCGCTTGGGAAACAGGGCAAGGGGGTGGGGTGCGGAATGGTACAATCACAGATTTGCATATGTCCTGTTATCATACTCAGCCTTCCTGTTTGCAGTGCTGTGCAATGAGTGCTGCACTTCAGGATGGCTATACTGCATGGTGATGGGGGTTGAGTGCAGAGGGTAAGGGTCGTAGTTTTCAGGGCTGGATGGTGAAGCTACAGGTATTGGAGGCAGCTGGTGGCAAAAAGAACCCAGATGTTGGGGAAAGTGGGTTGGAGGTGACATGGGGGCACAAGGGAAAGAGTTTTGGGACAAGGGCTGTGGGGGAGGGGGGGCTGTTGTGGGGCGCGGTAGTACTCCACCTGCATGGCTACAAGAGCCTCGATCGAGTCTGCTTGGTGCTCCATGATGCTTATCAGCCGATCCGCGCTTTGCTGCCGGAGCTCCGCGCTTTTGTGCGGGTGATCCACATTCTGCTGGCGGATCCTCCTTTCACTCTCCCTCCACTCCCTTACTTCATGCAGCATGTCTTCTTTGCTTTTACATGGCCTCTTCCTGATTCTTTGCAGTCTCTCGGCCGGTGATAACATGGATGGCTGAGATCTCAAGGTTGCATCTGCAAAGGCAAAATGCAACACTTAACAGAGGCAGCATTGTTCACACCAGACAGGGCAATGATTCCCCCGTACTTAAGGAGGGCAAGCACAGTCTACACAATAGTATAATTTGCCCATCCCAAAGTGAGCGCACATAACCCATGGGAGCCCCAAAATGGTGAGTAAGCACAGGGTCCAGGGGGACTGATTGTTTCATGGCTGTACTGTCCTTTGGGTTTCTGTGCCTTGGGAAGAGCCAACAGCTGCAGGGGGGCCCTATACTGAACACTGTCCCCACATTTTACACAGGAGTTCGTCCTGGAAGATAACTCGCTGCTGAGGGTGACCTAGGAAGCAAGGGAGGGTCTTTTATTACAATGAGGCTTCTGCCCTGGCCCATATACAGCTTGCCTGTGTGCAGCAATGGTTCCCCCGCCCCTCACGGCAAGCGGCACAGACATGTTAGCCTGACTGGGAAAAGGACCACAGTGGCTCTCCCAAGAAACCTGCGCAAGCGCATTGCCCAAGTTCTGGCTGAGACCTTTGAAGAGATCACTGAGGATGATTACCACGATGTGAGAGAGCACATCAACGCCCTCTTCCACATCTAGGCATGCATACAGCCCTAACCCTCCTCGCCCCAAGAGCCTGCACTGAATAACTTCCTTCCCAAATAAAAGCCGCTTACCGGAAACCTCCTCTGGTGTTTGTCCTTCCCCAAGCGCTGGCCACTGCAACTGGCTATCTTCCTCCTGGCTTGAGAACAGCTCCTGGCTGCATGCATCTAGGGATTCCAGAGTGTCTTCCTCCACTGCAGCACCCCTGCTCCTGCTTTGCTCCTCCTCCTCCTTGTGCCTTGTTGAACTGGGCTCTGAAGTGTCCATGGTGGTACTCAGAGTGGAGGTGGGGTCGCCCCCAAGTATCGAATCCAGCTCTTTGTAGAAACGGCAGGTCGCGGGGGCAGCACCGGAGCGGAGCGGCTGTTTGCCTCGCGGGCTTTCCGGTAGGCATTCCGCAACTCCTTCACTTTAACCCTGCACTGCAGTGCGTCCCAGTCATGGCCCCTTTCCATCATGTCCCTTGATATCTGCCCGAAGGCATCGTAATTCCTATGGCTGGAGCACAGCTGGGACTGGACAGATTCCTCCCCACAAACACTGATGAGGTCCAGCACCTTGCCATTGTTCCATACTGGGGATCGCCTGGTGCGTGGAGGCATGGTCACCTGGAAAGATTCGCCGAGAACATGCCACACCTGGCTGAGCAAACAGGAAGGGGATTTTCAAAATTCCCAGAGAATTTAAAGGGCGGGTCTGACAGTTGGTCACCTGAGGGCAGGGCAGTAGAGTTCAAACTGATGACCAGAGTGGCTAGAACAGGCCTTGTGGGACACTTCTGGAGGCCGATCAGAGCGCATTAACAGACCAGGGTGTCCGCACTGGCACCGCGGCGCTCCAGCGGGGGCACATCAAATGTTATTCCATTCGCCGAGGTGGAGTACCAGGAGCACTCTAGCTGCGGAGTCAGAGCACTCTACGTGCCTTGCCAGTGTGGATGCGTCATGAGTTACAGCACACTGGCCTGCTTTAATGCACTCTAACTCGCAAGTGTAGCCATGCCCTAAGATAGTAAACTGGGGTCTCTAAAGTCTAAGTAATCAAATTACAGAAGCCAGTACCATACATGTAAAATTATGCATTTGTATTGCCATCTCTGAAGAAAGTGTGTGTGTGTTTTAATCCAGGTTCTGCAAACCACCTGCAATGGCAACTTCTTCTGCAGGCTGAATGGCACTCAGGTTACCATGGCAACAGAAAAAAGGAATAAACCAAATGAAGAAGCTGAATGTTTAAGCCCTACTAGTATCAGGGACTAGAAAAGAGGCCTCATTTACATGTTGGTGCATAAGCCATCTAAGTGATGTTTCCTGAAAAATTTCTGGCTCCTTCAGACTGCAAATTCATTTGGAGGTTTTTTTATGAGCACAGAACTCAAATGTCCCATACCTGGTTTTCTATATAAGTTTGAGGTGGAAAAGATAAGAGAGAGGGGAACTACTGCAATGTACAATTAATTGAATCAAATGGTCCAAAGAGAAAAATAGATTTTGATTGGTTTGCTAAAGCATGAGAGACTAGGTTGGAAAGTTTTCTTGCACTTGTGACTCAAAATTCATTGTGACAAGGGAACATCTGCCACACTGAGTGGCACATTCCTAAATAAAGAGCTTAAGACAAATCTAACTAAAAAGGAAGCTAGTGTTAGAATCCCACTGATTTTACATTAAAATGCAATATAGAGGACTGTTTCAGCAAACGCATATGGCATATAGGATTGTAAGCTCTTTGGGGGTGGGAATTGCCTTTTCATTACATTCATTATGTACAATGATGTACTATGATCCTCAAAGGGAGCTTCTAGGTGCTACTGTGATTAGGGTTGCCAACCCTCCAGGATTGGCCTGGAGTTTCCCGGAATCAGCATTGATTTCCCAGTGACTATTGAAAGCAATTCGAGAGATTTTAATAGGCTATTTTAAGAAAATGACATTGTCATGTTGAAAAAAAAAATCTCCTGGAATAGCTTTAGTCAGAGTTGACAACCCTAATCTGTGACAGAAATAACTAATATGTAAAATATACTGAAATGAACACATATTGCAAAAGACTCTTTAGAGATCCTGAAGACCTCTTTCTGCAGTGACCTTGAGATTTATCTTCTTGTTATAAAGAAAATATCCTAATTCTAGTGGTTACTAAGTGATTTCTGAAAAACCATCTCTTTCCCCATATGATACTGCAGTGGTGAGGATCAGCTGATGTGCTCAAACTTACAGTTCCCTGGTTTAACAGTGCTGCTTAAGGGATGTTCTCAGGGATAGGCCCTTGGTTCTGAAACAGACTTCTTCCCTTAGTCTGACAGGGTCAGACTGTATTTATTTATTCCATTAGCACATGCTTCGTGGCCTGGCTCATGTGATGTTAACTCAGTTTTATCACACATCTCATGATATTTGGTATTTTTCTTTAAGTCCTCGCTCCTGGAATCATGAGATTGTGTGAGCAGCTCAGCATTCATTTTCAAGAAGAGTAATTTTATAACCTTCATAGTTCAAAAATATCATAGAATCTCAGGGTTGGAAGGGACCACAGGAGGTCATCTAGTCCAACCTCCTGCTCAAAGCATAACCAATCCCCAACTATTTTTTTTGCCCCAGATCCCTAAATGGCCTCCTCAAGGATTGAACTCACAACCCTAGGTTTGAGGAGGCCAGTGCGCAACCACTGAACTATCCCTCCCCCTGCTAATGCTAAAGGCTGAAAACCCAAAAGCCCAATGGCAAGAAGCCAACATTTTGAAATCTCATGATTTTGAAGCCAAAGTCATGATTTTGGGCCCGATTATGATCATTTTTGAATACTTTAGACTGGCAATCCTGCAGCAGTTTTACCACGCTTGGATGAAGTTGACACTTAGGAGAGTGTATATGCAAAGAGCAGTATAAACTGGTTGAGCCAGTATAACTTTTCCGGATTTTTTTTTTTGCAGGGGTTGGGGGGATTATAAAGTATTTCTGTTTTTGTTTCTTTTAAAACAAATCTATAGAGTCCTTTGAATAGATGCATTTTACAGATCAAGGTAACTAACTATTGTATTGTGGAATTTGAACTGTAGTGATTTATTTGCAAATCTACATCCTCTTCCAGAAACATAAATGCTCTCATAGATGTCAGCAAAAAGCAAATGGCATCTCAAAAGACATTTAAAAAACTCCCTCTTGCCAGAACCATTTCATACTCTCATTTCGCTGACTGCAGAGGGGCTGTAGGCAAGGATAGATCTCCCAGTGCACATCCTGCAAAGTTTTACACACATGCTAAACTCTGCATACTATGAGCAGTCCCACTGGCACTACAATTCACAGTGCATAAAATTAAGCATGTGCATAAATCTTTGCCGGATTGAGCTTGTAGTCACTGATATTTTTCCTCCTAAAAACAATCAAAAAATTGAACTATGAGTAACAGCTAAAAATGTCAGCCATCCATCGCAGCAAGAAATTGCCAAAAAAGTTCTAGCCTTATCAGTTAATTATGTCTTTGAGTTTGTAACAATTGTGTTATCTACAAAATATTTTTCCTCCCTTCTCCTTCCTTCCACCCTATGACAGGGGAGGGGGTGCTAATGGGCCACTTCACCTTGACTGGACCTTTGAAATATGTGAGAGACAAGGTGGGGGAAGTCATATTTTTATTGTTGGTGAGAGAGACAAGCTTTCAAGCTAAGCAGAGCTCTTCTTCAGGCCTAGGTAAGGTTCTAAGAATGTCACAGCTCAGTTCAACATTGAACAGATCCTTTAGCATAAGTAATTAGCACATATTCTAAGTGACCATTCAAGGTGAAGTAGCCCGTAAACACTTCTATAGTCATAGGAAAAGATTTGGGGGAGGAGGGTGTTACTGGGTTACAGATTGTTGTAACAAGCCATAAATCCGGTATCTTTAGGCTAAACAATCTATCTCACCTTGTATTTAGCTGTGTGACACAGGGTGCTCTACTCACTGATAGAGTGCCTCCTTCTGGCTGCATCCGGGATTAGCTCTGCCTGGCTGATGCCCCTTCCTGCTGTACCACTCTGTCACTTTCTATCTCACTCTCAGGACTCAGCAGCTCTGGCTATGTGGCTTGGCCCTCTGGCCAGGTCACTGTAGCTCCCCCTTCTGGGGGATCACGAGTATCAAAGTCTCTCTGGACCCACTGTTGCAGGCTTTCTCTTTCACTGCCCCCTGAATGGTGCCATGGGTCAGTGGCTAGAAGGGCAACCCAGATCCAGCCTCTACACTGCGTCCCAGCGTAGGGACCCTACAACAAGCAGTCAAGGTCTGCACAGTCCTAAATCTTACTGCTATATTGCCCATGCTGCTTCCTACCTTGCTTTTCTCACCCTAACAGTGACTGCCGTTTCTCTCTCTGCAGCCCCCTTCTACTCAGCTACTGGGCTTTCTAAACAACCCTCCTGTTCCTGTCCAGCTGAATGCCATCTCTAGTTAGCCCTTGCTCCCTGGCTGCTCCTCCTCCAGGTGCAGCCTAGGTGGTTAGCTGGCCCACCTAGCCACTTTATCCCCTCAGGCCTTGTATGGAGTGGACACCCCATCACTCAGTGACACTCTGAATATGTTTCCCAGACCTGAAGAAGAGCTCTGTGTAGGCTCAAAAGCTAGTCTCTCTCAGCAGCAGAAGTTGGTCTAATAAAAGGTATTACCTCACCCACCTTCTCTCTCTAATATACAAAAAAGAGCAGGTGACTGTTTATATTGACCTTTACCTATTATGCTTAGTTTCTCTTTTGTGAAGTACTTGAGGTACATGCAGCCATATCACCAAGCCTTTCCTTTCAGGGAGGCTATTTTTAAATTCACTTGTATGAGCAAAGTTTTAGGTTTAGGTGGGTATGTATTAGAATCATAGAATATCAGGGTTGGAAGAGACCTCAGGAGGTCATCTAGTCCAACCCCCTGCTCAAAGCAGGACCTAATCCCCAACTAAATCATCCCAGCCAGGGCTTTGTCAAGCCTGACCTTAAAAATCTCTATAGGAAGGAAATTCCACCACCTCCCTAGGTAACCCATTCCAGTGCTTCACCACCCTCCTAGTGAAAAAGTGTTTCCTAATATCCTACCTAAACCTCCCCCACTGCAACTTGATACCATTGCTCCTTGTTCTATCATCTGGTACCACTGAGAACAGTCTAGATCCATCCTCTTTGGAACCCCCTTTCAGGTAGTTGAAAGCAGCTATCAAATCCCTCCTCATTCTTCTCTTCTTCAGACTAAATAATCCCAGTTCCCTCAGCCGCTCCTCATAAGTCATGTGCTCCAGCCCCCTAATCATTTTTGTTGCCCTCCACTGGACTCTTTCCTATTTTTCCACATCCTTCTTGTGGTGTGGGGCCCAAAACTGGACACAGTACTCCAGATGAGTCCTCACCAATGCAGAATAGAGGGGCATGATCACGTCCCTCAATCTGCTGGCAGTGCCCCTACTTATACAGCCCAAAATGCTGTTAGCCTTCTTGGCAACAAGGGCACACTGTTGACTCATATCCAGCTTCTTGTCCACCATAACCCCTAGGTCCTTTTCTGAAGAACTGTTGCCTAGCCACTCGGTCCCTAGTCTGTCCTAAGTGCAGGACTCTGCACTTGTCCTGGTTGAACCTCATCAGAGGTATTCTGCATGCATTGTCTGTGTATCAGAAATGGTTAAATGTTGTTAATCAAATAATATATTTGACAAATAACTGTAACAACAATCAATTAAGGTATTATTTGACCAGCTCTTCTCTCCATCTGTCTGAGAATATTATGCAAATATTGATTGACTCAGTGGGTGACATCAGTAAAATATTTTCCCAAGGGAAAAGCTAGTTCCTGAGATTGTGATACCCAAAACAATCACAGAAGGAAAGCCTTCCTCTCTAACTGCATCCCCGGGCAATACAGTTTCCTACTATAGCTATCAAAGCTGGTTTGTAGGGTTAGCTTCATTTTTCCAAATATCTCTCATCCCATTTTTAATAATTGAAATTTCTTTTAAAATGTAACCAGCACTTTAGAATGTTAGGGTTTATATTCTCCGTCCTGCTTCTCCATGCTATTGCCTCCAAAATGTGGTATTAGAAGCTTATTCTGCTGGGACTAGTAATGTGCCAAACCTCTGAGCAGTTTCAAACAGCTTATTTTTTTTTAAACAAGTCAGAAATATTTTCTTCTTTTCCCATATGTGTGTGATTTTTTCCCTCCCAAAACTGCACTGGCCTGAGGCCAAGAAGAGGAATACATATGCTAGGTTTTAGGTTTGCTATCTTGTGAGGCAAAAGTGCAGGAAATGGGAGGTTTATACTATCAAAATGGGAGAACTTCCAAAGCGATACACAGCTCATACTTCTAGATCTAGGAGAAGGGTTCATCCTGAGATATCAGACATTAAAACCACAGGACAATTAAGTACAGAAAAGAGGGCTGAGCAAATAGTGGATTTTTTGATTTACTGACAATTCCACTAAAATTAAAATAATAAAAGTAAAAAATGTCCAGACAATTCAGCAAAATCAACACAAGTTTGGAAATGTTTCAGAGTAACCAGATCTGCATTATCATCTGCTTATAACTGGACCAAATTACAGTGGCTTTTCACATGGATGACAAAGATCACTCCTCCTTCTCCATGCTAGAGCTTCTCACTGAAAAGGTTGTACAGTTTTTTTAAACATGTAAAACAATTTATTTTCCCCTAAACTCCTTCTCAGAAGTCACTGAACCATTTTTATTGAAATTTTCCAGATAAAGTCAGCTTGTGGCAGACAACCAGCTTGGAAAATTTTAGCCTGAATGGTTGAAGTTTGGCAAGTCACAAGCAACTGAAACTAGTGTCTTATAATGGAAAGCATCAGGCAAACTTTACCATAGGCAGAGCCTTCAGTTAATGCAAATACACTGTGTACAGTACCAACGTAATCCCTTTGACACAGTATTTATATTAATCTGAATAAAAATAGGAAAATATGAATGTGAAATAAAAGTAAAAATGGCAAAGGAACAGGAGCAATGCTTCCCACAACCACACTCTGATATGTGGAAATACGATTCTCAGGGAATAATTCTATTATGGATTCTTGAAATACTTAAGCCAACCTAACTGCCAAAGTTTCTACCCTTTCTCTTGCATTGGTATTTGCTGAATGAGACTATAGGAGCAGGGATCAGTTGCTAGGAGTCTAAGTAGGTATGGCCAACTTCATGAACAGGGAGCAGATTAGCCATGAAAATAAAATGTCTAGAAGTACAATTAGGTATACTCCTTGTCCAGTGTTTTGTATCTCTAGCAGAGTATTTCATCAATTTTAGTGTGCTTTTCTAGCCAGCAAACTACTAAAAATAGCAAAATCACCATGTGAAATTGGATTTCACACATCTGCCCCATTTCTCTTTTTGATTTGTGGAGGATACAGTCACCTAGTTGTTAAAATTACAAATTTAATATGCATCTCTAATAATATTCAAAGGCCATATTCATCCCTGGTATAACTTCACTCAAGTCGTAGAACTTACATCAAGGATGAATTTGACCCTATATAGTCATTTAATTTCAGTCCTAAGTATTCCTCACATTGCTTTAACAAAGTCTGACTTGCAAACCATTGCAAATCCAATAGCATATCTGAAATTGCAAGTATTTTAAAAAATATGTAATCATGTTTTTATACCCTGATTTCATAGTGTGATGACTGAGCATCAAAACAAATTCCTGCTTGAGTTAAAGGTGAGTTTCTGAGGTGCAGCACTTCTGCTTGCAATAAAAAGGTGATGGAAGTTTGCCAACCACATATAATCCTGTTATGGAGTTAGCCCACAAATACCTGCAAGGAGTTTTGTGTTTTACAGTGCTGGGTGTACTCTTTACATGTAAATACCAAGAATGCTTTTCCAGGTCACAGTTATATCAGAGCAAGTGAGAGCTACAGCTCTAGGAACAAACTGAAAAGCTTGGGAATACGAATTGGTGCAATGAGACACTTTTTATATCCTCTACAAGACAGAATAGTAGCAGGCTTTTCACACTTTTGGGCCTCCAATACTTGTGTTAGGTGAAGACTGTGCTTAATGGTGAATATATGGAATACTAGCGTCTAAAGATCCCAGACTGCCAGCCAACAAGTACGGAGGTGGCTATTAAAATGCTGATAGTCATTCTGCTAGTATCTGATACAACACAGAGCTAGATTAGCGCCCATCTTTTTCTATTTTGCCAGTTTAGATATTCTCTTACTGTATGTTTGTAAAGCACCTAATATGATGGGGCCCTGATATTAATTGAGTCCATGCACTATTAACAGAATTAAAAAATAATCTAGGCTTACCACTACTCTATGGCTTTGTATACATTTGCTATTATTATATAGATATACTGCCACTCTTACTTATTTATTTCAATAACAAATTTAAAACTTAGAGACTAACAAATTTATTAGAGCATAAGCTTTCGTGGGCTACGAAAGCTTATGCTCTAATAAATTTGTTAGTCTCTAAGGTGCCACAAGTACTCCTGTTCTTTTTGCGGATACACACTAACACAGCTGCTACTCTGAAATTTAAAACTATGTACTTAATGTAATATTTTCAATAAATTGATGAATATAGATGTAAAAATGAATGCTGTATATATAAACATATATATATATATATACACACACATTTATATAAACACACACAGTATATGAGAATATAAGCTATTTTTAAAAATGTGTGTGCATTTTGCCCTGTATTGGGTTACACTAGGGAGAACTTCACTACATTCAGCAAGTGTTTGTCCTTTGGAAACCTGAAATAAGCGAAACTCTTTCTTTAGAAGTGAGTAATTAGGTACCTCAGAACCTGTCACCACCTTCTATTGGGTGTCAGATATTTTCATCTGATTTCATTTGAAGCAGCATTTCCTGTTGTGTAAAAACTGTTCTTTGCTGCTTTTTATATTGGCTACATTATACAGCTGCCTCCTCCCTATCTTGTAATTAACGATGAGACAATCAATACAATCACATATTAATTCCTTTATGTATGAGCTTCATGTGTTACTGCAGAGAACTGCTAAAATAAAATGGCTGGGAATTAGTTTTAAAGTAACTACATTGGGAAGGAGCTGCCTTGAAAATCGATAGTACTACAGATACGCTGATTTTAAAAAAAGTCTCAGTAGTGAGATACAAAGCTAATTCGTCCTAATGAACTACAAAAGGTCATTAGGAAACTGCATATCTCTTACCGGCTTCAAATATATGAGCAGTGGAACTCCCTGATTTTGCTGCCAGTTCTCTTGAACCACAAAAAATTAAAAGGAGTGGAGAAAAATGTGTTGTTATAACAATGTTCCTAGTAGATATACTATCAACAGGATGCAGTGCCAACAATTTAGAAGTGTAATCTTCTACCCTCTCTGCCCCTGTGCAGCAAGAATGCAGGGTTTTCCTAGACTCTTTCCAAATACTCATTACAACATAAGGAGCACTCTGTAAGTATTCATTGTACTTTAATGAGCATCCCAACCCTCCTCCAGAGGAAATGTATCTGACATGGGTGTGGGGAGACTGTGGCTGTCATTGTACCCTTAACTTTGTGTTGGGTGCACAAAATGACATTGGAACTAGGTTACAGTGTGAACGGATAGCTGTTTAATAGTGGTTATGACATTGGTTCCTGAACATCCAAAACATATGCTGTTTTGTAAGATTATTGAAAGAACCATATTTGAGAATTTCTTTAGACGCTTGTTCTACAGAGTATCGTTTTAGCAACTAGTGGGGCAGAAGGAACAAATGAATTCTCCACGTGAAGATATTGGGTCAGATTTTCAGCTGTGCTGCATTTACACCCAATGCATTAGGGTATGTCTACACTTGCAGAGTTTTTGCACTGTAAGGCCTGGTCTACACTAGGAGTTTATCTCGAATTTAGCAGCGTTAAACTGAATTAACCCTGCACCCGTCCACACAACAAAGCCCTTACTTCGATATAAAGGGCTCTTAATATCGATATCTGTACTCCTCCCCAATGAGGGGAGTAGCGCTGAAATCAGTATTGCCATTTCGGATTAGGGTTAGTGTGGCCGCAATTCGACGGTATTGGCCTCCGGCAGGGCCGTCTTTAGCAGGTGCGGGGCCCCACGCCGGGACGCGAATTGTGTCACGGCCCCCCACCCCAACTCCACCCCGACTCCGGCTCCCCTGCCCCATTGGATCCCTCCCCAAATCCCCGCCCTGGCCCCGCCCCAGCCCCGCCCCCTCACTGCCCCATTGGATCCCTCCCCAAATCCCCGCCCTGGCCCCGTGTCTTCCCCAAGCACGCCGCATTCGTCCTCCTCACCCCTCCCTCCCAGGCTTGCACTGATCAGTTGTATGGAGGCGCAAGCGCTGGAGGGAGGGGGGAGAAGCAGGACGCGCCTTTTTTTTTTTCCCGCTCCGCTGGCAGCCCCGGACATTGCAGGGCCCTCTTAGGCGTGGGGCCTCATTCTGGGGAATTGGCCAAATCGGCTTAAAGCTGGCCCTGGCCTCCGGGAGCTATCCCACAGTGCACCATTGTGACCGCTCTGGACAGCAATCTGAACTCGGATGCACTGGCCAGGTAGACAGGAAAAGCCCCGCAAACATTTGAATTTCATTTCCTGTTTGCCCAGCGTGGAGAGCACAGGTGACCACAGATAGCTCATCAGCACAGGTAACCATGCAGGCCGATAATTGAAAAAGAGCACCAGCATGGACCGTACGGGAGGTAGTGGATCTGATTGCTATATGAGGAGAGGATTCAATGCTAGCAGAACTTCGTTCGAAAAGACGAAATGCCAAAACTTTTGAAAAAAATCTCCAAGGGCATGATGGAGAGAGGCCACAATAGGGACTCAGATCAGTGCCGCGTGAAAGTCAAGGAGCTCAGACAAGCCTATCAAAAAACAAAGGAGGCAAACGGTCGCTCTGGATCAGAGCCTCAGACATGCCGCTTCTACGCTGAGCTGCATGCAATTCTAGGGGGGGCCGCCACCACTACCCCACCTCTAACCGTGGATTCTGAGGCGGGGGTAATCTCAGCCATGCCTGAGGATTCTGCAGATGGGGAAGAGGAGGAGGATGACGACGAGGTTGCAGAGAACACACAGCACTCCGTTCTCCCCAACAGCCAGGAGCTTTTTCTCAGCCTGACTGAAGCACCCTCCCAACCCCCAGACAATGAGGCCATGGAAGGGACCTCCGGTGAGTGTACCTTTGTAAATATAAAACATGGTTTAAAAGCAAGCGTTTTTTAATGATTAATTTGCCGTGAGGACTTGAGATGCATTCGCGGCCAGTGCAGCTACTGGAAAAGTCTGTTAATGTGTCTGGGGATGGAGCGGAAATCCTCCAGGGACATCTCCATGAAGCTCTCCTGGAGGTACTCCAAAAGCCTTTCCACAAGGTTTCTTGGCAGTACAGCCTTATTCCGTCCTCCATGGTAGGACACTTGACCACGCCATGCTAGTAGCAAGTAATCTGGTATCATTGCATGACAAAGCCTGGTCCCGGTGTTTGCTGGCATTCAAGCAACATCCGTTCTTTATCTCGCTGTGTTATCCTCAGGAAAGTGATATCGTTCATGGTAACCTGGTTGAAATACGGGAATTTAATTAAGGGGACAGAGGTGGCCGTTCCTACTGGGCTGTTTGCCTGTGGCTGAAAAGAAATCCTTCCCTGCAGTTAGCCAAGCGGGCGGGGGGGGGGGGGAGAGGGGGAGTGCTCTCTAACACCAAAGCTGCAGGCACTCAATATTAAGATGCAAAATGCGACCTTGTACCGAAATCACATGTGCTATGTAATGTGAATAGTGTTGTTCACCATGAAAGAGTATAAACATTGTTCTCTAAAATGTATCTTTTTAAATACTTCTCTCCCTTTTTTCCCTCCCTCCCGCAGCTGCAAATTTTTCAAGCCTCCCTCCTCCATTCCGAAGGCTATCTCCGATAAGGCGTCGAAAAAAGAGGACGCGAGACGAAATGTTCTCGGAAATCATGGAATCCACCTGCAATGAAAGAGCTCATCTGAATGAGTGGAAGGACACGGTATCAAAGTACAGGAAAGATGCCAGTGAACGTGAGGCCACGAGGGACGCTCGAGATGAGAGGTGGCAGGCTGCAATGCTGGGGCTGCTGTGTGATCAAACGGACATGCTCCGGTGTCTGGTGGAGCTTCAGGAACGGCAGCAGGAGCACAGAGTGCTGCTGCAGCCGCTGTATAACCTCCCTCCTCCCTCACCATGTTCCATAGCCTCTTCACCCAGATGTGTAAGAACGCACGGGGGGAGAGGGGGGGAGACTCCGTGCACCCTCCCACTCCACCCCAGTGGACAGCCCAACCAAAAGGCTGTCATTACATTGAACTTTTTTAGTGGCCTTTTCCTTCCCTTCTATCCTCCTCCCAAACCCCACCCGGGCTACCTTGTCAGTTCTCTCCCTCTTTTTATAATCAATTAATAAAGAATGCATGATTTTTAAATGATAGTGACTTTATTTCCTTTGAAAGCAAGCTGGGATCGAAGGAGGAGGGTGGGTTGCTTACAGAGAAAGAGTCAATCAAGGGGGTGGGTTTTCATCAAGGAGAAACAAACAGAACTTCCACACGGTAGCCTGGCCAGTCATGAAACTGGTTTTCAAAGCTTCTCTGATGCGCAGCACTTCCTGGAGTGCTCTTCTAATCGCCCTGGTGTCTGGCTGCGCGTAATCAGCAGCCAGGTGATTTGCCTCAGCCTCCCACCCCGCCATAAAAGTCTCCCCCTTACTCTCACAGAGATTGTGAAGCACATAGCAAGCAGCAATAATAATGAGAATATTGGTTTGGCTGAGGTCTGAGCGAGTCAGTAAATTGCCCCAGCGACCTTTTAAATGTCCAAATGCACATTGTACCACCATTCTGCACTTGCTCAGCCTGTAGTTGAACAGGTCCTGACTACTGTCCAGGCTGCCTCTGTATGACTTCATGAGCCATGGCATTAAGGGGTAGGCTGGGTCCCCAAGGATAACTATTGGCATTTCAACATCCCCAACTGTTATTTTCTGGTCTGGGAAGTAAGTCCCTTGCTGCAGCCGTTTAAACAGAGTAGTGTTCCTGAAGATGCGAGCATCATGAACCCTTCCCAGCCACCCCACGTTGATTCCCGACTGACCAGTAGCTGTCTGGCGTTGCAAGCTTCCACGGGGCTATCGCCACTTGCTTCTCAACTGTGAGGGCTGCTCTCATCTTGGTATTCTGGCACTTCAGGGCAGGGGAAAGCAAGTCACAAAGTTCCATGAAAGTGCCCTTATGCATGCGTAAGTTTTGCAGCCACTGGGAATCGTCCCACACCTGCAACACTATGCGGTCCCACCAGTCTGTGATTGTTTCCCGGGCCCAGAATCGGCGTTCCACGGCATGAACCTGCCCCATTAACAGCATGATCTCCAAAGCGCCGGGGCCCGCGGTTTGAGAGAATTCCATGTCCATGTCCTCATCACTCGTCGCCGTGCTGCTGTAGCCTACTCCTCCTCGCCTGGTTTTAAAGGTTCTGGTTCAGCATAAACTGCACGATAACGCGCGAGGTGTTTACAATGTTCATGACTGCTGTCTTGAGCTGAGCGGGCTCCATGCTTGCCGCGGTACGGCGTCTGCACTGTTCACCCAGGAAAAAGACGCGAAACGGTTGTCTGCTGTTGCTTTCCTGGAGGGAGGGAGAGGATGTACTCAGAACCACCTGCAACAATGTTTTTGGCCCCATCAGGCATTGGGATCTCAACCCAGAATTCCAATGGGCGGAGGAGACTGCGGGAACTATGGGATAGCTATGGGATAGCTATCCACAGTGCAACGCTCCAGAAATTGACACTAGCCCCGGTACATGGATGCACACCGCCGAATTAATGTGCTTAGTGTGGCCGCATACATTTGACTTTATACAATCTGTTGCCAAAAAACGGTTTCTGTAAAATCGGAATAATCCCGTAGTGTAGACATACCCTAAGTTTCACCAGAGATAGGGAACCAGTGAAAGTAAAGTGCTGGTTTGTGTACTCACTTAATTTCTCAGGCATCAGAGAGTGTTTATATTAGTAGTACTTCCATCCCCCATGAGAGCAGCACTCCTATATGGACTGGTGCACTGGCCAACAACTCACACATTCCTTTTCTCAAGTGAAGTCAAGTCTCACCCAGGAAAACAAAACAAAAAGCCAGTTATTCACCTTCTCATAACTGTTGTTCTTTGAGATGTGTTGCATATCTCCATTTTACTGTAGGTGTGTGCATTCCGTGCACAGGTGCCGGACTGTTACTGGAGTGCCCTGAGCAACCTGGTTTCCTTGTGCTCCGAGCTGAGGGTATAAAAGGTGGAGCCACCTGGCTCTTCCGTCAATTCCTTCAAACTGCAATCCAGATGATAGATGGTGATGCGTTGGGAAAGGTTGTGTAATTTGTAATGGACATGTGCAACTCATCTCAAAAAACAGTAAGAAGAAGATGGGTAAGTGCTTTCTTCCAGCGATTGCATATATCCATCACATTGTAGGTGGCTGTTTACGATGGAGATAGGACTAGGAGTCTCAAAGGAAGAAAGACTGCAGGACTGCTTTCCACACATTCACATCTTCCCTTCAAGTGGTGGTGATTGCATAGTGTCTGGCCAACATATGGACCAAGGACAACGTTGCTGCCTTGCCCATGTCCACAAAGGGACATTTCCCACAAGTGCCAAGGAGGCCGAATGCGGTCTAGTTGAATGCACTGACAGCTCTTCTCAAGGAGCATGTTACATGCTATGCTGCCAAGGGTAACAATGCAGCTGGTAATCCATTTAGAAAGCTGGTGTGCTGTAAGAGAATGACCTCTCACTGGTTCTGCAGTTTATAATGTATGTCTTATTTCCCATCTAGGTTCACCTTCCAGTGATTGGATCATGTTATTTCTGTCATTGTCTAACCTGCTCTTAAAAATCTCCAAACACCTGTCAGGGATTGTCTAGATAATACTTAGTTCTGCCACGAGTGCAGGGGACTGGACTAGAGGACCTCTCAAAGTCCCTTCCAGTCCTATGATTCTGTGATTCTATCTACTGTTATTACTGATGAGGTAGCCATTCTCGATGGTCCCAGTGTGGGCACCAGAGTCAATGGCAGGGAGAGCCACTGTGAGCTGATACAGTGGTGTGGCAAACCAATTGGCACACTCTCCCCTTGATACCGGAGTGGCCTTCATCTCTGGTCAGATTCTTAGGCTTTGGATGACAAGAGTTGTCTGAGCTCTTAAGCTTCCTAGAGGATGGCCCCAGTGACGGGGATCTTCCTTGGTCTCTGTCTGGCAAGGCTGGGGGAGCACTCGTAGTGGTTGATGAGCTCCCATGAGCTGACCAAGCAGGTTCTGAGACTATATCTAAAGTGCTTTTCTCTTTGCTTCCTCATTCTGGATTTGAAGCCCTGACAGACTGGACATCTGTCTCTAACGTGACCCTCACCAGAGCACTTCAAACCGCAATAGTGTGGGTCACTAACGGGCAGTGGCCAGAGGACATTGTCATAGGTTCCCCTGGTACTAGGTGAAGGCCAGACAGGCCTGCCAGATCTGAAAGAAAATAAAATAAGATAAAAAATTAAATGAATAAAGAGAAAGGAAAAACAACCAAAGGACGTAATGACAAGTACCATTAGTTAAATTAACTATCAACTCTTTTGTTCACAGAAGAACATCGCTCTAAAGTGCAGAAGCACAGACCACAGATGGTAAGAAGGAAATAGAGGATGGACTGGGTGGCTCCACTCGTTATACACTTGACTTGGAGCACAAGGAGTCAGGGCACATGTATGGCCATCCTTATTGGTACCACTAACAATTCTGGCTCTGCTGCATGGGATGTGCACACACCTACAGCATAATGGACATATGAAATCACTCCAAGTTCTCCCTCTGACAGCCTTCTTTCATACTGCTTTGCTTTGTCACCTATTGGCTTAAATAGCCTTTACTAGGGTCTGCTGGCCTGCAACCAGGCAATCAAAGCAAAGCTCCCAAATCCATATTTAGATTAATAGATTTTAGAGCCAGAATTGTAGCTGTGGGTGCCCAGCACCTGCAGAAGTGAGACCACTCCTATTTAGAAGCTTTAGCTGGATGACTAAATTATTTTGATCCCAGGTGCCTATTCCCCTCCAACACAAAGGTTACTGGAGCTCAAATGTAGTGAATGCATATACATTGTTAAAATGCTTTGGGGATAAATATGTATTGTGGCTATAAAATATTAGCTAAATCTACTTGAGATACAGTGAATCGAGGGGGCTACTTGATTTGGACTGTGGAACTTCCAGTTGTGGTGGTGGTTACCAAGATACAAACATCCCTTTGAGAGGCTAAGTCTGAACTTCGCCAACAGTTACATTTAGGCAAAAAACAAATCTAAACTAAAACCTTATAACAATGTAATGCAACTTCAATGGTAATAGGGTTGTAGGGCTGGCTTGTCAGGTCTGTTTATTGTCCAGGAACTCTAAGCACTCAGAGAGGGTTCTGAACAGCTGCCAGAGATACCATTGGCTCCCTAGATCTAAGCCCCTACACTGTGCCCCCCAGCCAGCCCTCACCCTTCTAAAGGAAAAGCCTTTATAATGGTAACATTCTGCCTCCTGGTGCCTGCATTTAGCCCTTTCCTTACTGCTTGGGTGCATAGGTATACATACACCACAACAGGTGTATGTATACACCTTTAACTTAATCTGAGGAAGTAATAGTTGCTGCTTTTTAGGGATATTGATCTCAAATCTTCTACTCACAGTTCCATCATCTGACCACTAGCCATCATGGGATGAGTACATTGTTAAATTTGATTTAATCTAGAATAATTGGTGGATTTGTTTATCAGTGTATTTTAAAAAGAGCATTCAATGGGTATTACCATACAGTAGGAAACATCCAAGTAAGTACATCTGAAAAAGGATTTTAGGACTTCGCCCCACAGCAGGAAAAAAAATAAAAAATGCTATTTCCCTCCTCCACCCATGCACAGAGTAACACACAACCCAGCTCCAGTCACTCTCAAGGCACTAACCTGTAGTGAAAATATGGTGATGAAGAAATCTAATTGCATGAAATAGAATGTTCCACCTTGTTGAAGCACATAACAAGTAAAGTTTCAATGACAGCTAGAATAGTGGGAAGATTTGTAAGAGTATGAGACAGACAGACAAGAGAAGCTTATGCTGTTCTGGCCTGCACTCATTGAACTATGGCAGTCTGCCTATATCCCCTTCAGTACTCCTCAGGTGTGCTAGGAAAATATCTCCAGGTGGATAGTAAATAATCACAGTAACAAAAAATTGTGAATATTCATTCAAATTCAAGTGTATTTCAATTTGTCAACACTTTCATTGCATTGCCAACAAATAATCATGCATGCAAGTTTTACTAGGGTGAATACTTGTGAAAACCAGTTTGAGTATTTGCTGAAAGCAAATATCAGATTGTGTCTTCACAGTATGTACTTTGTTTAGTTATGAAAGTCATGTGACAGTGTAGTCTAGTAGGCGCTAGACAGGGAGTCAGGCAACCTGGATTCTGCCACTGACCTGCTGAGTGACCTCAGTCAAGTCACTTCACTTCCCGAAACCTGTTTCCCCACAGAGCCTTTGCATGATTTATTTATATCAATTGTAAACTCTGAGGCAGGGACTGACTCACACTATATGTCTGAATAGTGCCAAGCACAGTAAGGCCCCAATCTTAGTGCTATTGGACTACACATATTAAATAAGTAATAGAAGTATCATCCAGTCAGGGAAGAGAAGCAATATTCTATGACTTACAGAATTAACTAGCAGGATAAAAATTGACTGAGTAAACAATTTCCACTCCAATCTAAAAGGAAGAGTATTGTTGAAATAGTCCTAACAAGAGACGTGACTGCAGCATTAAGTGAAATATTTGACAAAGCACAATTTGTTCGGGCAACATTATATTATTCTCCATTTTAAAGACCTGTATAAACCATCAAATGCAGATAACACTTGTACCTAATAGAACTTGTATAATAAAATGTCTACTGTAGTGCTTATATTTAGACAGTAATTAAGAAGTAAAATGTAAAGTTTCAAAATGCATGCAGAGAAAATCTATTATCTGCATTACTACATAACAGTAACAACGACCACTATCCAGTGTTTGTTTATCACTATCTAAGACACCATGGAAAACAATTTAGATCCCAGTATTAAACTACAACGACAATCAATATGGAAAGTAATGAGATGTAATAATTGAAGAAAAATAGGCCCTGCTGAGAAGTTGTCTCACTTAGCAAAATAGTCTGACATTTTCAAATGGGTACTTAAAGCCAGGCAACTACATCCATTTTTAGGTATTTAAATAAAAGTTGAGCACTTACAGCTTTTATTGCTTATCATAATAAAAATTCTAACTGGTCTTTTAGCAATCCACTATAAGCTACATTCAAATTTCAGGCTTCTCCTAGGCTGAATTCCCAAACTGAATAATTCCTGGGAAAAGCCTGGGAGAGACTCTGTACAAACTTCAGCTAGGCTCAGCTCCCAGTGTGGACTTCTCCCTGATAGATCAGGCCTTATAGCTCCTGGTCTGCACCCCAATAGGTTCTGGCCAATCCACCCCTTCCACCTGACTCACAATTAAGATTTAAACCAACTAATCTATTTAACCCTTTCACATATGAGCTTTCTGAGCCCCCACACTGTGATAGACCAGGACATCACACTGATTTTTATTTATAAAACAATAAAATTAAGAAGATTTGGAGGGATTGCATGAACTTGTGCAATACCAACCTCACCTATATCCTTCCACTCCTTTTGTTTATCTCGCATATTTGTGAATTGTCTCCAGGTACACTGTATGGAAAAGGGGGTGTCTCATGGGTTTGTATAGCCCTAGCTCAATGGGCCCTTTAGGAGCTTAGAAGTATAGTTTAACAATGGTAAAATAATAATTTGTACTCTGATTTTTTATACTGACTTCAGAGAAATCCTTTGGTATTTGTACTCATCCAAGTCCATGATGTGATATGTGGTAGTTTCACATCCTTCATCCTTGCTTGAAGGGTCATTATATTTGCATACATATTTCTTACAGCAGTTATTGTTTTGAACTCTATCATTTTGCCAGAAAGAAAGAGAACAAGCAGGTACACTAATTAGTTTCATGTTCTCCAGGGACAGTTGCATCATTTTGTTGTCAGAGCAATTTCCTATGTGAAAATTAATGTAACCAAATCAAACATCATCTATAGCATCCAATGTTTTCTACAACCTTTTCACCTGCACATGTACAAATGCTTTAGTTACTCCTTCCTCCAGTAACTAACTTTGTCTTTATATAGTCTTGAGATACATTAGTTGGTTGCCAATTATACCTAACTCTCCTGCATTACAGTTTCAAGAAGGTGGCAACCCTAGGGAAAATGGTACAACGGCCAGCAAGAATATAAATATATATTCATTACTGAAGTGACTTAATAAATCAATGTATTAGTATGTGTATCAATAACCCACATCACTGGAAGTGAATGTTGTCACTGTAGAATGCTGAACAGAAGACAAGAGCAGCTAGAAAGTAAGTTTTTAACTGCTCATTAAAGATTGAGTGTGCATCTGTTTTGCTTTATAGAGTCTTTGTAAGGAGAACTGAAAAGGACCAGCATATGAACATTATAAAGCAGAAGGAGAGTTGGGAATAATTTTATCTGGCCCAGTTTTAATTAATTAGCCGTTTTACCCACTAATAACTCATAAAAGTCTCCGCTGTTAATAAAGTACTTGAGTTAAGTGTGAATGTGCCAGTTGCTACTGCTACTGTCATTGCTAACTGGTACAACAAGGCTTATACTCTGCATGAAAGAGTTCTGTCTACAGCCCCTGTTCTTATGCTATCCCCAAGTGCTAGGGTTTGACGTTAGTTGAAATAGCTCATCTAAACCTACTCTTACTATCCATTTTAGCTTTTAGAAAATTTCAGTCACGTTCCTTCTTGACTATATTTTCTCCGGTGAATGAAATCTTTATTTTTCTGGCCATTATAATCCATTATACAGCTATTAGAATTCTTGTTCCTCTTGGTCAAACCCATTTTATTGCTTTTGTTTCTTTTGTATTGTCTGGTATCCAAAACATGATAGCCTCAATTTCCTACTAATTCTAACGAAGAATATTTGGATAATTTCTTCAGCATTGTGTTCAGCTACCCAAGTGTCACATCTTTCTCCAGGATGCCCATTGTTCATGGAGGGAAGTTCCTATCATTTTAGTAGGGTCCACTGTTTTTTGTAATTAAGGGGTGTCCATGACTTTTGCAATCAAGTTTGGGTGTATCTCTTGGTGTTGGAGAAGGGGTTCTGTTCCCTTAGACCAGGCATGAAGAAAGATAAGTATTGCCAGTGTAGTCTAGCACTGAGCTTTCACTGTGGGGATGGTATGTTCAATGCACGATATAATGGGCTCTCTGCAGCAGTGAGAAGAGCTTTTAACACCCTAGCCAGGATGAGAAACTGATTGGTGGGTAAACCAAGGGAGAGGGTTCAAATATCATGTGTGAGAAGGTCTTGTTCTTAGGGCCCCCCTTGAAATTATCCTGGTAGACTGCACTGAAGAGCATTTGCTTCTCTTTCACCTTAGGTGTTGTTTGTGAAATGCCAGCTCTGTGACTCTACTAGGATTCATATGCTCCATGGTTCTTTCAAGGAACATGTTCCACATGAACACCTAGGCATGGGTGGATGAAACTGCTGGTTCAATTCTGAACCAGCTTGTTCTAGTTCTGATTTGAATGTTCTACCAGTCCAGAGTAGCAGATGTTTGAGGGAGTTGCATTGTAAGACAAAGCCATTTTGAGAGGATTATACATGTTTGATCATTAGGGATCAATTTCTTGGCACTGTTGTTGTACAGACCATTTGGAAAATTTATGTAGGAATTCTTCAGGCTGCCGATAGTGCTGATATTAGTCAAAGGAGTTTGTTTGGGTTGTCTTTAACCTCTGCATTGCTATCATTTCTGATGAAATAACCAAAGGTCGCAGAGAGATTGCACAGTGATGAAAACACCTTTACCTTATCTTCAAGCTGAGCTGGAAAGTAAAAAGGGTTGAGAAAGTGAGATTGATTTATTTTATTCCTATAGATTTATAAAAGAGGGCCACAGTTGAACAAATGTCCATCCTACACTCTGGACACCATTACAACAGTTCAAATTACTATTCAGTACCTGAGCAATGAGCCGCTCATCCTGACATCAAATTCACTGTCTTCCTCACCTTCCTCCAATCTCATGTGGAAAATAGATTTGAACTTGGGTCTCCCACTTTGTAGGAGAGTGACCTAGCCACTGGGATATGTGCCGTGTATGTCTCCCCCTGCCCTCACCCCTGTTGAAGCAGTTCCACTGTGCATAAACAATTAAAGAATCATTAGAGCAAGGACTCAAACTTTAGTCTCTCACATCATAGGCGAGTGACTAGACAAATTTTCTCACATGCTTTTCCTGGGAATCATGAATGACAAATTTCAAAATCATGGAATTTGCTGCAGAATTGAAATCCTGGTTCCTTCACAGCTCTACAGCTTGATCTGATTTGTTATTGTCGTAGCAGATCCTGTTGATGCAATGATCAAATCCAAGTTGTCTGTGGCTGTCTTTTGCTAGCATAGAGTCATACCAATCTCAGATAAGGATGTCACAACATATTTGGGATTTCACTGACCTGCAACTTACCCCGTTGTTTTATTTCAGGAAGCACAATGTGCCCATGGATTCCCGGTGCATTTGAGATTTGAATAGCTCTCATTGTTGCTGAGCATGACTGCCAGATTCTAACTCATTTCTGAAATGGTTCTGACTTGTCCTATATGAAAATTGAGAGGTGTTCTCTGTTGACTTTACATACATGGCCTCTGTTACCCATATCCTTTCTTGCCTATCTAAAACCAAACAGTACCACTCACTAGTGAGCTTTCTTTACTAAGGTTCCTCTTTTAATCATGGTTTCATGATAAACCTCTGCATTGATATCATTTCCTAATAGCAGGTACAGTCATACTAGCCCCCACTCCTCAAAATAACCAAGGCACCAACCTTCTTTTGCCCAGTACCTTCTTTTCCAGACTTTGTGTGCTGAGATTAGTCAGGAAACCATAGCAAAAATGCCTGATACTATTGTATGTTTAGATAACAGAGGGACAGATTTTGTCCCCAACATCCATACATGGTTTAGCCTACAGATGTGGAAAGTAGATCAGCCACCTTTGCAGCATCATTACCTCCATCCCAGAACCACACAGAGAGCCCTATATATGTTGGGATTGGGCAGACAATGGATGAGTAGACATTTTCTGAAGGCCCAGATTCACAAAAGGATTTAGGCATGGCAACGCTCAGCCACCCAGTGCAATCCACAAACCCTAGATTAGGCATGAAGGCTCCCTGTACAATGTATGGGGAGAGCTAGGTGCCTGAGAATGGGACCCACAAAAGTCATCGTGCTAGCTGTGATGCAGCCTACACTAACCTCTAGCACAGTGGGGGTTCACGAAGTGGTACAGGGGGTTCTCGGGAAAAAATTCCCTAATGGCAGACAGAGCTGTCCCTAGGGACCCCAGGCAGCACGGGGCCAGCAGCCCAGAGCCTCTGGACTTCCAAGAGCTAAGCAGATCAAAGCAAGCATATCTATCACACCGCGGAGATTTAAACTTCAAGACTCCTTATAAGAAATGGAAAGGGAGGTGGATTTTTTTTGCTCTTTTTAAAATTAAATAGGCGGCTAGTATTGTTTTTAAAATTATTATGAAGAACAAGTTTAAAGCTTTGTTGTAACATGCGTTGTTTGCCTGGACTGCTCAAGACCTGAATGCTTGTGTAGGAGGAACTCTTTGAGTTGGCTTCTTAAATACCTTCATGCTGTTTCACATCTGATACTCCTTGATGAAACATAGGAGCCTTGTCTTATAACAGGCTTATTCAAAGTGATACAAGCTACGAAAGTGAGATCTTGGAACAGCGTTGCCGTTTTCATAATGTAATAAAAATACTGTAATGATAAATAATAATTAATAATGTGTAATAAGCATGTCATAAAAACAAATTTTATATTTCCAAGATCACTGCTTTTATAATTTATACTCAGGTAAAGGAGAAAATCCCTGGAAATATTCATTTTTAGGAGGGTGTTCGTGAGACTTGTCATTTTAGTGAAAGGGGTTCACAGATTGTTAAAGTTTGGGAACCACTGCTCTAGCAGATACTGATTAGAGGGAGGTATCCTAAGCCCTGCCTCTCTGAAGGAGTTCGTGCTTAAGTCTGGGTTGGAAAGAGGCACTTATCTCTGCTTGTGATCCACATCGAGAACCCTCTGCTGGAGTCAGATGCCTAGACTGTTTCTTGACAGAACAGTGGCAGTGCATGCCTAAACTTTATGCAAAATGGCCTGGCGGGCATGGGAGGATGCCTTCCTTGTGATCTATACCCCAGTGGTAAGATGTTCTTGAGAGCTAGGAGACTCTGGATAAATTCCCCTCTCTGCTTGATGATGAGAAGGGATTGGAACATGGGTTTCCTGTCTCTCATTGCATCCTCTTGATGCAGTGATGTAGGGGATACTCTGAAATACAATCCTCAGAATTTTCCTGCCCCTCAAGCCCCTCTTGTGAGTTTTACTATAAGGAGGGGACGACCCTGTCCAGAAATAATATTCTTGATACATATTGAATATTTGGTCATTATTCAACATCAACAAAAAGAGCCTGTGGCTGTTTGATTGTGGTCACTGCAGCTCAGCTCTACAATGAGGAAATCTATAGAAAACTGGAAACAGTACCCCAGAATGAGCTTGCAACTAACATCATCTGTAATCTTCACATTACAGCTTAATTATGAATGTCATTAACAAATACAAAGCAGTTAAAACTCTCTCTCTGTGACACATGCGAATGGTAAAATTGAAGCCAGTTGAGGTGACACCAGGGGTTTAATAAGAAAAAAATTTGCACAATGCCAGCCAATGAATCTTCTTTATTATTACAATAATTGGTGTCCACACATCTGAGAGAACAGAAACACGCCCAGTAAAAAGCAGCTCATAAACACCGAGCATTCCCAAATGTCACCCTTTGAAGTTTGCTTTCAAAGTTCTGTGCAAAGTGGCCAAATACGTTGCAGCTAATTATGTCAATGTTCTCTTCTCATAGGGGATGACTTGCAGCATCACTGCACGCAGGCGATAGTTTTAAAAAACAGTTTGTGACAGAATGGCATTTCTGTATTGAATTTGTGCACAAGAAAAATGGTAAATAAATGCAGTCTATGTTCGGGCTTCTGGCTTTCATATCACAAGAAAGGACAGGACCACTGAAAGGGGAAGGGGGGTTGAAAACAAGTGAAATTATATAATTTAAAATGCATGTGGCAATTAAGGTCTAGAATGGCTAAGATCACAGCCCATAGTAAGGAATGGTGCACTGGTGTACAGTACACCCCCAGGAGCATCCCAGGGGAAAAAAATGTCCCCATTCCCCCCCTTAGTCCAACAGGTAATAATTCTCTACTGTCTCGTATCAGCAGCACATTATTAGTACCCTTTGTAATGGCTCAGCTGCTATAGGTGACACACTGGGAGCAGAGCCAAGGTTCTGCCCATTTTCTGCCACTATCTTATCTACCCATCTGCTCTGATGGCCATGGCAGTGTCCACTTACCCCTTTATTCCTCTGCACAGCCATTTGGTCAAAGTCACAACTGAGCCCTGTATGGAAGATGAACAGATTAACGACATGTTTAGTCATGATTTATCACAAATAATTATTAAACACAAAAGTATCTGTCTAGAGACAAAACTATAGGTTGGTATGGATACGGGAACTATGCAAACAGTTTCTGTGCGAAAAGTAACTGAAATATATGGGAAGAAACAGGGAGGTCCCAATTCAGCAACACATTTAAGAACATACTGAAGTCCATCCCTAATCAGCAATGTATTTAAGCACACACTTAACTTTACTCTAATTATTAAGTCCCATTGAAATCAACATATTACTTAAATTAAGCATGTGCATAAATGCTTTGCTGATTTGGGATGGACTACAAAATTGGAGGTCTGGATGAATGCAGCTCTATTGTCCTTAATGATGATATAATGAGGTGTGTTTGAGTCTCTCTTCTTCTCCTTCTCTTGACCTTTCAGCTCATTCATTGCAAGGAAGCATTAATCTGGATGACTTTCTTTGCTACTGGAGTTACGTTGAAGAAGTCCACCCAGTAAAAGTACAGACTGCTGTGTAACAAAGCGGCCTCTGGCAGGATGCAACTGAGAGTATCAATTCAGGACAAATTGCTTAGAGCAGGGCAGTCACAGCCCAAGGCTGGGGGTCCTTTACATTTAAGGCATGCCAAACCAGCCAAACAGAGAGGACTTTGGTTTTACCCCACTGGCTAACCAGAATCATACAAGCAATTCCCTCAGATACTCCAGTTCCCTTGTATCACCACCAGCACCACTCCTTATGGGGATGAATGGTTATGAAAACCAATACCCCAATAAAATAAAAAGGTTCTCCTGATTCCAAAGGACTAAGCTCCAGACCTAGGTCAATATACCAGTTAGATCTTACCCACAAATCACGCTGTTGCCAGTCCTTTAGAATCTAAAATCTAAAGGTTTATTTATAAAAAGAAAGAAATATAGATGAGAGTTAAAACTGGTTAAATTGAATCAATTACATAGAGTAATAGCAAAGTTCTTGGTTCAGGCTTGTAGCAGTGATGGAATAAACTGCAGGTTCAAATCAAGTATCTGAAGTACATCCACAGCTTGGATGGGTCATTCAGTCCTTTGTTCAGCGCTTCAGTTTGTAGCAAAGTTCCTCTAGAGGTAAGAAGCAGGATTGAAGACAAAATGGAGGGGTTTCCAGGGCCTTTTATATTCTCTGCCATGTGGAAGGACCCTTTGTTCTTACTGTGGAAAATCACAGCAACAAAGTGGAGTTTGGAGTCACATGGGCAAGTCACATGTCCAGGCATGACTCAGTTCTTTACAGGTAGAGCAGCCATTGCTCACATGCTACCTTGAACGTCCCCAGGTAGGCTCCTCATATGTGAATTGGAGTCTCCCAAGGTCCATTGTCAGTTAAGTGTTTCTTGATTGGGCACTTAATCTGAAGAGTCCCTTCTCAATAAGCTGGCCAAATGCTTCACTGGTGCTACTTAGAATCAAACATATTGAGATACAAGTACATAGCCAATATTCATAACTTCAGATACAAAAATGATACACACAAACAGACAGCATAGTCATAACCAGCAAATTACAACCTTTTCATAGACACCTTCTTAACCTCCTTTGTAAAAGATTTGGTGCCATTACGGGACCTTGGTTGCAACAATGATCTATACGGTCACAGTTCATGTCAATAACGTCACATGCTGCTTGTCCAGGTTGGAGGCTTGTATGAAGGGCCAAATTTAGGTGCCTAAAGATGCAAGTCAGTGCCTAGTGGGGTTTTCAATAGAAATTAGTTTGAAATTAAAAGGAATTAGGTGCCTAGGCACTTTTGAAAATCTCTCTAGGGGCCTAAATACCTTTTAAAATTTGGCCTGAAGCACCATCTTACATGACATTAGAGAGATTCATTGGATGAGATTGTTAACTACGTTTGAGAGAGCATCAAAGTGGCAGGCAGATCTATTCCAGAATCTAAAATTGAGTTAAAACTAAAAGAATGTATCCTGGGGAAGAACCTAGGGAGTAATGAGAGACTAAAGGAAGAAAATGCATTTGCTAAAGTTAATCTTATACACCAAATGTTGACAGTGCTCTGGAATACACACACACACAGAGAATTATGAATGCTGGTGTCTATTAAATAATATCTACCAAAAAAGTAGAGCTGTCTGAACTACTCATTACAAATAAATTATCTGAGGATTTTTCTTTCCGTTGGTGCAGCATTCACAAACCAAGCCTGATTCCTACAAATATATTTCTTATTTCCAAGTGCTCATCAAATAATTTTTATGAAATTATTTCAGCCTAGTGGTTTTCATGATCTCTTCACTTTGGCTGTTTTGCTATTTATTAATCACGTTGTATGATTTGTCACGTAAGTCACATGGTACTATTTCTGCTTACTACTGATGGGATGGTGGAAAAAGAAATGACTAAAAAACATAGAAGGAAATTCATTCCTGGGTAGAAACCTGCACATGAGCTATGCATTATAAGTCCAAGCCTAAAGTGGGAAAATGGAAAAAAGGGAACATTATTAAGTAGTGCTTAAGTGATAGATAAGTCATATGCAGGCTCTCTGCTCAGGAGTGAATGTAACCATTCCCCAGACATTTGTGTGAACAAAAATCCATTTGTGTGAATGATCATAAATAGGCCTTACCTCTGAAATTCAGATTCAGAGCCAGATCTCGATGCAGATTTGAGCTTCCCTAAAGTATGATGCAGTTCAGATTTGATGTTCTGGGTCAGGCCATCTCTGTTATTGGTTGTTCTAGATGCCGCATTGCCAACTTTTGTGACTTTTCTGTGAGCTTTGTAATGTTTGTTGTTTTTCTTAAAGCTCTGGCTCCTGAAGTGTTGTGATTACATGAGCATCTCAGCTTTCGGGTTTCCTGTGTTTTTAAAAAAAGTAAGATTCTAGCCCTCATCATTGTGAAGAAAAGCTTCAGAATGTAAACCCTAAAGGCTCCAACAGCAGAGAGCAAATAAAGAGAGCTCAGAATGTGCTATTTTTGTATAATCTCCTGTTTTTTTGGTGACTTGCCTCATGATTTTTGAATACTTGGGGTTGGCACTATTGGCAGAGCTCTTGAGATGTTCAAGATGCTGAGCACCTCTTGGGAGTGCTGACCATCATCTGCCACTGAAGTCTGTAGAACTTGTGGGTATTTGGCGCCTTAGGAGATGCACTAAGCATTTTACAGGATCAGGTTCAGAGAATCTAGTACAGCACTATACTCATATTCTGAACCTCATTTATCTCAGACTTTATCTAGAACAGGCTCATGTCTTATGGCTTCATTATGCTGAATATCTGAAACTTCAGTCATTCAAACCCATCCAGTTCTTTGATGATCACCATGGAAATCAATGGCCCCATTTTTTCTTAATCCATGAGAAAAGTATGAGTTTAAAATATGTGTGTGGGGGGTGGGGGTGGGGTCGGGGGAGGGTTATGGTTGGTGCAGGAAAGTAGGGGGTAGAAGACTGTATTAGCTTTAGATCATGCACAGTACAATTTAGCCTCTTATTTTGCATACCAAGAAAGCACAATATTTTTTGGAGTGAAAGAGGGTAATTGTACTCAGACTGAGTAGTACCTTAACCCCCTTCACTTTGATCAAGCATTCAGTCATGTACTAAAAGCCTCAGAGACCTGCACTGGGAGTGCAAACAAACTCTATTGTATAATCCATATTACATAAATCCATAAATAATCCCTCAGGTGTAATATATGTGCATTCACCAAGGAAAACCATATACAAAAATGGTAATGAAATGAGGTGGGGTAAATTAAAGCTGCCTTTGGAATAGCATCAAATTATGTCCCAACAAAGTAGTCTTATTTTATCCTCAAAAAGAACAGGAGTACTTGTGGCACCTTAGAGACTAACAAATTTATTAGAGCATAAGCTTTCGTGGGCTACAACCCACTTCTTCGGATGCATATTGAGTGAAACATATCGAGGAGATATATATACACACATACAGAGAGCATGAACAGGTGGGAGTTGTCTTACCAACTCTGAGAGGCCAATTAAGTAAGAGAAAAAAAACTTTTGAAGTGATAATCAAGGTAGCCAAGTACAGACACTTTGATAAGAAGCAAGTGTGAGAATACTTACAAGGGGAGATAGATTCAATGTTTGTAATGGCTCAGCCATTCCCAATCCCTGTTTAGCCCTGAGTTGATTGTGTCTAGTTTGCATATCAATTCCAGCTCAGCAGTCTCTCGTTGGAGTCTGTTTTTGAAGTTTTTCTGTTTTAAGATAGCCACCCGCAGGTCTGTCATAGAATGGCCAGACAGATTAAAGTGTTCTCCCACTGGTTTTTGAGTATTATGATTCCTGATGTCAGATTTGTGTCCATTAATTCTTTTGCTTAGAGACTGTCCGGTTTGGCCAATGTACATGGCAGAGGGGCATTGCTGGCACATGATGGCATATATCACATTGGTAGATGTGCAGGTGAACGAGCCCCTGATGGTATGGCTGATGTGATTAGGCCCTATGATGGTGTCACTTGAATAGATATGTGGACAGAGTTGGCATCGGGCTTTGTTACAAGGATAGGTTCCTGGGTCAGAGTTGGTAAGACAACTCCCACCTGTTCATGCTCTCTGTATGTGTGTATATATATCTCCTCGATATGTTTCACTCAATATGCATCCGAAGAAGTGGGTTGTAGCCCACGAAAGCTTATGCTCTAATAAATTTGTTAGTCTCTAAGGTGCCACAAGTACTCCTGTTCTTTTTGCGGATACAGACTAACACGGCTGCTACTCTGAAACCTGTCATTATTTTATCCTGAGTCTGATGGTGAAAATTGAGCAGTTATCCCAGTATGCTGGGAGGGACATCACATGGAACATATGCTGATTCTAACCTCTGAGATGCATACATGTTGTAAAAGGTGGCTTTTGCATAAGTGAGGCCCAAGACTAGAAATACAAGGGTATTTCAGGACAGCACTGAAATTCAATTGCAGTGCTGTCTGGGAACACTTATACAGTGATTTGTCTATAGAAAACTCAGACTTTCTCCATTGTTTGTATTCCCTTGCTTTCATGAGCAGCATGATGATCTAAATTCATTCGATTCTTGGAGAAGGAGAAGGACTGTGTCTTTATTTGCTGTCTCAACTCTGAGACCCGAGCTCAATCCAGTAGATTACTAATAAAATACTTTTCTATATTATTATTTGTTAAGGCTCAGTACTTAGTACAGATCTCTACTAACAGCCACAGCCACCCGAGTTTTGAAATAAACTAATGTTATGGCTAAGGAGTGGTGTCACCCTTTGTAATCACATTGCTAGTCTCCAGTGGTGTGAATGCTTGCAGACATTCTTGGACAGTGGAGGGAGGCATCCTATCAGCTGATCAAAGGCACAGTTGCAGCCAGCACTCCTGGAGTTCTCACACAAACAGATAACTCTTTGTGAGCATAGGCAGAGGGTGCTTTACAGAGCTATGTGAGCCCCCCTGGATCATGAAGTGGCACTCCTTTTTAGTCAAGTCCACTTGCTCCTGGGACAGCCATGTCTCCAAGCTGGGGCAGAAAGGGTGATCGCACCATACTGTGTGTGGTGAATGGAAAATCAATTTTGGGCTTGTCTACGTGGCGCAGCAAAGTGTTGTACAGGGGTGTGATTTGTAAAGTGCTCTCATGTGCTGCACTCTAACTGCTCTGTGCAGACCCTGCTGGTGCACTCTAAAGATACCTACTTCACATTAATATAGTCCACTATGTTAACACAAACTAGTTACCTTTTAGAGTGTGATGCAAACTAGGTATCTTTCCGTTGATACTAGCAGGTCTACACAGGACAGTTAGAGCCCAACACATTAGAGCGCTCTACAAATCACTTTGCTGAGCCCTATAGACAATCCTTTATTATGCCTAAACAGCAGTGAAATGGTTAACATGTCTGTGAAAGATTCTTTCCCAGTATTGGCTGTCTGTGCAGCTACTTCCCCATCTCCTCGGGGCTCTCCTAATAAATGGCAGCAACTGTTACATAGTTGATGATTTAAATCTTTCAGCATCTCATTACCCGCCTTTTCATTTTAACTGCAGAAGTTATTTCCAATAACGTAATTCTTTTATTAATGAAATCTACCATTATCGCACTATAAAAACTGAACACATACCATTATGTCTCATTCACTGCAACAGACGCAGTCATTTGACAAAAAATTACAGGGAATGATGTGAGTTTCAATTATAAAAGCATTTCCCTAAAAATAGAATTTGTGGCTAAATGCAGCTCAGTTAGTGATATGAAATGAACTGGATTTAGAAAAAAAAAACCTTTCTTTGATACAGAATTTTTCTGACATTCAAATCTGGCTCCAGACAGTGTCTTATGCAATATGTGTAAGTCCTCTGTGTCATACATGTCTTCATTCTTTTTATCACTAGAATAGATATACAGTCACGTACATGGCGTACCCATATACAGCACTCATCGTCCTTCTTTTTTAACCTGCTCTGCTATTCCTTTCTCTAAACAATGTGCACAGAAAACTGAAATAAAACCATAAAAAGTTAAAGTAGATATGTAAATCTATGTGTATTTTCAGTATAAACATTGATTTTAAGATATCGCTAGCATTTATTAAGTAATCAAGTGTGCCTTATACTCCTGAGTTTACATAGGGCTGGGGTAGAGCCTCACTCTTCCATCAGCCGCTCATAGCATTGTGTCTTAATAAGGTCCCTGAATACCTCCTGGAACTGCCAGGAACACAGGGGAATTTCTCAGCCTTTGAGGGAGTGCAGCATATGCTCCTCGCATTGCTGACTGACCAGCTCTGCTGGCTAGTGCAGGGGTAAGTATGGTCCTACCGCCTGCCTGCCCCTCTTGGGGTTGTGGTATTCTATGATCTTTCAGTGCGCAGGTGCTTGGAAGACCCTGCTTTATTCTGTGTCTGGTTCCAAATGTCAACAACAGCTTTACAGCCTCTGCCCACACTCTGTCTGGGAAGCTCAGCCCTTAAAGGCACAGTCGCCATGTGGCTAGCACAGGAGGAGTGGCTAGCACAGCTAGCCAGGTGCAGACCTGGCACTCAGGGGATTATAAACATTGTAACAGTAGCTAGGCCCTGTAAGGCTCAAAGCCTGAACTCTTTGTACCCTGCTACCCATGTGTGCTTGTGGAGGGTTCAGCTGCAGTCTGGCCCTCAGCCTCAACTGTGTGTATCAGACTTCAACCCCTACAATGAAGCTAACCGGGATTTCTATTCAATCCAACATAAAACAACTTCTGCTTAATTTCATGTCATTTGTCCTACTTATATCCCCTTCCATCACCCTTTATAATTCCTTCCCCCGTCACAATACTTAGGAACATACTCTGATCTCGGTTTCAATCTGTGCAAAGTTCTGTCTATTGGCTGAGTTCTGCCATCAGTTCTTCTCATGGAACTCCACTGAAGAATGCAACGAAGAGCAGACTTTGGCCCTAAGTACCAACTGTGAATAAACTCAGAAATCAGCCTGTCAAAACTCCAGAGTTCTATCCATATTCCATGAAATCATCTCACTTCGACCATGAAGGAATGAGAAAAGAAAATGTAAATGCAAAGATCTGCCTCCCCTGAAAAGAACAGTTGGTTATTTCTGGTAATAACAAGAAGAACAATAATCTAAAACCACCGTTTGAATATTATAGTTCATAGGCTAATTTTGGATTCTGTATTTTAGTAAACTAAAAAGAAGAGTTACAATAGGACGGGACCAACGTGTCTAAAAGTTATTTTGAAACATTGGACCAATTAGGGAGAACCCCACAACCTTTTCTCTCTTGATTTTGGCTTTGTGAGAATGAAAGTTCTCATTGTTTAATTCTTGAACTAGTTTACAGTCAATGAAAAGTTAAGACAAAAAAGATATATCTTGAAAAAAGCAACTTAACTTTTTAGTTTCCATTTCTTATAAATGGTTGTCTCACCTGCTGAGTATTATTGAATAAATTATCTGATATATTTTACTACTCCACATTTCACTTGCAAAGAATCCAAATACTCAGTCTATGTGACCAGATTGAATTTCACACTCAGACATTTTTTTCTTTGTTATTTATACTGTGTGATTTGGCACTTAAGTCACATGGAATTGTTTCTGCTTCCTGATTGGATGACGACACGTTTTAAAAAGGTTACAAAATGATGAGTAGCAAACAGTAAACAAAACAAACGAACAACAAAATAATGAATAGCCTTCTTCATTTGTGAGTATGGACAAGTGTATAAAGAGCACCCTTTCTACAACTTTTGTGTGACGAAAACCATATTCACATTATTATTGCAAACAGCAAAGAGAAAAGGGACAGTATCATGGAATGTCCATTAAAACTTTCCCCCCTAGTCTCATTGGGCCAAATTTTGCTCTCAATAGCTCCAGGGGGCACAATTTGGCTATTGTTCTTGAATTTAAAAATAGAGGATACATCTAAAAACGAGGACAAATAAAGTAAAAAAGGAAACAGAATTCTGGTCAGACACTACGGTAATGGGTATGATCGCTAGCTAACTAGCTAGATCAAAGCAAGGTAGCAGCACTGCTGTATTTCCCCAATAATTTAATTGAAAAAAATAAAAAAAGACTCATTGTTGAAATGTTCCCCAATTTCTAGCACTTACAGCCTCTGAAAATACTTCTTTAGCTATCATCAAAGTTGTTCTTTCCATACTTCCAGCTTACCAGACACCAGGAAGTTTTAGAAATCTTACACAAAAATCTTGTTTCGCTAAGGTTAGAATAACTTCAGATAAACACCCAGACTTCTGGATGCTTGTCCAAACCACTGAACCTTTTGAAGTTCTCACATTGTTAATTAGCAATGATGTCATAGCTCTTCCAATGGCAGAATAAATCCAAAGAGTCTCCAGAAACAATAGCAGAAACCTTATTTCAGCTGCAATTCTGAAGAAAAGGAAATCTCCTAAAGAATATTGAAAGCTAGGAATATTCCCTTGTGATCCAGTCTTATACATGGATTTTAAACAATTTTAAATGCTATGCTTGGTCGACAATAGCCAGTCAAACTATATTTAAATCTTGTTTAAAAATTGATCCATTAACACAGGTTTATCATCAGTGGAGAAAAGTACATCTGCTGGACAGTGAAGGAAATGTTTTCAGGATCTGCCAAAATCTTAGTCTGATGCTAGACTACATGAAAGAAATAACCCTAAGAAAAAAAGACTGATGCTAACGTTAAACAAATTAGCATTGCAATTTGCAAGGAACAACTTGGATTTCTTCCAGTCCCACATACTTTTGATCTTTGTGGATGTGAGCACAATGGATTTGATTCGGTGACTATTTAAGCTAATGGAGTTGTGTCAGTAGAAAACCAGTGCAAATGAAATGAGAATCAGACTTTCCGGGGGTATAAGTACCAGAAGGGTATCACTTTCATGCTGCTGAAATTCAGTTATAATGTAATTGGTCCAGATTCTGGGATCTTGTAAATATTGGTGTAAATTACCTGGAAGGCCAATGTCTGATCTCAGTTACACTCATGTAACTCCATTGATATGAGTGTTAAATTTACCCCACTGTTATATGAAGTATAATGAAAGTTTCAGATTGTGTCAGTGAAGTGCACTGCACCAACTGCAACACTGGTGAGGGTGAATCTATACTTGCAATGCAGTTCTTTTGTGAAGAAAACATTCATTCTAAGAGCTCTGGGCCAGATTCTCTTCTGGTGGAAATGATGATAGCGAAAACTGATTTACAGTAGAATCTCAGAGTTACGAACACCTCAGGAATGGAGGTTGTTCATAACTCTGAAATGTTCTTAACTCTGAACAAAACGTTATGTTTGTTTTTTCAAAAGTTTACGACTGAACATTCACTTAATACATCTTTGAAACTTTATTATGCAGAAGAAAAATGCTGCTTTTAACCATCTTAATTTAAATGAAACAAGCACAAAATGTTTCCTTAACCTGTCAAATCTTTTTTTATAAGTATCCCCTTTATTTTGTAGTAGTTTATGTTTAACACAGTACTGTAGTATATTCGCTTTTTTGTTCTCTACTGCTGCCTGATTGCGTAGTTCCAGTTCCAAATTAGGTGTGTG
Organism: Terrapene triunguis; assembly: GCF_002925995.2. NCBI lineage: Eukaryota > Metazoa > Chordata > Testudines > Emydidae > Terrapene > Terrapene triunguis. The sequence continues at coordinate 2,761,344 of NW_020664393.1, read as the reverse complement.
GTTGGCCGGTCAGTTCCTAACTCTGGTGTTCATAACTCTGAAGTTCTACTGTACATCAGCAGCCAATTTTCACCCATCATGAACTCTGTAAAACCAGTGTAAATTAGGAGTAACTTCAATGACTTCTGTGCCATTACTCCAGATTTACTTCAGCGTAATTGTGACCAGCTTTGGTTCACAATGCTGACTGTTCTTAGAGAAATCTTCTTTTGTTATTCGCACAACTGCCTACAATATATATATTGATTCAAGTATAATGTGCTGGGTAATAGTGTGATAAGACTATGTTTCTGGAACTAAACCTGCTCTTTATTAAGAATATGTGCTGCTCTAGCTTTGGGCAAATTAGGCAGCTGTGTAGGGCAGCAGGGGTGGCTGGGCCAAACCTGAGTGGTACTGTAATCCCGTAGAGCATGTTGCAATGCCACTCATTCAAATTTGGCCTGACCACCTCTCCATCTTGATGGAGGGCAGCTGGCCCAATCCTGAATGAATGGCTCTGACCTGTTGCTTGCTCCCCCTTTCTACCATAACCACCGAACCATCAGAAAGCACACTGTGTGCCCTGCCTCCCCACCCCAAAAGTCCAGTGTTCCACTACCCAGAAAAGAAGTTCTCAACCAGGGGAGGGGAGAAGGGGGCCACTGAAGTTTTGCCTAGGGCAGCATATTGTCTTGAGCATCCTCTGATTAAAAGAACTGTTTACAGAGGTGCTGCAAATGCAGCTAGCATTTAGCCATGAGCATATAGATTAACTTCCTGGTGTCTCCTCCAAACTCTTCCCTCCTTCAACTGTGCTCCTCCCTCCAAATTCCAGGCCAGTTGCTACATACCTCTATGCCTTTTGTCTGTTCAGCAAAGCTAAAGGAGTTCAGCAAAGAAATACCAGTAGTTAAAGCAGGGAAAAGATGCTAAAATAATTTTACATTCATTTTAGAAAATGGAAACATTCTTGCAGTATCCAAATCTTCCAACATTTACATATTAGCTTCCATAAAATTATAGAGGGGAGTCAAAGAAGCCATAGTTAATGTCTAAAGGCTGATTTTTGAAAAAGTCATATTTCTTATAGATTCCATTGATAGTTTAGTTGACAAATCCTCCTCTCTAGGCAGGACATGATTTCTCTGTGGCCTGAATTGGAAAATCCACCATGCATGGATCTGCCCACACGTGTTTGTAAAATGGGGGTGGTGGTGGTGGGGGGTCAGTCGCCTGAGGTCCATTATCCAACCAGGGGGAGTGATGGCTGCTGAAATGCACATTGCTCCTATCAACTCTATTTCTAGAGAATACTAAGGAAAGAGACTAGAGCTAGTGCCTATATTAACTACTGTATAAACTTGCCTTTTATGGTGGCCAACTCCCCTTATTTCCTTTTTTTCTTTTACAGTGTGTTTCTAATAGTGCACACTTTGTTTTCCTACAAAACTGTGTGTGGGTGAGTGTGATACGATAAAGTTCTAATGATTGTTTAGGGGCAAGTCCTGCTCCCTGTACTAAATCCAAGCAGTGCTTAAAATTCCCCACAGTAACCTCCACACAGGCTGAGGAGTGGCAACAGTATGGCTCTGCAGTTGCTGCTACAGCCTAAGGACACATTAGTGTCTGCTCACTTGCACTCCTCCTACATTGTGATGAGGAATAGCAGGTGCACCAGCATAGTCATGGATCCACTGGCTCCAGACCCAACCCACTCTTCCACCACAGCGGTGCATAGGAGCCCCTGACAGAGTTCTACAATGTGGGATAATTAGTGTGGCCCCTTGTGCAGACTCCTCCAGCAGAACTGCAACTGTTCCACTATGCCTTAGAGCAGGGGTCGGCAACCTTTCAGAAGTGGTGTGCCGAGTCTTCATTTATTCACTCTAATTTAAGGTTTCGTGTGCCAGTAATACATTTTAATGTTTTTAGAAGGTCTCTTTCAATAAGTCTTTAATATATAACTAAACTACTGTTGTATGTAAAGGAAATAAGGTTTTTAAAATGTTTAAGAAGCTTCATTTAAAATTAAATTAAAATGCAGAGCCCCCCGGACCAGTGGCCAGGACCCGGGCAGTGTGAGTGCCACTGAAAATCAGCTCGCGTGCTGCCTTCGGCACGCATGCCATAGGTTGCATACCCCTGACTTAGAGCATTGCACATGAGGAGGTGGCAGCATTTGCCCCTATGTTCAGAGCAGGTAAACACCAGGCTGTTGTGGTTGGGCAGACCCCAAGCTGCCCAAGTACTTTCTGAACCACTAGAAGAGTTTGGCACATGGCTAGTGAAGTGATATGGTCACAGAGAAGAGGACTCCAAAGTAGAATTAATCGTCTGCCACTGGTGAGAGCCAGAAAGTGTGTTCTCCTCCCCACTCTCTATTGTGTTTTAATAGGCTTTGAGGTTTTCTTTCTATTGTTTTAGATAAATAGAAAAACAGACTGGTAAAGTAACTAGCAACTCCAATTAGTTCCTTGCATTATAATTGCTGTTAATATCATGAAAAAAATAAATGGTTTGATGGTTCACATGTATTGTAATTAAATTGGGTATGTGGGCGACATCAGGTTGTGAAGAAGTCTCCAGCAGTTACCATAGAAACAGAATCTCCGTGCGTAGCACTGTGGAGTGGTGTGATGTTGAGTGGGGAGTTCTAACATTTAATTTTTAAATTTAACTGCAAAGATAACCAGGAGGAAACAGCAAAACTGTCAGTTCAGTGTTAAATCCATCCTGGGCTTTGGCTTTTCTGTACAGATTATCACACTGGCTTCTCTTCTGCCTTGGAAATTTGATACATGAGCTGGCAGCTGGCATACAACATCTTGTGAGCACTCAGCATTCCATGTTCTAAGGCGTATAGTAAAAAATAACTTTATAGTTGAGAAATATAATTATAAACCACTTCATAGATGCTAGAGATAAAGCAGTAAGATTCCCCTGAAATAATAATTTCGCTTTGCACATTTTGACATGGGTTTGTTACCACATAAAACAAATGCTTAATATGTTAGTGACCCTGAGTCTCTATTAATTAGCAATAAAATACAATATAGCCTTTGGTATAAAACATTTCTGAAAAGCAATGTTAAGGAATATGTAATCTGAATGACAATGACTCTCTGAGCAACTGGGAGCTACTTTTTTTGATTGCCAGGGTAGCTGTCATTAAAATAAATACTCGACCGGAACTATTGGTTTTCTAAAATTCTTATGTACAACCCAGTTTGCAAAATCATGAAAAAATCATTAACTTTCTGAACAAGGCAAGTAAATTAGTAATAATTTGCAACCCTCCTTGCCAGCAGTGAATTTTTATTATATCACAAAGATAACTGAAAAATAATCCCAGCAATCCTTACCTGAACTCAAAAATCCCCAGCAAGCACAAAATAAACATAATCACGATGACTTTTCTCTCCTGAGTTCTGCTAGCAAGCCTATGCTCCATTAGTCGCATTAATATTGAATCGGGTTAATGGTAGGTCAGATCATGAGAGAATTATAGCACATGGCGTTCACATGTTCAACAATTTCTAAATCTTTTTTTTTTTTTTAATTATTTCTTGTGTTCATCAAAAACCCATAATCAGACAGTCATGCCAGGAACCTGCAGCTCTTACTCATTTGAGTAAAGGCAACTGGAGTGATCAATATTTGATTGTGGATAGAACTTGAATGTAATTCTGCCGTGTATTCTGGGTAAAGGGCAGCATGCAGTTGTGCTAACCCAAAAGCAAAGCAAGGCCTTAATTGTGATTGCTACCACAGAGTGTGATTGCAGCTCATCTAGACATACCCTAGATAGCTTTAATCTATCTAGCTAAGGTACCACACAGTGAATTGGTGGCAGCCCGGGCTTCTGCATGCTGTCATTACCCTGGGTTCTCAATGGGCTTATATAGCTTGTGCTGAAGCCCATGCTGCCATGGCTTCATTGCTTTCGATACCCGAACTCGCTAGGTTCAGCTAGCCGAGGTATATCTACTTGAGCTGTAATCAGACCCCATGATTACATTGTAGACATAGCTCTGAGGGAGGGTCCTGATTTCCCCCTTGCTCCATGTGGGAAGTGAGCAGTCCCAACCTTTTCTTGGCACCACTTCACTTCTCCACACAAGAACTCCAAGGAGACTTGGAGTTCAGCATACTGTAATATGAAATATTATCAATAGTGGGGCTATCAGTGTGAACGTACCATAGGGTTCTAAGTGCATAAAGCTGATTGTGGCAGCCAAACTCCTTATGAAAAACAAAGCTGGTGTGCCATAGTACAACAGGAACTATTCATACAATCATAGAATCGTAAGATTGGAAGGGACCTCGAGCGGTCATCTAGTCCAGTCCCCTGCACTCATGGCAGCACTAAGTATTATCTAGACCAACCCTGACAGGTATTTGTCAAAACTGCTCTTAAAAATCTCCAGTGATGGAGATTCCATAACATCCGTAGGCAATTTATTTCAGTGTTTAACCACCCTGACAGTTAGGAACTTTTTCCTAATGTCCAACCTAAACCTCCCTTGCTGCAATTTAAGCACATTGCTTCTTGTCCTATCCTCAGAGGTTAAGAACAACAATTTTTCTCCCTCGTCCTTGTAACACCCTTTTATGTACTTGAAAACTGTTATTATGTCCCCTCTCAGTCTTCTCCTCTCCAGACTAAACAAACCAATTTTTTCAATCTTCCCTCATAATCATTTTTGTTGCTCTTCTCTGGACTTTCTCAATTTGTCCACATCTTTCCTGAAATGTGGCACCCAGAACTGGACACAATACTCCAATTGAGGACTAATCAGCGTGGAGTAGAGCAGAAGAATTACTTCTTCTGTCTTGTTTACATCACTCCTGCTAATACATCCCAGAATGATGTTTGCTTTTTTTTTTTGCAACAGTGTTACACTGTTGGTTAAGGTCTCAAGAAACAGAGATGCCTGCCTGCAAATCTTTACTCACAGAGGTAGTGCTTCCATGCGTAGTGCCAGTGGAGTGAAAGGGACTATGCATGTGAGTAAAGGTTTGCAGAACTGGCTCATTAGTAATTGAATCACTCCCACCTCTCAGAGTCACATGTATTTTTTTAATGAAAAGTTCCATAACAGAACAAATCATGTCAAACCAATCTGATAGCTTTCTTTGATAGGATAAGGAGTCTTGTGGATAAGAGAGAAGCAGTGGATGTGATATACCTAGACTTTAGTAAGGCATTTGATATGGTCTCGCATGATATTATCAATAAACTAGGCAAATACAACTTAGATGGGACTACCATAAGATGGGTGCATAACTGGCTGGATAACCGTACTCAGAGAGTAGTTATTAATGGTTCCCAATCCTGCTGGAAAGGTATAACAAGTGGGGTTCCGCAGGGGTCTGTTTTGGGACTGGCTCTGTTCAATATCTTCATCAACGACTTAGATATTGGCATAGAAAGTAGGCTTATTAAGTTTGCAGATGATACGAAACTGGGAGGGATTGCAACTGCTTTGGAGGATAGGGTCATAATTCAAAATGATCTGGACAAATTGAAGAAATGGTCTGAGGATGAAGTTTAATAAAGACAAATACAAAGTGCTCCACTTAGGAAGGAACAATCAATTTCACACATACAGAATGGGAAGAGACTGTCTAGGAAGGAGTACAGCAGAAAGGGATCTACGGGTTATAGTGGACCACAAGCTAAATATGAGTCAACAGTGTGATGCTGTTGCAAAAAAAGCAAACGTGATTCTGGGATGCATTAACAGGTGTGTTGTGAGCAAGACATGAGAAGTCATTCTTCGCTCTACTCTGCGCTGGTTAGGCCTCAACTGGAATGTTGTGTTCAGTTCTGGGCACCGCATTTGAAGAAAGATGTGGAGAAATTGGAGAGGGTCCAGAGAAGGGCAACAAGAATGATTAAAGGTCAGAGAACATGACCTATGAAGGAAGGCTGAAAGAATTGGGTTTGTTTAGTTTGGAAAAGAGAAAACTGAGAGGGGACTTGATAGCAGTTTTCAGGTATCTAAAAGGGTGTCATAAGGAGGAGGGAGAAAACTTGTTCATCTTTGCCTCTAAGGATAGAACAAGAAGCCATGGGCTTAAACTGCAGCAAGGGAGGTTTAGGTTGGACATTAGGAAAAAGGTCCTAACTGTCAGGGTGGTTAAACACTGGAATAAACTGCCTAGGGAGGTTGTGGAATCTCCATCTCTGGAGATATTTAAGAGTAGGTTAGATAAATGTCTATCAGGGATGGTCTAGACAGTATTTGGTCCTGCCATGAGGGCAGGGGTCTGGACTCGATGACCTCTCGAGGTCCCTTCCAGCCCTAGAATCTATTAATCTATAAATGCCAGTAGTTATTCCTGAAATCCTATCTGTAGTAGGCAAATAACATTTTTGTCCAGGCCTCTATTTGATTTTTCCATGATTGCCTATTCAACTTTAAGACATATGCCCACCAACAATCCATGTAGAAATCAAACCATTCATGTTGACTTGCACACCTCAGCTCATACATAATCATTCCCTCCCTTAGAAATCACAGAGTAAACAGCAACCTGCCACACTCACTGCAGTCATTTAGCAGCAATCTGGTTTTATGCATGTACCACTACCCGAGTTTCCATTTTTCCCTAGAGAATAGGATAAATATAATATTTAGCACGAAAACATTTCATTTTCAAAGCACTTTACAAATATTAACTAATTAATTATTTCTTAGAAAATCAAAAACCTGAATTCAAATACTCCTGGATTTTGGTATGGTAGATATTATTATCTTCAGTTTTTTAATTACGTAAAACCAAAGCGGAGGTAATGGTGATAAGTGGTTTTCCTTGGGCCAGAGGAACTGATCCTGAGAAATACTGAGCACCCAGAGGTTCCACTAACTTCAGAAGGAATGGGGGTGCTCAGGATCTCTGAGGATCAGGCCCATGGAGAGAATTAGGGTCAGGGCTCAGGAGTTCCTGGTGCCCAGTTTGGCTTATGCAGCATTAGTTCATACAGTTAGATATTAAAGAGAGAGGTTTGATTAAAATTTCTAGAAAGCAAGCAAGCAAGACACTGATTATGTTTTCACAATTCCCTCCACCTCCCAATTATTAGACCAGCTTTTGGATTGGTTATGATTTTGGCAAATGGGAAAACACATTTCACAAAGAATCTCATTCATTTCCCCCCCCTCCATTTTTCAACCATGTCTAATATTAAATAAAATTGGTATTGTAAGAAAATGGAGTTTGGTTCACTCTGGTATAGACATCAGAAGCAGCCACAAAGCTCAGGTTTGGATTCCAATCCAAACCAAAATCCAGGAGTGTTTTAATTAAGGTTTTTGATTTGAGCCACCTCTAATTTTGCTGAATTATAATTGCACCTTTGTGTCTTTTTTTCAAACTGAGAATAAAATTTATGGTTTGTATTTTTTGAAATAATACTGCTTTGTCAGAGTCTTTCATTGCAACCAACCAGCCTACTTCTCTCACAGGTATCACAATGGGTTATTTGCCCTATAATTTAATTAGTAGCTGTCAAAAGAAATTACTCTAGCTCTGACAGAATACCAATTGCACATCATTTAAAATGCTCATTTTCCAAAGCTCTCTTTCCTGTAAAAATGTATAACTTTCATTCTAATTAGGATTGGGTGAACCAGGTCAGAAGAAATGAGATCCAGCATGAACCTTTTGAAACTGGGATCAGTACCTCTTTCCCTTCCTTTTGCCACACAGACCCCTCTACTTCCGGCGATATTTTGCACACTCCATTACAGGTTTCAGTTGATCTCCCACTTCCTTCTCCCAGATATGGAAACAGGAGCTGGCCTATCTTTTACAAATTAGGGCCAATAAAAGATATTACCTCACTCACCTTGTCTCTCTAAAATCCCAACTTTTGCCAGTTTAGTCAAAGTAAACTCCTTGGGAGTCTTTTAGCTGACTTTTATGGGCACTGGATCAGGCTTCCAGTGCAGCCAGAAATTTTAAATGTATACTGGAGTGCTTCAGACCAGGGCAGCCTCTCCAGGGCCCAAGTTTTAATACATCAGCTGGTCCAGCAGAGTCTGTTGGGGCTGTGGAGGCCCACACAGTAGATTTGCCAAGAGAAGCAAGTTAGGGGAGGAGAGAAGAGTACCATATGGGAAAACATTTATTGCCAGATCCATATGATGGTGGCAGGACAGTAGAGCCAAGAATAATTTAGGAGAGCAAAAGGCTGCATTGGGGCAGGGGAAGAATCAGGTTGGCTTGGCTGGAAAAATAAGAAGGAAATTACTGAGAGGGCCTGATCCAAACCCCTTTGAAATCAGTGAACAGACTCCAAGTGGGCCTTGGATCAGGCACAGTATGCAAAATGGGGGAAGGAGAACTAAGAACTTTCATATGTATTGTTGTAGCCATGTTGGTCCCAGGATATTAGAGAGACGAGTTGGTCTAATAAAAGATATTACCTCACTCACCTTGTCTCTCTAAAATCCCAACTTTTGCCAGTTTAGTCAAAGTAATCCTCCTGGGCTTCACCCATCAGCGATCTCTTTGAATAACAGTGAACATTTAAGATACAGAGGTTATGTAGAATTGTAAAGTGGCATAATACAGTGTAACAAATTTTAGGAGGTGAATATGTCATTAATTTAATTTCCCTAAGTCTTTCCGAAGGTTGTAAGAAAAATTTTAATTTGAAGAAAATTTAATTGTGCTACCTATTGCTGCTAGAATTGTATTTGTTAGCAGACAGAAACGTCAAATCTTCTTTGGGGACTCTGGAAGAACTAACAGGGCCTCCTAATCAAGTCTGCAATTATACAATTATATCCAATTTATAAGTAATCTAAGGGAAAAAAATCCTAAATCTCAGTTCTTGGGCAAGGAACAAAGAAACTTGTCTTTGTAATGTATCAGTAATCCCTATTATGTGCTACAGTAGTTTGAAATGTCATCGTTGTATGAATGACTCCATTTACATCCAAGAACTCATCTATATTTATCATTCAAAACAAGTTAAAAACAAATTTTGTACACTTCAGATGGCTCTGTATTTCATCATCCTCTGCTGTATCTGATTCTACAGTTCTTAATCAAAAGCTTGAAGCTGTATGTATAGTCACTTTCATGTGTTTCAGTCCACAGCATTCCTTCTTTAAAGCCACCTTACTATACATAAAGGCATGGCTGCTTGTGATCCCCATCCCATTAGAATAATGGACATTGCTTTCTATGTACTGTGTGAATGGAAAATGTGTCCTTGAAGAACTCATCCTCAAGCTGTGCATCATCCTTTTTTTCATTCTTCCTGTTAAATTTCACTTGATGAGAACAGAAATAGTAGGTTTTCAGTATTACTTGGCTCAAACATATTTGAATTAAGACAGGTACCCCAAAGGTAGATATATTTTCAATCAACTTCACCACAGAACATCATTAAATACTTTATGATTAGTTTAATTTGCTTCTATCTAATGGATTAAAACATCTGCTGGAATTTATTATTACTATACAAATATATCTAAGTCAGTACTGAGTTGATTGGCCCACACGTTCGGAGGCTTAAAGACATTGTTTTACTTTAGTGAGCTTTTGCAAAGCTCATGTGAATTCAATTAAGGTAGTTCAGTATTTATCAGTCCAGTTATTCGCATGAATAATGGTATCAGAGCAATAAGAGAGTAGTGAATAGGAGAGTTATGATAGCCATGGGACTTCCATAATAATCTCCTGTTTTCAGCAATGCAGAGCTATCATTGAGGAACCTAGAAACTGTGTCCTGCTATTATTCGTTCTGATTTTTAAATGAATTCACTTTGACTCTGCTCACCACCCAATTGTGTTTTCTTTCCAAGAATGTTCTAGCAAATGAGTTCACTAGCAGAACCATGAATTGAAATGGCGATTTTAAAGTCAATATTAAAGAACATTCATGGCAAGAAAATTTTGAATTCCAAATTCAAATATTCAGACCAGATGTGATTTTAAGAGTTAAGGTCGACAGGAAACAAGCATACAACATGGTGTATGTACCCTTCCAACAGGTTTTAATACAAAATTTGATACAAAATTTTAAATAGTTACAATTAATTGCTTACAAAGAAGCTACAGGCAAAGAATTATTTGCAAAATCTATTCAGCAAAAGATTAAGAAAAATAAGTAGGTTTAAAAAAATCATGATTGCTTTGTGGACAATTCACAAATGGAAGATGATGTGAAGTCATTGATAAGTGTTTGATTAGGAATTGCTCACCAGATGTTCTTACAACTTTCTCAAAAGTACAACTTTAGGCTTGACATTTTTCCGCTTGGTCTCAGCCCACAGGTAAATTTTTTGGAAAAATCAGAGCAAGACCCAGGAAAAGTAAAAAAATTATAGACCCCCATTCTTTCTTAAACAGCAATCTGCGAATTTCTAGGAACACTATTTTTCAAAACCTTTCATGAAAATTTGGTATGAATTTTCTCAGTGCATAAAAGACACAATGGCCCATGCAAAACAATACTGATAAAGTACAGCGATTCTAAGGAAAGAAGAAACATGGAAATAAGCAATAATGCCTAAATGGACCCTGGGTAGATAGTAGACTACTAACTAGATATGAGTTTGAAATACAACATGACAGCAAAAAGACAATTCAGTTTTGTATCATATCAGTGTTCATGTCATGAATATCATATGACTGCAGAAATAACACTTGTAATATTATGCTTGGTTCCATGCATGTCATTACTAAATTAAAAAATATTAAGAAAATAGAGGGAGTCCGTGGAAAAATGACAAAAATGATTAGGAGAAATGAAAGAGTGAATTGGGACTAAAAGTATAAAATACTCCAAGAAAAGCTATATTAAGCACACACAAATCCCAATGAAGTCAGGTCACTTTTATTTAGAAACGTAGATGTAGATTTAGGATGCAGCTATTTTTGGATAGCCAAGCTTGAAAATTTGGTCTACGGTACTTTGAGAATTTGCTAGTTGTATAATGAGTTTGGCCACTTAAATCACATGCTGTTGATCTGCTCTCAAATGGGAGGACTCCCAAAGCCATTAAGAGCTATCAAGATGGCCATGCAAATACTTCCTTTGCAAATACTCATGTAAGTATTTATTTGCACAAGTATTTCAAACACTTTGTTTTAGGCCCAAGTATTCTTGTGAACACTAACTCTCAGACTTGAAAAGTGGACATAGAAAGTGAGCAAAAGAGATCATGAACACTGTCAAAGCAAACGCCGGATTTTTATTTTAAGGAATGTTTGCAAATACTTCTCAGTATTCCTCTGTCTCTGTTACAAAGGAAGGAGCTTCTGCAATGGTTCTTCCCAATGGCAGCCCTAAATTGTACAGGTTAACTTAACTGGCAGAATCATTTACTGAAGTATCTTTTAATACAACTCTGCATGGACATTAATGTGCAAGTTAATGGCAAACTTGATTCCATAGGTTTTCAAAGTAGAGAATCAAATGCAAGAATGTAAGAAACAATGTGTAATCTATAAATAATAAATCCATTAATTAAAAATCATGGCTTACACAGGCCTGTCTCAGTTAAAAAGAATGTAAACTTCATATCTTAAAACCATCCTATATCATCTGTAGGCCTGGCAAAATTTGATTTTTATTTTTGATATTATCCATCATTATAAATGTTTATTTTTAAGCATTTTATATATTTTTATATATTTACATTTTCATAGTTGTGGGCAATTATGGGGGTTGGGTCATTCAATAGGGGTGTTATACAATAATTATTTAATGATAGTAGATGCTGAAGTTCAAAAAGTATTAGCTTTACAACCATTAAAACACAAATTGACACTAATTGTCAGAATCACGTCATAATATACAAAGTAAATATCCTTAAATCAAACTCTAAATTCTTAAGCAGCAATTTCCTTACTCTATCTGTACATTTTGATTATTATTGAGGGAAATAATAATATTTGTGAGTATAGGGTGAAATGGATGTTTACTAACATTTACCAGTAAAATTCTAAAAAAACGAACAGGAGTACTTGTGGCACCTTAGAGACTAACAAATTGATTAGAGCATAAGCTTTCGTGGGCTACAACCCACTTCTTCGGATGCATATAGAGTGAAACATATATTGAGGAGATATATGTACACACATACAGAGAGCATGAACAGGTGGGAGTTGTCTTACCTGGTATATATCTCCTCAATATATGTTTCACTCTATATGCATCCGAAGAAGTGGGTTGTAGCACACGAAAGCTTATGCTCTAATAAATTTGTTAGTTTCTAAGATGCCACATGTACTCCTGTTCGTTTTTACAGATACAGACTAACACGGCTGCTACTCTGAAACCAGTAAAATTCTAATACTTCCAAGCCTAATGATGTTCCTAAATAGTTTTCTCAAAGAAAAGCGTGTATATTCTGGATCCAGTCATTCCCATCAGACAGAATACAGCAAGTTGTGAGGGGAGGCCATGTCTACACAGTCATGTTATATCAATATAGTTTGTTCGCTCTAAATACAGCAATTTAATTGTAGTGAACTGAAATGTGTCGATACCACTTTGTTATGGCACTTCCATTGTTAATCACTGCACACCTCAGCATTAGTCTGAATTAATCACTCAGCATTCTGAGCCCATATCCCATGGTGTATTGTTCTGCTGCTCCATTGTGTGCTTTATGTTTTTTCATGTGGTACATTCTGGGATGAATACCAGAAACTAGAGGAATTCTGGGACTTGGTGTCAAAATAACAAACTCCCATGATTCCTCATCTGGCATTTATTCATTTTGTCAGCACTATTTTCAAATTGGTGTCAGGAAGCTTGGAGGACCCAGTGATAATCATGACAATCACTAATCTGAACAGGATGAGGCTTATGCATTTTGAGTTTCACAGGCAGGTGGATTTGGCTCTGCAGTTTCATGCAGCTCATGCTGCTCTGGCAATTAAGCTAATGGTGGAGCAGGAAGATGAATGCAGAGCATTTATCTGAAGCAGCTTTACTCTGTGGAGCATTGATGCTGGGCTCTGCCAACTACTAGCAACCAGTAGGACAGGGTAGTGATGCAGAATTGGGATGACTTGCAGTAGTAGCAGAACTTCAGGATGACAAAGGCTATTTCCCTACAAATCTGTGCAAAGATCATCCTGGAGCTGCAGTGCATTTTATGTTCATAAGTTTGAAGTTCATAAAAGATAACTTAAGGCAAAGACAGGGTCATAGAGCTTGGCAATGTGCCAGAGGTTATTGACTGCTTTGAAACAGATCACGTTAGCAAACTGTACTAAGGGCTATTTATGGGATACATGTGCCTATTGTTTGCTCCCCCCACCTGGCCAAATGCTTTTATCAACAGGAAGGTTATTTCTCAATTTAGTTTTATAAAGTTTTATTAACTATCCTTAACATCAACTAATAGTAGAGGATAAAAGAAGGCAGAAAATGGTATTGGACTATGTTTTAGCTAACACAAACTAGATAAATATCAGAGGGGTAGCCGTGTTAGTCTGTATCCACAAAAACAATGAGGAGTCCGGTGGCACCTTAAAGACTAACAGATTTATTTGGGCATAAGCTTTTGTGGGTAAAAAACCCCACTTCTTCACATGCATGGAGTAAGATAGTTTACTGTCCTTTTTCCTCTGTAGAAAAGTAAAGTGTGCATTGTAAATGGCTTGTCTCATTTTTGTAAAGGCCAGCCATGTGGAAGGTTGTGTGGAAGGTTGGTTTTGTATGAGAGTCTCCAGTTTTGAGAGCTCATTCTTGACTTCTCCTGTCTGCTGTACAGGATGCTGATCAGGTGGTTCCTCAGTTTCTTTGAGAGTGTGTGGCACACTCTCTCACAATAGTCAGTGTAGTATGTCGATTGCAATGGATTTTTTTACCTTCAGTCCATTTGGTATGATGTCCAGCTGTTTGCACTTGGAGAGGAAGATGATGTCTGTCTGTATCTGTGCAAGTTTTTTGATGAGGTCGATGGATTTCCACTTCATACGGCTAAATTCAGTGCCTTGCATGGTGTCAGGTATCAGAGGGGTAGCCTCCATGCTAGACAATTGGTTGGTATAACCATTCAGTTTTCAGAATCAAATCACAATAGAGAAAACCCTTGTACTCAAATACTATCTTGGGAAGGTGACTTTGTTTAGCTTTTTGACTATGAATCCCTTAGAATATGGCTTCATTTGTGCCAATTGGTTATCAACTCTAGAAGGTGCATAGAAGTGAGGTTTTTACTCACGAAAGCTTATGCCCAAATAAATCTGTTAGTCTTTAAGGTGCCACCAGACTCCTTGTTGTTTTTGTAGATACAGACTAACACGGCTACCCCCTGATACTTGATACATTTATGACAGACTGTATAGCTTGAGTGTAGATCAAAAATCTTGCACACTTGATCTTATTTTATGCCTATATACACCTAAAACTCGAAAGACAGTGTAAAACCATTAACTATGGTAGGCACAGTGTTCTATAATCCTAATTAATAACAGTCACTTGTTTAGTTTTAAGGCTATTTTACAACAATCTTGATTGAAACCTGTTACAAAACCAAGACACACACACTAACTCTGACAATCTTTAAAACACATAGACAAGCATGTCCACTTCCTTACTAATTAGGTCCCCAGTTTCAGGAAGTGGTCAATTGATTGATTTGGGGCATCACCCTAGAGAAAATCTCTGTGTTACTTATCACCAGATCTTTGCTCAGCTGTCAACTTTCAGGTCAGTTATTGTTGACAGCAGGAGCTGATGCTGCAAACAGGTGGTGCAAAGGATGATCATGACTATAATTTTTTCCCCCTGGTGGGCTAGCAGGCAACCCAAATTGCTGCAAAATAGAAAGAAACAGTTAAAGGTGCCTTCTGAGGTAGGTACTTAATGTCACCAGTAGGACTCCCAGATGGCTGGCTCAGGACATCAGTCTTCTGCCCTCTGGGTGTCTTCAGCTTTGATGAAGTGATGTATTGAAGGAAATAGGCCATTTTATCCTTTTTCTGCTGGGTGGTCAAACTTTTGCTTCTTTTTGGAGGTACTGGCATGGACCAATCAGATGGTGACCCATTCTTCTTCTGAAGAGTCAAAAAGTCAAACCATCCAATCAGGGAATGAGACATCAGCTTTTGAGTTCTTGAAACTGGGACTAGAATTTTCCAATGTTTTTGTGCAACACATCTTGTCATACCAACTTGTGTAAGACAAGTTAGGTCATAGCTGTTGATACAACCATCTTGAGACATACCTTGGACAATGGTTGGTTTGCTCTGATTAGCAACTTACTGTCACAAGTTGCTTTCCGTGGGTCCCTTTGCAGTGCACTTCTTAGCCGTCTTTGCAGTTACGTTTGCTTATGTTTCAGTTTCTCCATCAATGCTCTGCTAGCTGCTGAAATGTCTAGTCGAAAGTTCATATAATTTATACGAAGAGCCTCCATATTCCTTCATGCTCTTTAAACTCATTTTAGCAGTCCACTATACATTGCAAAGTCACTTCAAGAACCATTGTTCTCTAGCAAGCTGAAACAGCTGCATAAATCTACCATCTCTGTTCTCCTTGTTTTAACAACAATGTCGGGACCTTGGTATGTATGGCTGAGCTGAGTCTGTGCATTATTAATCAAACAGTTACATTGCTGATTATTCCACACTGTGGTTGAGTGGCCTTATAAACACACAATGAGATTTCAGTTTGTTTTATCTGCTGCCTCTTTCAGCACAGGTGTATTTCATTAACTTGATAGCATAAACATTCTTGATTCCAAACATTAGACTTACTTTATCACTGAACTAAAAGAAATCAATAGAAACTCAATCCCTTTCTTTCCTAACAGGATTGCCTATGAGGTAAGCCTTGTCATTAAAGTTTAAAATATTTTGACCAAAGCTGTATCACTTAAAGTTGACTTCCCTTTTATATACATTTTAATTATAATATTAGGTTCTATTAAGTCCCCCATTTTACTGCTGTATCTGGCACATCATATAATATCAATGTTTGACATTAATTTAATATTAATTTTAATTCATTTACTTATTCACAGACAGGGGGGAAAGCTGCACCTGCAGCAACTCTGAGCATCCTCATATTATAGAAAAAATATAGCTGTTAGATCATAGGTTTTGTATTTCTTAGGCCTCTGTTCTATCTTTTGTAAAAGGTTGAACAATTCTTAAATAGTAAAAACTCATAACTTGGGTCCCTAGTTACTACAACTCCCTCCCAAGGGGCATGCACTCCATTTTGATCTTTTCAGAATGCTCCAGGAAAGCGTCTTTATCCACAACTTCACCTTCAAGGCCCTCTGTTGTGATAAATTAAACACTTCAGAGAACAGATCTTCTCTAGCTTTTCCCCCCTGAGATTTGACAGCCTCCGTGTGGCGATAACTCCCCACTTTGCACAGTTACAGGTGCTAAGGGAAATCAGAAAAAAACCACAAGTACTTATTATTCCACTCCTCCTAGTCTCCATGCCAACAATGATAAAATGTATCTTCTCCCACAATTGTGGAATGTCATTCTCATCTCTTCCCACTCTGAAGGTAACACATCTCTTCAACATGGTAACACGTTTTATAACGTAATTCTCCATACTATAGGACTTCTGTAGCTTTATGTATGCTTGACATTTTTGTAAATGTAGTTTGGGAGCTGTAGGGTGGGAGGTTCAAGTCTCTTTTCTTTTTAGGGTGGCTGGCTGGGATGGAGGGGGAAAAGCCGGGGACAGGTTAATAATTGTGTGTGTACTTCTACAAGCTGTCCTAGAATTGAAGGATAAAGTCTTAAGCAAATCACTAGAAGACACAGAAGGGTCCTGTTCAAAAAGGCAATTGGCAAACTGGGGAGATATACATGCCATTACCCCAGCTGGTGAACAAGTGGAAGGCAAATACTTGTTATATGGAGAACATTGAGAGAGCTGCTTTGCCATTCAATCTTTGTGTCTAAATTGAGCAGTATCTTTGCTTTCAGTTCTATAGGTCAGCATAAAGTGCACTGCAACATTAATAGAATTCTGTATCCAAATACATTATAGTGCTCTAAAATATCTAGGTATTTTGAAATGTCTCTGTTGTCTGAGTTGGGTCATTTACCTCATGAACACTAAACTCCTGTAAAAGCTGAGAGTGCTAATGAAACTGTGAGCCAAGTACCATTTCCAATGATTTTGTAATCTTTCTGTTTCAGCGACTACAATAAAGGTGACTTACATGCGATGCAGTTCTTTTTTAAAGGACATACTGACATCCCGGTGCTGACAGCCTGAGCAAAGAGTGTAGAGGGTGGGGAAATTTCATTGTGGTTCATAGTGGGAGGGAGAGCAGCTCGATATGGAGAGGTGTTCAGATGCAGAAAGAGTAGCAGGTGGTTGTGGGATTTAATATTGCAGAGATATAAAAATATAATGCTGGATGTCTCTGGCCCGGATGCCACATGCAACATGCTGCATGGGAGGCAGTTAAATGCTGAGCAGGTGGAGAGAGATTCCTAGGCCCCACATGTCACTGGACAGCCTGTTTCAGGGGGAAAAAGTAGTTTAAAATCACCCTATGCGGTTGTATTGTAATACAGAACATAATACTTACAGGCACTGCTCCCCTTTGAAGCAGTTTCAGCCAGGATGCTGGCTGTGCTCTCTTCCACAACGTTTTCTGTATAGTTGTTTGCACAGGGTTCTTCTGTGTTGTCCACCCCTGCCTCATTATACAGTTCTTGGCTGCCCTGGTAAATCTCCTCCTGGTTGGACCCCATGGCATGCATGGAGTCAGGGGAGCAATCAGTGGTTTCTTGGGTGCTTGCCGTACTCTCTGCAGCCCTGTCCACTACAGCAACTTTGGATTCAGTGGTGGCATTGCTTGCTCAAATGTGGTTCAGTTCCACATAAATAAATATTCGCTGCACCAGGAAGATAGAGATTGACTCTATAGAACAATGTGGGAGACCCAAATTAAAGTCCCTGCTCCACTGACTAAATACGTTATACAAAGTGGAACAGCTTCAACAGGAGAGACAGAGAGCCCCACACAGACTTTCCCATAAGCCAGAGGTTAGGGAACTCATGTGGGAGACCTGAGTTACTATTCCACATCTGGCAAAGGAAGGATTTGAATCTGGGTCTCCCACATGTTGGATGAGTGCCCTAACCTCTGGGCTGTTGGATATAAGGAGGCCACTACCTCCTCAGTTTTTCAGGGAAAAACACCGTCCTGGCTTTGATGCCCAACTCCAGGAGAGGATTCATGGCTAAGAATCCTGCCCAGAGTTAGGCACCTAATTCCTTTTGTGGGACAGGGCTTAGGCCACACCTCTCTCCTCAGCATTTCCTTATGGCTAGGTTAGGTGGCTCCTTGCTCAGCATGCTGGCATCTGTGAATCCCTCTTTTAGGCACCTATCTTTTCCTGACATGGAGTCGTGAATTCCCCTTGGTGGCAGGGCACCAAGAAGTTAGGCACGGCAGCACTCAGCCTAAGTCCCACTTGTAAATCCAGGCAGAAGTAACTGTAGTTAGTGTGATATAACATTGCTGAAGAAACACCTCTAAAACCACCTCAGACATAAGGGCTGCAAGACTGAATATTAGCTATCCATCCTCCCTCTTTAATGTACACAGGAGAGTGCTCAGAAAGATAGTGAGGCAGTGATGGTGCTTAGCTCTACCTTGCCATCTCCTCAAATTGTTGACATTTTTGTGGGGGTTTTGACCAGCTATACAACTGATAATAAACAATGTGGATGAATTTTCAAATTGGAAATAACAGTAGAAAAGATTTAAAAAAAAAATCTCCTAGAACATTTTTTAATCATCTTTAGTTATTACTGTTTGGATTGTGGCAACTTCTCGAGCCTCTCAACAACCATTGTGCTAGACATGGTACAAACCTACAACAGAAGGGTAGTCCCTTCCCCAAAAAGCCTACAATCTGGAGAGGAGAGACCGTAGCTGTGGCTACAACTAACAGCGATGGGAGCTCCAGGTAACAGTCAGATGATTAGGATTCATGCAATAAATAGTTCTTGAGGCTACTCCTGCAGCATGGACACAGCTGAACGTAAAATAGTAAATGGAACAGAGCTAATATGCCTCATCATAAATGTTGCTGACATGAACATTTAATATGCAACAACAACAACAACAACAAAAAGTGTGTGGTAATGACATTATAATGAGTAACAGGAGAAATCGGTTCATGCTGTCAAAGGTGTTCTTGATGCCAATTGACTATAGCAGCTTAGCCATTGCTTCCAGTTGATCTCTTTAGAGCAGGCATTTTGCATCGCTACATGTAACCCTTCAGAAATGTTCAACGTCAGTGATTTTTCTGGTTGGTAACTGAACGGGTTATCGCTGCTGTTCACTATCTTACTATGACTTCGTATGAGCTGGAAACAAGATCAGCGAAGAAAACCAGGGTAATGATAACAACAGATGCCACAGAGAGAACGATAGCTCTGAGCCGTAGCTAGCACAACACTCAGAACACCTACCCTACTTGTTTTTTTTTTAATTGTAATAGGTAAATGGGAAAAGTAGCTAAAATTAATGGTTGGTTAAATGGTTGGTTAAAATACATAAAACAAAAGAATCACAGTGTGTTACCATTGTGAAATTTAACATTGTGACACCAACAAGCAGTTACAAGCAGTATGACTGCAGAAGTATTTGGGCAAAATAATATAGTCCAGTGATACATTGCATTGTTTTCTCAGCTGGCGTGATATGGCATATGATTTTGCTTATGTGGCAATTTGACCAGATGTGACCACATTACTAAGCACAGATGTGGTTATGTTATCTCACAATAACAATGAAGATAAAATGTCATTCATCACCTTTTTTATAAAACGCATATAGATATGTCTGCATAGTGTATTTATGATATATGTCCTTATGTAGTTTTTATGTGACAAAACACAGTCTGGACCTACATAATTTCCGGCAGTACAATCACCAGTCAGCATTCCAAAATGAATGCCAGAAGGCCGTCAAATAACTTAGCCAAGCTTGCCATCCATCTGCCCACTCACAGTTAGCAGAGCAGGCAGATTTTATCTTTATTCATTACAATGTTCTGTAAATATAAAAGTCTTGTGTTTAGTTTTTGTAAAAAATGCTAGTGCAGATTTTTTGTGTTGATTTCTTCCTAGAGTAACATTATGTCGATTCCAATCAGTAAAAATAAATACAACAATAAAAATCATTTTTATAAATATATTTTTGCATTAAATTTTCCTCTAAATAATGGCAACAGTGTATCCAGTGGTAATATATAAACTGTAGCACTTTTTCATCAATTGTTACAAAAAATCCTGGCTCAAATGCTTTGTTGATAGAATTGTTTTGCCAGCATTAAAAATAGTAAAGCTGTAGAAGAATCATTTTCCAGTAAGAAGAATTTTCATTTTGTTAGCAGTCCAGTATGACTAACCACCAGCTGATGATTCAAGGATTGGCACTTGAAAGAAAAGGAAACTGGAAATGCCGGACTTCCTCTGTTGTAGGAGCAGTAGTGATCTGTATGCTCTGTATAACCTGTATGCTCAAAAGGTCTGTTACACTTCCCCCACCCCCCCTTGTCTCCTCTCCCTCTTTGAATACCTGTGAAGTGGCTTTCCCCCACCCTTCCCTCCTGGAATGCTTGTGGGATGAATGGGCTGCTTAAACAGCTGGAAGATCAAAAGAGCTCCCAGATAGACAAGGTGTCTGGGACTCTAATTAGGCAGCACTCACACACCCAATGCATGGACACTGGCTGAGGTGGAGTGTGACCAACCAAACGCAGCCAAGTCATCTCTAGTCGCAGGCCATGAGGAGCAGGTCCTTAAAAGGGGAAGGGGCCATGTGCTCAGGAGTGCACTCACAAGCTTGTACCTCCCATGAAGGCCCTTTGCCCGGACCGCCTGGCCAATGGTTCGCTGCATTGCATTCCTTCGTGCCTCGGGAAGACATATCTTCATCACACCATCCATTGCTGTGCTGTGGGACATTTACCTTAAAGGATCCCGACATCTCCAGTGCTGTGCCTGTCCTGGGAGCGTGAGTATGCAAGTGTGAGTGTGACACCCTCCTCCCCCTTCTTTTGAGCTTAGCTATCAATATAATAAACGTGCTGCTTTCTGCCAAACTCTGGTGGGTTATTAGTCCTCCCTAAGCTTACTAGCTGATCCAATTTCGGGTAACATCCTCTACTTTTTAAAAAAGTGTGTGACTATATAACAATATTAAAAATAGAAATACATTTAAAAACATGTCAGCGCTTTGTTCAGTATACTTTGGCTATGCAAATACATTAAGAACTGCACTCAGCCACACAAATACAGCATGCAAATACTGAGTGGGTGTTTCAACTGAAGTCAATGGGAATTTCGATATTGACTTGAATGGGGCCAGGATTTCACTTTTGGGCCATCAGTGTGAGTTCAACTTTAGCACCCAGTAGTGGGTAATGGAAAGCAGAAAGTGGGCAGATACAATGCATTCACTGGATCAGAGGCAGTCATAGTGTCTCTGGTACTCCAGACTATATTTCTGTTTCATCCTTTGAAAGGGTGTATCATCCTCTCTGCACCAGTTGGATTCCCCCGGACATGTCCGGCTTTTAGAGTTAAAAATAGCGTCCGGGGGGAATTTGTAAATGTCCGGACTTCCCCCCCCCCCGCCCTGCAGAGCACGCGCTGCTGACAGGGCAGCCAGATGGATGGTGCCATTTACATGGGGCTCCGACAGCCAGAGAGAGCCCCTCCTCCACTTCCCCCTCCTCTCCTCTGCAGCTGAGAGCACTCCCTCCCTCCCTGCATTCGCAGATCACCAGCCGGCCGTTCGCACCGGCAGTCTGGAGCTCCTCCCCCTGCTCCTCCTCCCTGGCACGCTGGTCTGAGCGGCAGAGTAAGGGGGCCAGGGGGTCGGAGAAGGGGCAAGGAGGTTCTGGAGGGAGCAGTCAAGAGATGGGGGGGGGTAGGGCGTTCGGGGGGGGCGGGGGGAGTGTGGATAAGGTTTTGGGCAGTCAGGGTACAGGTAGGGGGTAGGATCCTGGGAGGGGCAGTTAGGGTGGGGGGGTCTCAGGAGGGGGCAGTTAGGGGACAAGGAGCAGGGGGAGGGTTGGGGGTCCTGAGGGGGGCGGGAAGTGGGAGGGAGTGGAAGGAGCAGGGGCGGGGCTAGGGCAGGACTGGGGCAGGGCTAGGGCAGGACTGGGGCGGGGCTCCTCCCGTCCTCTTTTTTGCCTGATGGAATATGGTAACCCTAGGTTCCAGTCCTTCCCTTACAGCGTTGAGAAAGCTATCACCACTATAATCCGGGCCCTCCCTGAGAGTAAGAACTGAGAGTGTGCCTGGCACATGCAGGATCGCAAGGTCCTTTCCTCCCATCTTCTTCCCCTGACCCTTGGAACAACCTGACCCTTCGCCTCCCCTTTTTCCTTCTTTGACACCTTTCTTCCTTGTTTTATTCCACTAATTTTGGCCCTGTCCTGAGGACTGACCCTTGTTTTTCTGTGCACAAAGCAGACTCTATGGATTTATTCCCCAAGCCATGTAACACATTGTTAGTATACTGTAAGCTCTTTGGGGCGGAGAATGGCTTTTTGTTAGGTGTTTATACAGTGCCCAGTTCAGTGGGGCCCTGATCCATGACTAGGGTTTACAGGCAGTACTCCAATGCAAATATAATAACTATACATCAATAATGTTATTACTATTTATCATCTTTCTAAATAAAACTACAGTCCACCCAAAAGAATCAGTCATAGAAACAAAACATCACCATAGATAGGTTTGGAAGGTTTAGATTTTGATCAGTAAATGTCAGCAAAGTTGATTTCACTGAACACACACAAACTGATGAAAAAATATTTCCATCAATAACAGACATTTACAGATAGGCACAGTAAGAAAAATGCTGCTTGAAAACTTATTAGCGTTTGATCTGAGGATATTTACTTCATATATTTTGACATTCAGTGTTGACAATTTGTGTGTTAAAGGTTATGAAACTTTAACTTTTTGAATCTAGGTGTCTGTCATTCAATAATTATTGTCTGCCCCGCCCCCCCAGATGTGTGACCCCTACAATTTCCCACAATTAAAAACAATTAAATAAAAATTGAAAAAAAATGTTTGAAACCCATAATTTTGTGCAGTGTAAAAGTTTAAATAGATTAAAATTGAAAAAAAAAATGCTTAAAAATAAACATCAGTGTAAACCATCAAACTTATATAAAAAAACCCTTGAATTCTGCCAAACATACCCACAGAACTTAGACAGGACAACAGAGGGCCCAGTCCTGTGTCTGGTCATAGTATGGAAAAGAAGAATTACATTTTCTTCTCTCTTCTTTATTATACCTATATTTAGTTCAGATTGTGCTGCTTTTGGAGATGTATTAGGATGGGAAACTGACTCCCTGCATCTCTTCAGAGGTAGGTGTATTAGAGTAACCTGCTATGTGGCATTTAAAAACAATACACACTTAGGACTATGTTCCTACAGGATTTATACAGGAACAACTCTAACTGAAGTCTATATGAAATACTGTTATTCTGAGAGGTACTGGTGACTGCATCGATCACCAACCTCTTTGAGATTGGGTGTGAATGTACCCTTCAATTAACATAATTGTCAGGATGTTATTCGGAAGCCCCCCACTCCCTTTGACCTAAGACAAAAGGGGGTTATGAACCAGGTCAGGAGTTTGGGCTGAGTCACTGAAGGGGGTTGGTTGATTATTGTTTGTATTTTATTTGTGCATATATGTGTGTGGTGGAGCGGGGAAGGCAGAACATACAGAAACTGAGAATAGACTAGAAGAGAGAGAGAGAGGCAAAAAAAAAAAAAAAAAAAAAAAAAAAAAAAAAAAAGGCAAGGAAACCAAGCAGTAGCCAGTGAGCACAGTTTGACCCTGGAAAAAGCTAGAAAAAGAACTTTTGGGGCTGTTGGCTAAATTGGTTTGGAGCTGTAAGCTAAGAAACTGCTCCTTTTGTTCTTGGCTCCTCCTGCATTCAGAGAAGCAGGACTTTATAGATTCCCAGTAAATAAACAAGACTGCATCAAAGAAAAGATCAGACTCCATCAATTTCTGCTCCCAGCTGGAACATCCTTAGACTGCTGAACTTTGCCTAGCTGCTTGGGTCAAAAAGGGACAACAATATAGTTTGATAAGAAGTGATGGAACTCTATGCAGTTGGCATGATGGATGGAAAATATATCTTCATGATTTCAGTTTCTCTAAATAAAGGATAAATTATTTATTCCAACAGTTGCTTTATTTTCTTAAAATACTGTGAAAAGAAAAAGGAAATCTTTTTGTGGGGGAGGTGGAGGGCAGTGCTAGGTGTAGGAGCTTTTTGCTGTTGTCAGCAGAAAATAATTCTTATGGGTTGTATGCCGACTGCCATTTCTCAGCTGAATTTGAGATATAATGTGACATATGTGACTAAGATTTGGTTGATAGTCCTGATATGAAAGTATTGATCCTCAGGTTCAGAACAGCATTGCTGCAAGCTCTCCAAATTTACAGCCAGTTCTAAGTGCAGGGAGTCATCTTGTCCTCGCAGACTCACAATGACAGCTCACTTCAATTTTTCATTAAATATTTTATGACCACTTGTTTTTTTGCTATCCAGTGAAGTTATAGCTGATGCACTAATTTAGGCTTTATGTTGAATAGAGGCACATTACTCATGAATCATGCATTCCAGATTAAATAAATCAACAAAGCAAGCAGTGGCTTGGCTTACATTCAATGAGGTACGCTTTTCTGGGATTTAAAGATTCTTTGTCTTGCTGAGCATTTCTCCAAGACAAATCATTTACTGAATTAAATGAAGATAACCATTTCCCATGCAGATCACTTTTTAAGTAATGAACTTAATCATTGGGCAAAACAACCTACTTTATGGAAAGGTACACTGAGATCAAATCCTACAATTTCACTATCAGAAAAGAAGTTGAGTGATTCCTGTCTACTTACATTACACAACATTTGTCATCTTACCTGAAAAATAAGTTATATGTTCATTAATTTTTCCTTTCCAAGAGATCTCAGTTATCAATTCCTGTTACCTATTAACTAACTTAACTGAATGCATCCTTGAAAAAGGACATAATGTAATTAACTAGCAATTAATTAGTAGTGAAAGTTTATCGGTTTTTAGGGTTGAATTTTCAATTTTAGCTGTGCACAACTGGGCACACACATGTGCACATGGATAAGTTATTCACACTTTTAATAAAACCCCTGGAATGAGGTTTTATGGACCCAGGGCCTTCCCACTATGTCTTAAGTAGACAGAGCTGTGGGACAAAGGAAATCACTACTGAGGGAGAGGGCAGATAGCAGCCTGTGGTTTGGGAGAGAACCCCCTGCCAATTGGCTAGGGCCCAGGTCTGGAGCCTTGATAAGTGGGCCAGTCAAAGCTCCCCTCCTCTCTCAGCCAGAAGGAAATAGAATGTGCAGCAACAGGATTGCTGTGGTTTCTAGGCCTCCATTGGCCTCAAAATATGCTGGGTAGATATAAGCAGCTCTCTCCCTCATAACAAGAGAAACTGGAGTGAGCTGTAGCTACTGGTAGCCTCTCCTAGGCAAAGGGAAACTCCACCTTGTTTGTTTTGAACTTTGGCTGGCAAATGTCTGGGGAGTGTCTGGATCTGCAGCAGGAACACCAGGGGAGAAGAAACCCCAGGGTGGGACCTTCGCTCTGTATTTTAACACAAGGCTTTCCCTTTCTTTGTCTTAGGCTTTGTCACCAGACTCGGGGGAGGGAGGGTACTTTGATTTAAAAACAGCTACACAGGTGTGGTCTTTTGTAAACATAGTTTGTGCCCCCACCCTTAACTCCCCTCACTTGTGTGTAAATTAACTGTTTACAAATATATGTATGAAATTGCAGGCACCTTCTTTGAAAATCTCTTAGTTTCTCACCTGCATGCATATACCCATACATAGACTTTATATATAGAACAATATCTTAGCACCATACTGATTCTGGGCTGCTGTATGGCCCAGTGAGATTCCTGGCATAACTCAGACATCAAAGTTACAGCAGCCAGTCCCAGCTTCCTAATGGTAGCAGCACTACCTAGAATCTCCACAGTGCTATGCTTTGCAGCCTTACTCTCTTTTACCTTTGACAGGACCCTCCCACCACCACCTCCGGACTCACCCTGAAAGGCCCCCAAAACTGAGATTGCAGCAGGGGCCTAGTAGTGCAGCATGAACTGCCTTGCACAAAGCCTGCACCAGCCACTGTCCAGCTTTGGGCTTTATTGGTCATTTTATGACACCACAACATAACAAAGGGGCCATCTGAGGGGTGAAGCTTCCCCCCACTCCAACATATTACATGCTGTGGACTAAGGAGGAAATGCACACTGACAAACACTAAGCACAGACATCCTTAAAGAAATCTGTCAAGTGTTCTTTCATAGATTCATAGATTCTAGGGCTGGAAGGGACCTCGAGAGGTCATCGAGTCCAGTTCCCTGCCCTCATGGCAGGACCAAATACTGTCTAGACCTTCCCTGATAGACATTTATCTAACCTACTCTTAAATATCTCCAGAGATGGAGATTCCACAACCTCCCTAGGCAGTTTATTCCAGTGTTTAACCATCCTGACAGGAACTTTTTCCTAACGTCCAACCTAAACCGCCCTTGCTGCAGTTTAAGCCCATTGCTTCTTGTTCTATACTTAGAGGCTAAGATGAACAAGTTTTCTCCCTCCTCCTTATGACACCCATTTAGATACCTGAAAACTGTTATCAAGTCCCCTCTCAGTCTTCTCTTTTCCAAACTAAACAAACCCAATTCTTTCAGCCTTCCTTCATAGGTCATGTTCTCTAGACCTTTAATCATTCTTGTTGCTCTTCTCTGGACCCTCTCCAATTTCTCCACATCTTTCTTCAAATGCGGTGCCCAGAACTGGACACAATATTCCAGTTGAGGCCTAACCAGTGCAGAGTAGAGCGGAAGAATGACTTCTTGTGCCTTGCTCACAACACACCTGTTAATGCATCCCAGAATCCTGTTTGCTTTTTTTGCAACAGCATCACACTGTTGACTCATATTTAGCTTGTGGTCCACTATAACCCGTAGATCCCTTTCCGCCGTACTCCTTCCTAGACAGTCTCTTCCCATTCTGTATGTGTGAAACTGATTGTTCCTTCCTAAGTGGAGCACTTTGCATTTGTCTTTATTAAACTTCATCCTGTTTACCTCAGACCATTTCTTCAATTTGTCCAGATCATTTTGAATTATGACCCTATCCTCCAAAGCAGTTGCAATCCCTCCCAGTTTGGTATCATCTGCAAACTTAATAAGCATGCTTTCTATGCCAATATCTAAGTCATTGATGCAAATATTGAACAGAGCCAGTCCCAAAACAGACCCCTGCGGAACCCCACTTGTTATACCTTTCCAACAGGATTGGGAACCCTTAATAACTACTCTGAGTACGGTTATCCAGCCAGTAATGCACCCACCTTATAGTAGCCCAATCTAAGTTGTATTTGCCTAGTTTATTGATAAGAATATAATGCGAGACCATATCAAATGCCTTACTAAAGTCTAGGTATACCACATCCACCGCTTCTCCCTTATCCACAAGACTCGTTATCCTATCAAAGAACTTGAACTATGTTCTTTCATTTTTTCTTTGCATTGAAGCCTGATGTGGCTCTAACTTGAATAATCTCATCACACAGAAAGACAAAGGAATTTTTAAGAACTACTGAGTGCTGATTTTTATTGCTGATTGGCACTTATGTCGTATAGGACATTCTGTAATTGTGATGAATTCATTGACAATTCATGACTTTCAAGTACATATGTCTTCAGATGTGGTGTAGTAGTTTTGTATTTGTTTAAAAAATAACGAAGGTGGAAAACTGTTGAACTCACGGTGTTTTCCTTGCTAAAGGTGTTTTTCTTTTGAGCAATATTTTGACTAATTCATTTGATTAATTAGTTTGGCCTTACAAACAATACTGTATCAAAACAAGCACTACACAGTGCAAACATGCCACAGAGACATAAAAAGATTGGTAACTGTTATGTCCTACACTTACAATAAGGTTTACTAATTTAGACACATTTCATTTTTGTTAAACATCTTAGATATATCCTTCACACTATCATTTTTTTTTCTAGCATAATGTATGCTTCCATGCCATAGATGTTTGGGATGTGTGTTCCAGATGCACTTTCAGGCTGCATGATTAATTTTCTTGTGTCTTTTGAGCCCCATGCCCATCTCATTGTTTAGAAGATATATTGTTACCACCCAGAAGAACCTGTGATATTATTTGTGATAATACATCAGAATTTCTGCACCACTTTGCATTTTCACATGACAGTAATATATTCCTAGACCCTATTAATTTTATACTCCACAGTTCATTACAGTGGCTCCTGTTTAAACTAATACAGTTAAATTAATAAGGGGACTAATTATTAGGCTACATGAGATGGCAAAATTTTCATGACACAGAATCCAAAGACTAAGTATTGCAGGAGAAACATTAATTAGAGCGAAACTCTGACCAGAACCCTGGCTCTTGGTTTGCATCTGCAGCACCTCCTGCTGGTCTCTGTCGGGAATTAGCTCGTCCAGCTTCCGGAGCGCCCTCTGCAGGCTGGTGATCCGCCTTACTGCTGGCCCCCATGTCCCTCCCAGGACCCCAGTGCCCCTTTCTCTGGGGTGCTACCCCTCTGCCAGTAACCCCTCAGTCTCAGGGTCTCCCCACCCAGGGGAATCCCCACCCCCTATTCCCACCTTGCCCCAGTGTAAGGCTACTTCCAGTCACTAACTAGCCCCCATTCCCTTGGGCAGACTGCAGTGTATGCAACTCATCACTGGCAAGGGGGGTTTGGGCCTGCTGCCTCTGTCTAGCCTTGGGCTGTCCCCTACAACCCCAGTACCTGTTTGGCCTTATACTAGGCTGCAGCCTGGGGGGTTTCCAGGCCAGAGTTCCCCAGCTCCCTTGGCCTTCCCCCAGCCCTGCTCCACTCTAGGTACCTTATCTAGCTCCCCAGCAGCCAGACCCCCCTCTCTCTCTCTGAAGGCAGAGAGAGACTGTGTACCTTTACTCCTGGCTCAAGCCTTTATAGAGCCAGCTGGGCCCTGATTGGGGTGTGGCCCCCAGCTGTGGCTGTTTCCCCCAATCAGCCTCGCTGCTTTTCTCCTCCCACAGCCCTCCTCCAGGGCTGTTTTAAACCCCTCATGGCAGGAGCATGTAACCACCCTGCTACAGTGTGCAACTGTAATACCAACAGACCCTGGTCGTTAGTAGGCAGGACTGAACTGGGGACCTCTGGAGCTTAGTGCATGAGCCTCCAGCGCATGAGCTAAAAGCCAACTGACTGTTAGCTAAGGCTGTAGAGCAGACTCATTTAACGCTCTCTCTTTAAGTGGTCTCGGTGCCACTAGATGAGACAGAACACCACACTCAGGAGGTGTGTGGGTTACACAATTCATCTGTCTCTATATATAATTCATAGGGCTGAATATGAACAACCAAAACTTTAATGTTTGCATTCAGATTTTGAACTGTTGTATTCAGAAGTGTTCAGATAGAAGGTTTGGGTTTGTGCAGTTTAGAGATAAACAGGGTTTTAATTTGGTCCCATCTCTCACATGAAAGCTTTGGGAGTTATAAGATCTCTATCTCCAGTATAATTAGTAGATTTTAGATTAATATTAGTGTGAATGATAAAATCCCAGTCCATACCGGAGTTGTTTTTGGATACCAGACTGTTCTGAACACTTGTTTATGCTATAAACAGCTGGTATGTTACCCACTGCTCACCTCTACTTCTGATTTGTTCAAGATATACAAAGGAATAAATAATCTGCATAGTCATAACAAGGAAAAACTTTAAATAAAAGGCAAAATCAATGAGTGTTAAAAAACCTGCAGAATCTACTGTCATCGAGTCTAAGGTCAGAATGGACCATCAGATCATCTGGTCTGACCTGTGCTACTCAGGCCACCTACACCACCCAGCACCGACACACTAAACCCAACAACTGAAATTAGACCAAAGAATTACAGCTCACAGGAGACTCGACTATTGTGTGCCACAGGCAGAAAATAGGAGGGACTGAGGTGCACCAGTGCCTGAGGCCACTGCAATGGCAGACAAATGATTAAGTGAGATATACCCCAGATAATCCTAGCAAGTGACCTGCACTCACATGCTGCAGAGGAAGGTGAAACCTCCCCAAGATCACTGCCATTCTGACCTGGGGGGAAACTCCTTCCCAACCCCACATATGGTGATCAGTTAGACCCTGAGTAAGAACCAGCCAGCCAAGAACCCGAGAAAATGCCTTCAGCCACTTCAGAGCCCTTCCCTCCCCCACCATCTAATGTCTCATCCACAGCCATGGCCATCGGGGATGCTTCAAAGGAAGGAGAAAAAAAAACCCAACCCCCCCACCAAACAAACAAACAAAAAAAGCCCAAAATACAATGGGAAGGTGGGGGATCCCTTCCTGACCTCTGCAGAGGACTGGCTGAAATACTGAAGTATGAATATAAGACAGTGGGTGTAAGCCCAAAGGTTGCTGAGCCCTGCTCCCTACCATCACAAGCAACCCCAGCATATAATCACACATAAATGTGTCCCTTTCTCTCTTAAAACTAATTAAGTTGTTTGCCCCCCCAATTCCTATTGGGAGTTGCAGACTATCCTAGTATAATCTTAATACTAGTAAGAGTTTCCCTTCATAAGAATTAGTTCTATTTCCATATCATATATACAAAAAAATTCTTACCAGTAGATTCTGCTGTGTGTGTGTGTTCTTTAAATCAACATCAATATCCTTTCTGCCATGTACATTGGCCAAACCGGAGAGTCTCTACGCAAAAGAATAAATGGACACAAATCTTCTGACATCAGGAACCATAACATTCCAAAACCAGTAGAAGAACAGTTCAACCTCTCTCGGTCACTCAGTAACAGACTTAAAGGTGGCAATTTTGCAACAGAAAAGCTTCAAAAACAGACTCCAAAGAGAAACTGCTGAACTTGAATTAATATGCAAACTAAATACCATCAATTTAGGCTTGAATAGAGACTGGGAATGGCTGAGCCATTACACACATTGAATCTATTTCCCCATGTTAAGTATACTCAGACCTTGTCAAACTGTCTGAAATGGGCTATCTTGATTATCACTACAAAAGTTTTTTCTCTCCTGTTGATAATAGATCATCTTAATTAATTAGCCTCTTAGAGTTGGTAGGGCAACTCCCACCTTTTCATGTTCTCTGTATGTGTATATATATCTCCTTACCATATGTTCCATTCTATGCATCCGATTAAGTGGGCTGTAGCCCACAAAAGCTTATGCTCAAATAAATTTGTTAGTCTCTAAGGTGCCACAAGTACTCCTGTTCGTTTTTGTATTGTGTGAGTTTTTTATATTGTGCACAGAATATCCTTTACACTACACTATACCATTGTCTCATTAGTAACTGGCATACTGTAGCTAAACAGGAGATTACTAGCTGATTCTGATTAACACAACTACAATGTTTCAGTTATGCTGATGCCAGAAGTCACGTTTACTCCAAAAAAGCTTATTTTAGATTAGAAAAGGTCCTAGTTAATGGAGAAATTTAATTTTCCAAATGTGCCAGTTTCAGCCAATTGCTTGTGATAATGTATCTTGCTACTCAGAATGAATACAGCCGGGACTACCAACATGTCCGTAGTCTTGTGAAGAGACCACTAAATGATCAGGCTCTGTGCCCTACATCCAGGCATGGAGGGAACCTTCTCTGCATGCTGCTCTCCCTAGTGGTAAAAAAGGAAGTGGGGTAGGTAAACACAACTAAACTTAACTCTATAGTCCCCAAATGAGAAGTGGGCAAACTCCATTTACCCATGTTTGCCCTCAACTACACAACTGGATCTTCCCTTTCCATGTGGAGGGGAGCTCAGCTGCCTCTGTAGCATTGTCCTCATGGGCCCTCTGAAGGCCAGTCCATGTAGTCTGGACTCTGGGATAAGGTGAAAAGGGCAAGCCAGGGTGAGGAGTAGGAAAGACATATACGGGCGGCATGCACATGATCTCTCTTCTGGCACCATGGAAGTGAGGCAATAAAACATCTGTTACGCTGCCATACTTATCCAGTACTAACCAACCAAATCCACTGTCTGTACTAATTATGCCCAACAGACCACCCCTCCGTTGCTGCCCTACTCACAATGTATGCCCTGCAGAATAATCTTCAGATGTTCCAGTGATTTTCATAGGCAACAGTAGCACAGGAACTAAAAGTCGGGACTGAGTGCAGCAGATATTCCTGGTGCTGGCTCAAAATTACTTAAAGTTCTTGGTCCACTTTTTGTGCAATCATTTCCCAGGTCAAAGTATCTCAATTTGACACGAGTCAGAGATATTCCCCACTTTGAATATGTTGCTAATGTCTGTTTCAGATTTCAAAAAGCCCAGAATTTTCTCATTTTGACTACAGCAGGTGAAAAATATTAGCTAACTAAACCAGCCTGTGTATCACATTGTCGGACTCCCCACCTGCTCCATGAAAGGTCTTTGCACAAGCCCCACATAGACTAGTGTGGAAGGTCAAAATAGGGGTGGAATAGAAATGCCACAGAGGTGAGTTGGTCATACCAAGCCTTTTGTTTGGACTGACTGTCCCTGAAGTTAATCCGAACCATACTCAGGTCTTTTCACTCTTTTCTGTATCTTTGTACATATTAAGTTACTGGCTTTGCCTCTTCAAAAAAACCTCTCCTCATTTTCTCTGACTAGGGATCCATTGGACACATTCCCTTCTGCACTCTAGAGCGGGGTCTCCCCTTTGTTCATCTGCAAAATGCTGGTAGCTGACAACTGGGACAGATTCTTCAGTAACGGGGGTTAATTCCTTCCCCTCTAGCTCCAAAGGCATGCTTCTTTCCTTTAACATACAGGAGCTGGTTTTGGCCTGCACTGGAAACACACTGATTTCTTCTGCTGCAGTGGAGCTGGAGGGACCTTCCCCAACCCCATAGCTCTTTCTGGGTCTTTACTACTTCCCTCTGGAATCCCAGTACAATATTTCTTTTTGCTACAGGTTAAACATTAACGGCATTAGTCATATGCAAAATATCATTCCCCATGAACATTTCTACAGGGATACTATTCAGCCTCTGCACCGTTAAGTCACTCTCTCAGCCTTCCTATTCCAAATGAACCTTAGCCAAAGACCCAAGAATTTTGTGTTCCCCTGGTGCCAGAAGCTCTACCTCCTGGCCAGGCAACACGTCAGTCTTCTGGGCCATGCTTTCCCTGACCAGTGAGATTTGGGCACCAGTGTCTTCCACTCTTTGCATTCTTTGCCATTCAGCTTGGTGACCTTAATAAATTCCTCACAAAATTAATCAGAGGAGCTGCAGGTACCTCTTGGGGTTCTGTGTTAAGGAGAGCTGCATTAATCAGGAATCGATGGGCTGTAGGCTTAATTTCTTTTAGCTTAGGGAACTGATTTCTCAGGTGCTCAGTGGAGTACCTTCTTGGACCATTTTCCTGCACAAGAAGTCTGTGATGGGGATTTCTAGGAGGGAAACAATTTTGGGGAGATGAGTGCCTGGGCTGCCAACTGCCCTCCTCTTTCCCAGGGATAAAATAGAGTCTCCCCTTTACACTCACTTTGTGCCTCTCATTCTGTGTCTCACACTCCTTAGACAATCTGGCTTGCACAAAGGAATCAGCCAGGATGGCAATTTCCTGTAGAGAGTTTAAAGATTTATCCCATATTGTGTCTCTGACTTCCTCAGAACAGATGCTTAGGAAATGTTCTTGAGCAAAGAGATCAAACAATTGGTTATAGTTTTCAGTCCCCTTCACCTTTGCCCATTTTCTCATTAGCTCACACATTTTATAGGCTTACTCACTATGACTCCTGCTGGCACTTTCCCTGAGACTTCTACATTTCAACCTGTGCACTTCAGGGATAATTTTAAACCTTTGCATGACAGTTTTTAAAAATTCAGGATAGTTCAAAGCCTCATCAATTGGCAATTTCTGAAATACATGCAAAGCTTTACCAGAGAGTTTTGCAATCAGTTTGGGGACTTGTCCTCTGGAACCTTCTGAACCCCACGCAGCATTTCAAAAGTGGAAGTATATTCTTCAAAACAGTTTGTTTGTTTCCTTGTATGCAGGGCACAACTTATCCCAGCTGACTGTTTCTTGTATGAAGGGAGTGACTGTGGACTGTGGGAACTGTTCATGTTTTGTCATCATGTCCTGATTATACTGTCTCTCCTTCTCCTTTTCTAGGGCTTCTTTGTCTTTCAGCTCCATAGCCCGCTGGTGTGCAAGTTCTTGCTGCTGCCTTTCTGCCTCTGTCTCCTTGGTTCTCATGTCTGCTTGCCACTTTTGGCATTCATGCTTTGTCTGTCTGTGCTTTCTCCAGCATGGCCAGCTCCAGTTTCATAGATGCTCCACTCGTGCACATATTTATGCCTTGCTATTTCTATTTCCCTTGCCCCAAATAAACAAACATAAAACAACAAACTGTAACCTTTCTTTGACTGTTCCCAGCCACCACACTTGAGGCTCACTTAAACCTGTTACACCAGTGTTTAAAGTGTAAATCTCAGTTGAAATAGCAAGCTGTGTATAAATCTTGTTTTGACTATGCCATTATCACATTCCAGGGTGCAATCCAGACCAGTCAGGAGTTGTGTCACTGTGACACCCTGGCACCCCCCATATTAACCACTATCATATACTTATGGTATGTTTTGTACAAAGTGTGACGAAGTGGGAATGTTCTTAATGTTTTCTCTGAATACTGTGTGGGTGCCTCAGTTTCCCCAATGCATTTCTTAAGTAGCTACATGGTGGGATAAGGGTTGTGATTTTGCAGAGCCTTAGAGGGCCAGTGTGATGCTGTTTGCACAGAGAATGGCCGACACCCTGTCTCCTGGCAACTGATGGCCTGAGCCCCTTCCCTGCAAAGGTGCCAGCTGAAGATGTTGGAGAACAAAGAGATCAGGTGGCCTCCTGGCCCGGGAAAGAGACAATGGCCAGAGGAGGGGCTGGAGAGTTTCATTTTGGAGCTGGCTGGGGAAATGGAGGGAGCCCCAGGGCTGGGGTCTAAGCTCCCTGTCCCCCGAGATGGACCTGACTGAGGGGTCCTGTTGTCTGTACCTACAAGCTCTGTTTTGGACTTTGTTCCTGTCGTCTAATAAACCTTCTGTTTTACTGGCTGGCTGAGAATCATGGTGAATCGCAGGAAGTGCGGGGGTGCAGGGCCCTGACTCCCCCATACTCCGTGACACAAAATATGCCTTGTATCATTCTAAAAGTCTTGATCTGCTAAACATTAATATCTTATTGGATTGTATGTGCTATCATTATATGTGAAGTTATAAAGTTTTGCTATGTGTGTGTTACTGAAAGATGTTGTGAAGTTGGAAACATGTACAACTAACCTTTCAGATACAACAATGAAGAAGCTAATCAGTGCTAATGGCCCATCAACAAAGACAATGGACCATGGAAGACCTATGGATGCTTCAGACTGCCTAAGGGCAATGGCTGCCATGACTCATCAGGAACTTGCAAGGGCATGTGATCAAACCACATGCTACAAAACTCCATTTTGGCTACCAAACTGGGTTGGGAACCTGGCTTAAAATAAAGGGGTTCCCACCATGTGGAGAAACTATATAAGATGGGGAGTGATGTCATCTCTTGGACTCACCCGCCACACAATATGACACCTGGAAACACCTGAGGAACAAAGACTGAACTGGGGGAAGTGCTGGTCCCAGATTAAAGGGATTTCTAGCCTGTGTATGGAAGCTTGGTGGACTGTTTGTATCATCAGTCAGGGTAAGATATTGCTGATTCAAATCCTCTCTAGTATATTAGGCTTAGATTGCATTTTTATTTATTTGCTAGGTAATCTGCTTTGATCTGTTTGCTATCACTTAAAATCTAGCTTTTGTAATTAATAAACTTGTTTTATGTTTTATCTTAACCAGTGTGGTTTTGAGTGAAGTGTTTGGAAAATTTCAGCTCAGTTAATAAAGGCTTGTGCATATCCCCCCCAACATCGAGGTGGCAGCGGACTATTTAATGAGCTTACACCGTACAGACCCCTGTGCAGTGCAAGATGGTTTAATTCTGGGTTTATACTCCAGTAGGGGTACAAGGCTGAGGAGCTGGGAAATTGGCTGGTGCCTTTGTTGGTGGTCCATGAGTGGCTTAGGTACAGCCGTCAGGTGACTCTGTTGGGTGTGTGGCACTGCTTGCTATCATGTTGGGTGATAACAGGGCCTGGAGAGACTGGTTGTGAGTCACCAGCAGAGCAGTGTGGGTAGGGTGACCATGCTGAATACGGGACACCTGGTAAAATTACTCACATTCAAGCAAGTTCAACAGTAATCAATCAGAACTATGCAGTACAAATGTTCAAATTAACATCACGTTGACTGAGCCTCTGTTAAAAAGAAATGCTGCGTAGTTGGATTTTTTTATTTACCTCCTTATCTTTAAGACTTTAGGGTTCACACGGGGAGAGGTGACACACACCCCTAGCTCCCCCCACACACACGCTGGGAGAGGTGACACATATTCCCGTACATCTCTCTCACACCGGAGTGTGTGTGTGACCGACCGACTGACCCAACCCTCCCTGCCTGGCGCGCTCCGCCCTCTATGCCTGACTGGTCCCCCGAGACAAACCTGCCTCTGCTAGTACCTGGAGCCGTGTCTCCCTGAGGCAACACGTGCGGGCATGCAGGGTCACACCCTCCCCTACCCCCGATTTCTGCCAGGGTTCACACCAGAATGTGGCCAGCAGCAGCCTTTCGGTACTGTGCATGAGGGAAGGGATGGGGGCTTCTTTCAGCTGCAGGGA
Source organism: Terrapene triunguis (assembly GCF_002925995.2). Lineage (NCBI taxonomy): Eukaryota > Metazoa > Chordata > Testudines > Emydidae > Terrapene > Terrapene triunguis. Next base: position 2,724,515 of record NW_020664393.1, on the reverse strand, counting down.
AGGAGGAGGGGGGGCAGGGATGACTTGGCCTGTGTCTTTACAGAGCTCGTCTCTTCTCCCCCTTCCCCATCCTGTGTGGCTGGAAGCAGCTTGTCCCTTCCTGCCCACACAGTTTCAAAAGGCAGCTAACACCTCCAGACTGCTGCTGGCCACTGACATAACCCAGCCGTCTCCTGTCCCCTGGCTACAGTGTGGGCAGGAAGGAGTTAAGCCCTAAGGATGCACTGTGCACCAGGGCCCAGGGGACCTGACTGCAGGGGCTTCAGCAAACCTGGCCAGAGAGGTGGCTCAGCCAGGGAGGGTGCCTAGAGGACAGAGCAGCCATGTGCTCCCTGCGGGGAAGGACCCAGGGTCGGGTGGGGGGTGAGGAGGGTGCTAAGCCCCTTCCCGGGGGGCTGCTGTGGAGTCTGTAGGTTTGTGCATGAACAGGCTGGAAATAACTTTCCCCCTCGCCCCCTGCCACTCCAGAGCTTAGCTGAGAGGCGGAGAAGCTTCCCCGTGGCAGCACTGTGCGGGGCTTTGGTACATGCAGGGCTTGGCACATGCAGGGCTCCTCCTGGCCAGCGCCCCAGGCCAGGGGGTCTTGGGCTTTCCCAGGGTACCGCCCCAGAGGCAATGGGGGAAGGAAGGAGCCTGCCGGCCAGGCTTTTGGTGAGCTGAGTGCTCCGACCAGGGCTAATTCTCCTCACAGCACTGGGAGTGGGACAGGGATATGGAGGAGCAGCGGGGCTGAGGGGAAAGGGGCAAAGCAGGGAGAGGACAGCAAGAGGGGGAGCATGTAAAGGGCCGATGGGCAGGCAGCAGAGGCGACACGTAACTGGCCACAGCCTGGGGCCTGCCCGCACTCACCAGTCACCATAGCTCGCAGCACGCAGGCAGCGCTGGCTAGAAACGGGACTGGGGGCAGGGCCCTGCTGGCTGAGAGCCGGCATGCAGCGGGGGCTGCACTGACAGACCAGCCGGGGTAACGGCCGACCCCGCATGCTGCATCTTCGCCCCACCACCAGCCTTACACACCCACCCCATCATCGGCCATTGGACTCCACCATTCACCACTGGTGGGCGGGCATCTGACGAGCAAGGATCCATCCAGCAGCAGGACCGCCAGTACTGATAGGGGAGAGAGAGAGAAAATATGGGACAATTTTTAAGAAAAAGTTGGGACACCCGCAGGAGGGATTAAATATGGGACTGTTCCTTTAAAAACAGGACACCTGGTCACCCTTACTGTGGGAGGCCAACCTAGCTGAATAGTCAGGGCGGACAGTGCTTCCAACAGCTTCCAGGCTTCACCCGAGGTGTGACAACCCTTCACAGTCACCACCTGCCCTGCAATCATGGGTGCCTCACAATACTTCACTGGTGTAGGTCCCAACCTGGGCCACTCACAAACAGGATGAAGGTCACACCTTGACTGTTTGGGAATAGCTGCACCAGATAAACACCAGCCACACTCTGGTTTCCAGCAGCCTTGATCCTGCTTCCCAACACACTCCCAGTCCCAATTTTTTCTTAAACATGTGTTCTGTGCCATCCAGCCCTCTGCTGGACAGTTCAGATATTAGAGGTCCTCTGCCCACCTAAGGGGTCAATGTACAACAGTTTGCTACTTTAATTGGAGTTACCAAACAATTCAGTTTAAACACAACATTGGATTAGTTTTGATTAAAGAATAAAACAAGCTTATTTAACTACAAAGAGAGAGAGATTTTAGGTGAGTACAAGTATAAAGCCCTGAAGTCAGAAATGGTTAGAAAAGAAATAAAGATACAACACTTTCTAGTAACTAAAACTTAACAAACTAAACTTGGTTCAAGGTAAAATCCTTACCACATGTTCCCCGTAATATAGCTGACCAAACTCTCAAGTCAGAGTCTGCCCTCAAGTTCAAAGGGCTGGCTTTTTGTCTTCCTTGGTAATTATTGACCAATGAGTTATTAGTTTTCAAATGATGCTTCACAAGGCCTGTTTTGTACAAAGCTTATTAGAATGGTGTATAGGGTGTAAATACAGGGAGGGCATTCAATCACAGGTGGGAGACCGGCATTCAAATCCTTTCTTCCACTCTGGCAGTGGGGAGAATGGGAACCTCTGGTTCAAGTTTCAAATTAGCCAGCACCTCCTTCTCCTCCCATTTTGTGTTTAGCAATGCAGGTTTCTACTTCATTCCAGCAAGAAACCGTTTAGGCTCTTAAGCTGGCTGACTCCAGGAGATGGATTCTCAGTTGTGGAGCGCTAAGCAGAGATAGGTGCTTCCCTGCAGCTCATACTTTGACACCTGTCTCCAGGAGGGGGCAGGGCTTAGGACATACCCCTCTTCTCAGCATTTTCCATTGCCTAGCTTAGGCAGTTCCTTGTCTAGCATGTTGGTTGTATGAATCTCATTCTCTCCATTCATTCTATCGGGAGCCGAGGCACCTAATGCAGGCTTTGTGGATCACAGTGTAAAAGAAGAAAATTGTGTGCAACAAAATGAAGACTCAGATACAGAGTTAGTTGGATGCTCCAGCCATTGGGCAACCACAGCTTCTGCTGAGTGACTGTGGAATCACTCCCTGGTGTGGGATGTGGGGGTAGGATTCTTCACCAGCCACTCTCCTTACATCTTCATACAACCCCTGGACAAATGCAGGGGGTTGGATTAGCCCCTTACTAAAGCATCACTCTTGTATATTCCATGATCATTGTGAGTGCTATTTTTAACATTGGACATTATAGACCTCTGATTGGGCAAGGGTTGGATGGGGAACATGGTCCACTGACTTTTCTCATTATTTTATGCTGCTAACCTGCTGAAACCCCTTCTGATATATGATTTGCTTATTCATTTCTTTGGCTGTTCTTTTATACACAGCAATATACAGTATGTGATTCTTAGAGTAACTAGTGAGAATATTCTCCAGGGGCCTGGGAGCCTTTTGGAAACTTAAAAATAATTATATTTCTGTGTGGGAACAAAACTGGGTTACTTGGGGTTACAGAGCAATAAGGCAGGCCTTTAATTAACAGCTGATTAAAATTATTATGCCCTTAGCACCAGCACAAGTGCTAATTGAATCTCATTAGTGATCTACTTATTTGGGGAGAGATTGTGGGGAAAGCATGAAAATGGACCTGCTTTTATAATACTTGTGCTAATGTTCCCATTAAATAGTTTTCTTTCTGTCAAGGGTTCTGCAAATTCAATGTTTTAACTTGAGAGTGTCAGAAATACCAATTTAGATTTTAGTCCACAGAAGGGATTCCATCATCCAATTATCTGAGTAAATTAAATTTAATATTTCATTTAAAAAAAAGAAAAGGAATGTAAATTGTTGTGCAGTACTGTTGCCAACAGAGAAAACGCTTTATCGGTAGCTGGTTCAGAAATATGAACAAATTAATTATGTCACACTAACCCTATTCAGTTGTTGCTTCCATTCTAAGAATACGGTTTACTAGATTTGAGATTTGTTTCATGTAATAAATTGCATTCACTAGGGTGGCCATCCTGACTCAGATGAGAATAATACAATCCCAAAACAAAAATATGAGAAAATACATGTAAGGTGACTGGGAAATGTAACTTCTTTCCAGAAGGCCTTTCAGTCTGCAGACTGTTGTCTCCAGTCATATTCACAATGAAGAGAGACAGAGAAAGATATTAATACCTCCTTTAAACAGAAAAATAATTGAGAAAAATCTTGACCAAATAATATATGTATACACCATTACTGTGTTGCCCCAGGCCTTTTTCTTCATGGCTTTAGCCCTCCCAAGACTTCTTCTCTCTCCTCTTCTGCCTGTCTCTATGCCTCCTGCCGGGTGTCTTCAAGGACACTTTTCCCTTCCATTTCATTGCACTCCCTAACTACCCATGTTTACCCAGATCAGGTTTTACTGTGTCCGTTGTCTCTCCCAAACAGATGAAAGCACTTGCATTATATAGTTCTGTAATCATCAGATCTCAGTCACAGTATGTTCCCTGCATTATCTCACCCATCTCTCTCTCTCTCGACTACATCTCCCAGAATACCTTTGTTCTGTGCTGCACTGGGTTTTGATCCATGCCTGGCATATGGGTACCCTTAAAGGGCCAATGTAGACCCAGTTATACAGACCAAAATACATTTTTCCATGCATCAAAGTTATTATAGGGCCCCATTACAGTGATAAACCAAAGGTCAATGGATAGATTTATTCTGCCTTATCTTGGTAAGTCCAAATGTTTTTTGAAGTATATCCAGATATTGATATAAAATTAATATATTGGGGAATTAAAAAAAAAGCTTTGCTCATATATTTTCCAGTAGCAATATCTGCTGAAACAGTAGTACTAATGCCTTGCTAATTAGCACTAATGCCTCAGGCATCCACTGCACATCATTGAATTTTGCAAATTAGTAAGAAAACAAACAATTAAAAAAGCAAGGATAATATGTCACAAAATACAGTTGGTTCGTTTGTTTTGACAGGAATAGTTTATTAGAACTCTGCACAACATACCAGTAAATGTAAAATACAACACTTTGTAGAAGCAACGATGCCTCAGTACAGAACTCTGCTTGTAAAACTTTACTGAGAAGGAAAGAGACTAACATTTTGTTGTGTCCAAATGATAATGCATGTGAATTAGTGAACTGCAGTTTAGCTAGGTTTTACCATCTATGGTATTAAAAGGATTCTGGAATATTCCCCCCCACTTCCCAATAGGTATTAGATTGAAGAAAGTTGTATATTTTTATAGAGCTCAGACAATGCATTTTCTGACTTGTAAAGATCTTGAAACAGATAACTATGTGACATATTTTTGGAACAATTCAACGTTTGGGTATTGTGCTGTATGTATGCATATATCACTAAATTACAGAATGCTTCTGGACAGTTTCTAATATATTGGCAAAAAATGTATATGCTTACCATAAAGGTATCTATTAACTATATTCTATGTTTACTGGCTATCCCAAATCATCCAATTCTTATGTGAATTATCCGTTTAAAGGGAATGCAATGAATTCAACAGAGCCTTACGTGCAGTTGATTTGACAACTGCTTTCCAGGTTCTTATGTTTATACAGACCAGTTGCAGACACTGGAGCTAAAATGCCAGTTGGTGGTTCTGAAAGTTTTGTTTTGGAAGAAATATTCCATCCTATTAAACAGAAAAGACTCAGTTTTAGCTGCTCCTTCAGCTTTTCATGGGAGAGAAGGGCCATAAAGTTTTATATTAGTGTGATCATTTCCATATCCTACAGCTGATCAGTCTTTATTCAGAGAAAGTGGCACTTCTGAGAATCTCTGGATGATCATACAGTAAGTCCAAATGTGCCAAAGAAACCACATCAGCATGAGAAAACAGCACATGACAACATTTGGCTTTAATGTGCCTGTGCATGTTGATCAAGAGGTTAAAGACCATATTGGGAGGAATTTTATTTGTATGACAGTAGCACTTTGAGGCTTCAACCAAGATCAGAGCCCATAGTGCTAGGCACTGTACAGACACATGGTGAATAACAATCCCTGCCCAAAGAATTTACAATCTACATAGACAAAACAAACAAGGGGTGAGAGGAGAAACAAGGGCTAAGAGGTTGCCTAATGTCAACAGCTGTTGAGTGAAAGAACTGGAATTAGAACACAGGTCTTCTGACTCCTACTCCAGTGCCTTGCCACTTGACCAGTTTAAAATGGAAATGCTATTTCATTGCATCAAGTTAACATAATAAGAAAATGCAATTTTCTTCAGAACTTCCCAGTTTTTTCCTCCAATAAGTAAAATATTGAACCCATTTTTAAAAGGATGCTGATCCGTTAGAATTTATTCTCAATGTTTTAGAAATTATAATTACCTGAGTCTTATCCTGTTTCATTTTGAGAATGGTTATCTTCAAAGTTCCTTTTAGTTACCCTGATTACTGAAATAAAAATAAATGTAGGTCGAAGGATATTGTGACTAGATGGAAAGGATCATTAGAGCAAAACCTTCTTTGAAAACATGGAATATTTTCATTAGTTTGAAATAGACTTGATTCATAAAAGCCACAAAGCCGGCCAATCCAGTCATATGTCTCCCAAGTGTAAAAGCTTCCAGTTGCAGTGGGCAATGTTAGCCGTGGAGACAAACCCACTTGTCTTGTGTATTGGTCAGCTATTGTTCCATGAAGGATTACAGCTGTTTGCCATTACTATTTTAACTATTTTAAAGCCCCAAGCCAACAAAACACTCAGCACATGTGTAGCTCTGAGCATCTGTTTAACTCCAGCTGGATTCAGCAAAGCACTTAAGCGATGACTTTAGGCACCTGAGCAGTCCCATTGATGTCAGTGGGACTTAATCTTATACTTGAAGTTAAGCATGTACTTAAGTACTTTGCTGAACTGGGACCAAAGGCTCTTGGTTTCTTAGGGCAAATCTACACTAGAATCGCTACAGCGGCGCAGCTGTACTGATGTAGCTGTGCCTCTGTAGTGCTGCTAGTGAAGACACTCTATGCTGAGGGGAGAGAGCTCCACCGTTGGCGTGATTACTCCACCTCCCCCAGTGGTGGTAGCTATGTTAGTGGGGGAGCTTTTCCCACCGACACAGCACTGTTCACACTGGCGCTTAGGTTGGTGGAACTTGCATCACTTAGGGGGTGGCTTTTCCACACCCCTGAATGACTTGAGTTATGTCAAAGTAAGCGCTAATGTGTACAAGACCCTAGACAGGTGGAGGTGGTAAGGAAGAAGAGGACATCCTCCTTTGCATCCCTCATGCAATGACCAAGCAGCTGCAGGTTCAAGCCACCCAAAAAGAGATAGAGAGGAGCTAGGGCCATAGTCCCAACCCACCTTTGAACCGGTCAATCCTGCATGGGGAAGAAGCATGCAGCACCATCCTAAGACACTCTCCCTTCTGGAGTGTTCCGTGGGACAGCGTGCACCAGTAGTTAAAAGCCACAGTGGAGCCTTTAATCTTAAATGAAATACTGTCATAAAGAAATGGTTTTATTGTGGAAAAAATCAAACAGATGACAGAATATAACTGTATATCACTCAATAAGGCTTCTTATACATGTAGTAGGTAGAGACAAGTGTGTGCACCATTTTGCAGTGGTAAAGAACTGAAAGTATTCCCAAATAAAACAGGGAATTAGTGAACAGAGAATAAGAAAAGAAAACAAACAAACAAACAAAAACCCTAGACCTAACTGAACAGAAAAAAGAGACCATACTCTGCTCTGAGTTATAGCCAAATAATCCCACTGGAAGGTTACACCTTGACTTCAGTAGGGTTGCATGAATTCTGTTCAGGATTGAGTTTAGCTTCTGTAGAACATTCCCAATCTCTACCAAAATGGAAAATAGATTGATCTTGATATACACTTACATCAGAAGCTAAAAGGACTCCATCTAATAATTGGCATTTATGGAAACCTCCCCTCCCATTTTTCTTGTAATATATTTATATAGAATTGAATGAAAATGTGGTTGTACACAACCTATACATCTATAAGAACTAGATTATTACATAGTTTTCTATTGGGATATGATAGGATTATAATCAGAAGCCTTTGCTCCTGAACATACATAAATCAAGGTTTTATACCTGTGATAATTAGCAGTTTCCAGCATCTCCTGTAGTAACTTATGATCCTCAACTGTTTGAAAAACATATACATATTCATTGACAAATTCTTTCAATCCTGCTGTAACTTTGAGCTGATTCTCTATCAGTTTATAGTGGAGATCCACTAGAATCCACTGGTTTCATTAATTAACATAAATAGGTATATATGTTCCCAAGATGACAGAGTATTTTTCTTGTTTATTTGTCAAATTACAAACACATTTTGTGTATAAGTAAAGAATGCACATTTTCAAAATAATGAGACAGACATCCCAGGTCACTGAAATGTGAGGTTCTTTTGCACTCAAAAATTTGTCATTTCTTTACACACACACTTTGTACAAATATTTAGGTACATGTTTAAATGCTTTTGCTTAGAAATTGCAAATGAAATGCATAAGAATTTGATCAAGTAATTCAACAGCACATTTTTTTCAAACAGTGGGTTCTGGAGTACCTGCGTACAGATGAGAAGCATCATATACTCTAACTCATACTGTAGCCTGCATACTTCAAAGGAGGAAGACTTGCAAACATCTAACCTAAGTAGAGATTGCGTGAAAGTGAAGGCAGAAGACAGGAAAGTGAACATAACCCTGAATATCTAATTCCTAGGAGTGTGCACTGGCTCTCTCCTGTAGATATTTATAAATAAATGATGGCTTACCTGAAGCCAGAGGCAGCAGCTGCTTTCCCAGAACAGAGGCAGAAAGGCTGTGGCAGTGGAGCAATCCATGTGAGGCTTCTGATTTAGCAGGTTCAAACAAATTCCAAGGTGAACCAAATCTTTTTTAGACTGAAAAAAAAAATCATTTACCTCTAAAAATAAAATGCTTACCTCCCTGGTTGGTTTCTTCCTTGCAAGTGCTAACGTTCCACAACATAGAGGCTCTTACTGCAGTATTTTTGGCCCCACCAAAATCTGAACTCTTGGAAGGAAATCTGTTCTAGTGAGATTTCCAGCTGAATATTGACAACAAATTGACGCAGATAAGTTTGCACCCAAATGTTTGAGGTTCACCAGGACCAAACTGAGGCTTAGTTCCAAGTTTGTGTCATCTACAAAGGATGCATGATTATGCCAGACACTGGAGTAATTCTTGGCCAGCCCTACCATTCAGATCTTTCTCCCACTCAGGGCTCTGCTGAGTGCAGCCCAGGATCTGGGCTATTATTAATCTCTGGTTATCCAGACTAAGCAGGGGACAGTGCTATAGGGATTTGGTGGTCATCTTATTTCACTTCAGAAGACCTGAGGAAGGGCTGCCATCCCAAATATAGGAAGCAAGGTGCAATGATGACATTCTCTTTCCCTGCCTTTGTATGTGGTGGGATGGTGTTCCCTCATTTTAGGTATCGCCACAAGGTGGGTAGGTGAGACAGAAACCACAAAATACTCCAAAAAAGGTGTGGTCAGGCATGGACAAAAGTTCTGGCTGGTTCTTCAAAATCACTCCATGTGTTCTTGTGCGGTGACAAAAAATATCAGATCACAAAATAATGGTTGTCATTCTCTGATAGCCTGAGGGCTTGATCGGAAGCCCCTTGGATCCCAGTGACTTCAATGGGCTTTGCATCAGGTCCTTACCTGTCACGCTAGGCAGTTGCCACATTTTTTAAAACCTAAAATTGAACATCCCCCCTGCTGTTCCACTAAACTGAGAATTGTTGATTCGGTGTAATGAACAAAAATATATTTCTGATGCTATTCCTCATAAATATATTTATATATTTAATGACAAAGGGAATTACAACTCAGGGGAGAATTATTATTTTAATTTACAGCCTGCTATATTTCAGGTTGCTGTATATAAACAGTATATTTCTGTTTGGATAACAGTGGTGTTTCCTAAACCTATTACTTGCCCAACATCTCCTGTATTTTCCTGATTTGCTACTCTGCTGCACATTGCCTTGGAAACCCAAGAGAGGCTTTCACATCACTATGGAAACAAATCAATATAAATATCTTTACATTTTATTTATAGACTAGGTTGCGCAAAAGGCAAAATGCAATTTTGCAATTTGATGCAACATGAAATATGGTAGAATTATCTTGGTAATTTTAATAAATAGAATTATTAGGTGACACTGACATACACTGTCTTTTTTGCACTGCTGCAGGGGATAAAGAAGCAATTGTCACTTCCTGTCATGGGTTACTTTAATTCAAAGATTTTGCATTCTGCCCTTTAAGGATTATATCTATCCATCTGACATTGAACATAAGAAGTAACATTGACATTGACCAGGAGCTCATGCTTTAACTGGAAATGTACCTTACCTAAATTATTTGCAAACTGCTCCTATAAATGGAGTAGCAGGCAAGTAATCCAACAACTACAATCTTACAACCTTTTTTTCTGTAGTAGATGCTGGAATATAAAACGCCCAGTTGGTTTTACTATGGGTGGCTGAGTCCATTTTGATTTAACCCTGCCTCTTCCCAGGCCTCCCAAAAGGCATAAATGTAGTGCTGAATCTGTTCTACATGATGTAGCCTGACTTAGGGTGTACTGACAATATTAATTTGGATAATATGGGAATTTAATTTATTAATTTAATTTTTATTTACTTTTAATTTAATAATAATAATGATTATCATCAATATTAATTAGTATGGGTTTTAGGCTCGCCAATCTGTTTGATCAGAAGATAAAAGTTCTTGTCCTGAATCAAGCTCCACAGAATTTACAAAGGACCCTCGGGGGTATGACAGGAAGCTCACACTGAGACAAATATAGCCTTAAAGACTTTTTATTAAAATCAATAATAGTAAGTAAATGGTAAAATACCCAGAGTTACAAAGTTATAATTGCATTACTGCTATTCAAAAGATACATATGCTAATACAGTATTATATACAACAAAGCTTTGTTTAATATACTGACACCCTTCCTTGATAACCTGTCGGTAAGAGACACAGGACCAGCCTTGCAGTTCAGGTTTCTCAATTCTTGAGTGAGGGATGCAGTGCTTAAAAGAAATCTAATGCTAAGAGCTATCAAAACTAAATTAGGATTTATTTGACTAATTTAAACTTTAAATCAAAACCTAATAAAACTAGGAATAAAACTTAGGGAAACCAAGCTCAGCCTAGTTCCCTTGAAACGTAAAGTTTAAGAAGAACAAGTATAGCCTACTAATAGTAGTAGCCATCGTAGATAGATAGAATAGATAGAGTGGAGGGAGTAAGTGAGAATTGAGTAAAGTGAGAATGGAGATGGAGTGAGAAATGGAGTCCTCTATTGAGGTGGGTCACTTCTTTTATAGGGCAAATGCCGGAAATCCTTCCTCTTATGCCCAAATTTCATTCCTCACCCACAGAAATGTTAGGGTACACTTACCCCATAGACTAATATGTATGTGCGTATTGATGACAGGTATGTACGCACATCAGTTTCTTGTGGTGTACTTGTTAAGTCTGTGGGTACAACATTGAAAGCCCCCCTGTGCCATTCTTCATTTCTATTGGTCTAAATAAAAGGTCATAGGTGTAGGTACTTTATCTATTTGAGTATAGGAAAATCTTTGCTTTCTGAGTAAAAGGTCTTAATATAGATATACTAACTTTGCCTTAGCTTAACATACAGGATATGGGCTGTAGGTCTCTTGCATTACAGCCAAACTTACTTTAATATAAATCTATAAACCTATTACAATAAACCAAATTATAAGAAAAGATATATATAACTGCAAGCAAGCAGGTTAGTCCTATAGGCTACAATGAGGAAGTTCAACAAAGTGGGAACATTAAAATAATGGGCCAGTCTTTACATTTCATGGTGCTGGGTATGTCATTCACCTTCAGTTTTCTATCTAAATCTTAAATAAATAAGACTTTACAATAGGCCAGTGCTTAAATGGATGCAATTTTAGGGACTGGTTGTCTAGGGGGGCTTGGTCATGAGCTACAGAGTCTTTTGACCTTTGGTTACTTGTTTTGACTCAGAAGCAGGTTATCAATAACTGAAAGTTGTGACCATTCAATGGTTCTTCAGTGGCCTATGTAAAATAAGTAGGTGGTCCATTAAATGTGCTCCCTATCAGAGGTATCATCACCACAGACAAAATTGATTAGATATTTATTGACAAGGTCAACACTGGAGGTTATGATTGAATGGACATGGAGAATGAACTAGTCTCTGCCTTCTGAGAAGATATCTCTCCAGAAGAGGGGTACTATGTACTGGTACAGCAGGGTGTCAAAGCTTCCACAGTTGCATCGCATTCTGTTTCTATTTTGTGGAGGACTTTGTTATCCATGCTCTGAATTTAAAAACTTTCCCAGTTCAGAGATGGCCTTACAATTTTAAATTAAACAGTAATTTAGATCATGAAGGACCTTCAGGACCTCTCAACCGTGGAGTCTTTCTTAAGGCACAGACACACATACTCCTTTTGCTCTGTCACTTGTACACTACATTGTAAGACCTGCTACCAAAATGATTTACCGCATGGTCTGACACATAAGAGCAGTACAAAACCTTTTCTGAGTTTTTAAAGCCCTACACAAGACTACAAAGCTATATTGTGCAGTTAAACTGTACAGTAAAAGTAGTACATACATTTCTCAGTCACGATCTGTACTTATGAAATAAGACAGTAAGACTGACAGAAAATATATCATTGATAATATATCCTTTCCTCCACCTTAGTATAGAAGTGTACAGTTATGGTATCTGATTATAGTCACCAATTTATTGTACTCTACAGTAACTATGAGCCTGATTGTAATTAACACTACAACCATTTTATGCTATTCTAGAAATGTAAAGTGGCCTTAAAGTGAGTGTGAACATAGATGGCTCTTACCGCACCAGAGTTGTGGAAAGTGGTCTTGATTTAAATGAGAATCAAGCCCTATGGCTCCATTCTTGCAATCAGACCTCTGCCAGAGGACTCTTGCAACTGTGTGGAGCCCAATTGACTTGAAGGGGTATGTTTGAAGTCAGGGCTCTGTCTGTGGGCAAGGGTTTGCCCATGGAAATATAATTGCAGATTCAGGACATTTGTTCTGTGGAGGGAAAAGAAAGCCCTGTAAAATGAAATCCTTCATATTTTGAAATAATATGACTTGATATTTGACTTTACCTTAGGTTGGCAGCCATTTTGGGAGGGGATGACCTTTTAACATATAGAACCCTAGCATGGTAGCAGCTGGAGTGGTAGTATGCTCCAGTAATTTGTTTTCTTGATGAACCAGAAGAACATGAAGTTCCAGTCAGAGTGTGACCCACAGGTATCGCTATGGTCATTGACTTTCTCTTCAACAAATTTCTTTCTCTCATATTGTTTGAGATGGAGACCTAGATTTGTGACTAGTAGTTTATAGTCAAAGATTAAATACCACAGATATATGCTGCAGAACAAAACAAAACAAACAATAAATAGAGGCCAAATCAATGAAAATAATATGGTTGTATAGCTTGTTACTGAAGTAATATGATTTCTTCTTTATCTTTTACTTTGTAAATATGCAGCTTTGCTATCAATGAGGCTGGTGAGGTTATGGAAGGAAAACGTAAATGATTGCAGCTGTTCCCAATATATTTCTTTCAAAACAACTACGATAGCATAAAGGACGTATTTCATGTTCTTTCTTTGTGGGATGTGAGCAGCAATTTGTGAATGATGTATGAAATAAAAAATCCATACCCACTACCCAGCGATTGCACAAACTGTACTTTATGATTGCTGCTCTGCTGTTATGCATCCTCCCATTCCACACACACAATGATGAACTACAGCCATAACCAGAAAAACCTCAATCAAGTTCAGAAGTCTCAAAAAAACATATAGGGGTTTGGAGAGAGAATCTAGTAAATTATAAATTGAAATATGTTAAATACTTTAATCTTTTAATTTTGTTTTTCCTTGTTTCTGCCTCACTATAGTCAGACTTTCTCCATGTACAGTGGGTGCATTTAAAAAGTTAATTATAATTCTAGAAATATTACTGGTCCTAGCAGTGTTTTCCAGGTTAAGTACAGGAATATTCCTGAAACCTTTACTACATTTAAAACCATAATTAACTTTTTAAATGTGCCCACTGTAGAATCTTACTTTCCCCTCTCAGTAAAACCTTATTTAAAAAAAATCTGGTTCTTTAATATTTTAAACATTGTATTGCTACCTTCCCTAAAGTCTGATATAGCTATAAGATTTCCTCCCAGAATTGTTTCAATAGGAACAATTTTGCTTATCTCACAGATAACAAGGATACCAGTGGCACTAGGATACTGAAAGTTTATGAGACAGTAATCAGTGGATTTCTTGCCCAGGCAGTGTCTAGCACAGTGAGACTTTAGGCTGTGACTAACATTACTTCCAGGTATGAACGGTTTCCAGTTAGGTGTTCTTCAACTTTTTAATTCTCTGAATTACTGTGTAAGAAAGTATCCTCTCTTGGACCACCTTCCCTGTCAATACCACAAAACTGTTAGTTGTTTTATTATGAGACCAACCAAGAAAAACTGTGCAGTCCATAGAGCACAGTTCAAGAACCTTATTTACTTAAAAAGGATGATTTCAGAGCTACTTTTGGACAACATGGTGCTAAATTAAGAAACTTTATGGACCGCTTAAAAAACATCTGAGTGGCATAAGGACACAGCAGCTAAAGCACCACAGCAATACTTGACCTAAAGTATCTTCAGGTTAACAGAGTAGAGGATACCCACACTACTTGGAAGCAGAAGAACTTTCTGGAAATGGTTCCACCCATTCATAACAACGATCAAGTGGTTCATAAAAATATTGCAAGCACTCTCAGAGGCTTCCATTTTTATTTTGCTCATAACACAGAATATCCATTGCTATCCCTTGTCTCCTAGTTTTATAATTAAATCTTTTTCATTACTGTAGCCCAGTGGTTCTCAACCTATTTACCATTGTGGGTTGCATGTGCAGCTCCCTATGTTTTATGTGGGCCACATCTGCACAATAGATATACTACCTGTATGGCCCTGAGGATGTCACATGGGCCACAGCTGTGTGCTGATTGGGACACAAGCGGCCCATGGGCTGAATGTTGAGAACCACTGCTGTAGACAGAGCATCTGCAATTGAAATAATTTGGCTTTATTCAATACTCATGAATTTTATTAGTCAGATTCTTGTTCAGTCAATGTACAACACAGTGGGTCTGTAAAGAGAGACTCCCAGGTATGAAAAGTTTAAACTTAAAAAGGGGGACCTTTTAGGTGGGATCAATACAATACACAACAGCATTCACTCCTCTCGCAAATATGAACATCTGAATTTCCTGAGTGAGCGGGACCCCCAGGTAAAACCATTTTTTGTTTTGATAGCATTAAAATGGCACAGCAGATGAGACAGTTCCTTATGTTATAGAGATTTTCTTTGCAGAGACAAGTTCTATATTATAATTTCTTCTTTTGCAATATATATATTTCTTATTTCCTTTGTCATCTGCCCCACTAATTCTGGGGGGGAGGGATAGCTCAGTGGTTTGAGCATTGGCCTGCTAAACCCAGGGTTGTGAGTTCAGTCCTTGAGGGGGCCACTTAGGGATCTGGGGCAAAATCAGTACTTGGTCCTGCTAGTGAAGGCAGCAGGCTGGACTCGATGACCTTTCAAGGTCCCTTCCAGTTCTAGGAGATAGGATATCTCCATTAATTAATTTTGCTGTTCTCTTTAGATTTCAATAGTGTTTTAAAAATGCACGATGACCAAATGATATGTTTTCTTTACCATTACAATAATCAAACTCAACAAATTATGTTTACTAGTTGGGAACCACAAAAAATCTGAGACCTAATAAGCTGAGGCTGCCCTGGGGACATCCAGAACTAGTTGCCATACACTGAAAAGTCGACAGGGCCAGACCAACCTGCAGATGAGCAGTAGTTTTATGTTCAAGACTCGTATATTCTTGAGCTATTCATCAGATTGCTGAAATTTCCTGTTCTTTTAGTCATCAGTAATCTTCCTCTGCCATGGAGATCTTTCTTCCTCCTTCTTCTTCCACCTCAGAAGCTTACCCACAGGGAGAAACCGTATTGCATCATAGGAGATATAGTCTTGCCAGGGAGCAGGGACCATGGGGGAGAACGAGGGCATGAGGGACTCAGAACTACAACTTCCACATGGCAATATAATGGCTTAGGCAGAGATTAACATCAACCTGACCCATAGAAAATTTCAGTTTAGATTAAACTCCATTTTCCAGTTGGAAAGTGTTTCGGTTGAAATGTTTTGACTAGCTCTACTAATTCTGATTGTTAAAGTGCAGTCTACACTAACTAATCAGTTATGTACCTGGCTGTATATTTTATTACAAGAATTAGTAGATGGCCAAAGGTTGGCTTCTTTTGAGGAGGGTTTTGTTATAATTATTAGTCTAGCCAAGAAACCACAATTGAGATCAGGGTCCCGCGGTGCTATACATGTAGAAAGAGTCAGCTCTTGCCCCCAAAGAGTTTACAGTCCAAATAGACAAAGGAATTATCATTATCCTAATTTTACAAATGGGAAAATGACGCACAGAGAAATTGCTGAAGTCCACACCATAATTCTGTGGAAGACCTGGGGATTAGACACACATCTCTTAAATCCCCAGCCAGTAATTTAGCCACTCTTCCATCTTTCCTCTATTATTAACCACCAGACACAATTCAGATGATCTAATCGCTTTAGTTTCTCAGATAGTTTTACTCAAGTATTAGAGGATCGTTGGGCCTGATTCTGCACTCCTGGAAACCACTGACTTCAGTGGGACAAAGGTCATGCCCTTGCAGGCCATGTGTTGCTATATCCGGAGAGAATCAGATGGTGTCAGTAGATGGAGTTTTTGACCACACTCCTACAAATACTTATGCAGATACTTAACTTTATACATGCGAGCAGCCCCATTGAAGTCACTGAAATTGCTCACATGGGTAAAGTTAAAAACATGTAGTGTTTGTAGGACTGGGGCTTTAGTTTTTTACTCTGAATTTTCCATTTTGTGGATTCAAATCAGATTTATATTGTTCAAAGATTATTTAAAATCCCGAGCTTTTTTTAAAAAAAAAAACCCACAAATTCAGCAATTACAATAATCTCAGTCTTTACAATTAGCCTCCACAATGTTTTGCTGCTTTCATGGGGTAGTATTAGTGTCTGATTTAGAAGATTTGGGCTTTGGTTTGTTTCTTGCATTCCTATTCTTTACTGTCATGTGAATAGGAACATGATTGTCAAAATATCCTCCCACAAACATTTTTGCTATGATATGGCATGTGTCAGTCAGAAGCTGATAGACAGTACTTTATTCCCAGTGACCATTAAAGACTTCATATATTACAGTGCAACACTTCTGGAAATCTACAACACATCTACCTGAATACTAAAGGAGTTCCACTAACCAGTGATATTAAAATCAGTGATAGCAGGATGCCTAATATCCTTGGCTATTATTAGATAGGCAAAGAGGGAATGGAAAGAAGCCAATAATATTTTCATGTTTTGCCTGTTTTCTTATTACTTGATGGCATTTACTTTGGGTTGATTTGCAACCTCTCAGTTTAATGTATGACCATTTGGTCTGTTTAGAGTAGTTGGCCTTGCTGTGCTTTTCTTTTTTCTCAGTGGACTTAGTTTATTTCATGGTCTATTCTGCATTCCTCATCCCAACTAGTTGCCTTGAAAAGAATGATTTGACATGTTTGGTTACAAGGTCTTTGATGGCCTGTATTTGTTAATTTTTAACTACTATTTCTTGCCATCCAAGAATTGAGACAAAAAATTTAATCTGCTGCTTACAGTGTGTCATTTTCATAACAAACAAGTTTTCCTGGAAGCATTAGTTGCCCTCATTTAAATACGCAGATATAATGAAACTTGATAAATCAGACAGCAGGTAGAAGAGGCCAATATAAAACAAAGAAGGGTGTGATCCAGAACCAAACTTCCCTGAAATGTGTGGATTTGGGCTGGACTCTAGTATAAACAAGTATGAAAAGCTAATTGATGGATCATTCACATGCATCTTCAGATTAATAAAAATGACCTGTATAATAAACCCTTTAAGATTTCAATTGTCTGTGCTAGGTTAGAATATTAATGTTTCTCATTAGTAGGTTTCCTGCAGGGGAGTATACAATGCTAATACAAAGTTCCATCTGAAAGCCTGTGGCACTAGTTGCTTCTGTCTTTATTATCACTTCATATTAATGCTAGCAAAATGCCAAATGATTGGGCAAAACTGTGCAGTCCTTTAATTTGGTAGTTATCAAATGGGCAGTTGGAAAAGGTGCTTTGATACAGATCCACAGAAATAATCTTCCCTAAGCATATCATGTGGAAAATGACAATGCAGTCAAAACTATTATACTTTAGTTTCTTTATTGTGGAAACAAAATTGGATCCATCAAATACTTCCACCTTTTCACCTTTCTTGGGATGGAAGAAAAGCCAAATCTGAGGATAAAGCTGAGTGTGAAATTTTGGTTTTCTCCTGTCTTATTAACAAAACACCTGAAATACACTCTTATGAGGAAGCAGAGGGAACAGAAGGACGTACCTAGACTTTTTGGAAATCAAGAACTATATTGTTGCCATGGCATTCTGTGTGTGGAAAAATGTAGTGGCTATGGCTGGAAGGGAGGGAAGGGTGGGTTGCAAGTTCTTTAAAAAAAGTTATAGGGATACTGTCAACCTGAAGTAACTTGAAACAAACAACTTTTTTTTTTCTTTTTCTTTTTTAAAATCAGTTTTCTGTAAGACCATCCTTCAAATAGTGTGTGCTAGATTTTTTTAAATTTCTTTTGTTTGTTTGTGGTTTTTTGTTCCTATAAGGGGCTTTTGTGGCTATGATAGCAACCAAACCAAACAGGAACAGGCCCAATCCTCCCCTCTTGTTTTGCACCTTCCTGCCTTCTGCCTTTTCAGTTTCAGTTTCCGCATTGCTGCTGTGTCTGACAGACATCCTCCCTCTTGAAAAGCTTCAGAAAGGCTGGGTACAAACAACAGAATGGCAAAACTAATGAGACACAAAGCATTATCAAATGCAAAAAGTAAACACAGGGAAACATAATAGAAATATGGTTTCCTTAAATAGTTCTGTTATAATAACCCTAAGAGTTACTTTTAAGAATAGCAGATATAAAATTTTAAGAAGGAAATGTGAAGGTGTCCCTTTAAATAAAACTGCTTTAAAAATCATTTTCCGGTCCCTCAGTGTTTTACAATGTGAAACAACCTCACACTGAGTTCTTGCATTAGACCTATATTGCTTCAGGTCATGCACTGTATCATCATAGCTGATGTGGAATGACACAATAGGGTTCATTTTCAGCACAGCTTGTAGGGGAATTAAGGAACTTAAATCATTGTTAATGGGAGTTCTGCCCCTACGTCCATCCGTATATGCTGAAAGTTTACCTCAGTGTCAGGACACATTTGAAGAACTGGCTAAAGGCTTACAGAAAAGAACAACATTTAGTGTCCCCTCACCCTGTATATATAAAGGACACATGGTTGTTTTGTGTTTTTTTTTTACCTAAAGTGTTCTAGACCAGTGGTTCCCAAACTTGTTCCGCCGCTTGTGCAGGGAAAGCCCCTGGCGGGGCGGGCCGGTTTGTATACCTGCCACATCCGCAGGTTCGGCCGATCGCTGCTTCCAGTGGCCGCGGTTTGCTGCTCCAATTTCCATTTGCTGCCCATCCATGTGGAAATGAATTAGCAGTAAGAAGCATCTTCATTGCAGCAAGGCAGGGTGTGGACTTTAAGAGTTTAGGGACAAAAATGAAACATAAAAAAGCAATTAATCATTTAAAAATACCATATAGGGACATACAAGTGGGAAGGCATGCACACCTAGGCCTGGTAACTAAATCAACTGGAGGTCCGTGGGCAGAAAAACATAGGAGAAGTTTTGGAAGAAGTGTACTTGTGCGATAGTGAGCAATAGCATCCACATGAACAATTGAATAGTCTAGGGTCAAGACCTGGGTAAAGGGTAAACCAAAGCATTGTGCCTTAGAGGGCTCATCCAAAGTGATTCTGACATCCTCTGAGAATAGCATGAGTGTATTTTTCATTAAATTGAGGCTAAATGATATTTACCATTATAGTCACCTCTGTCCAATATCTATTAAATAAGAACTGATGAGCACGACAGCCTCATATATCTGCTTCCTATTTATACTTTCCCTGCACAAAATGAGAAAGAGCGAGAAAAGATTTGTCATCTTTAGGTCCTTTTTCTTTCCTGCTTCTGTTGTGGCTTGGATGATTTATCCTGTCTTCTGCAGTTCACACTTTGAGCCTGAGAGGGGAAAATAAGAGAGTGTATCCATCATCATGCTGTTTGCCCTCAGCACTGATCATACATGGCTGCTTTGATCATTTCTGATCCTGTCCCCTGCCAGGACCAGGTGTTGGTATGAGCTCAAGTGGAGGCACTAGATCAAAGAACACACAGAGATACAAAAATTTATCAATGGAAGGGAACATTCATACATTATCCCCACCCTGAGAGCAGACTTCAGTTATCAGGCTGTTGCATGGAAATGTGTTGTGTCGGTGCATCTGTGGAGAGGGCCTAACAACACCAAAACATGCCTGTAATAGAATTATCAAAGGAACTAATGGTGAATGGTGGCCATTATTTTGAAGATTAACATATGAGAATCTGATGCATTAGGCCCATAATCTTCATATCCTCCTGAATCACTGACAAGTTTGTTGGACCAGAGACAAATTCCTTTTTTTAATAACTGAAGTATAATTTTATTCCAGTCTCTATCACAAAATATCATATTAGCTGTAGTAAGTTAACTGTTGGGAAACACAAGCCATGCCTCCTACCAGAGTGGAAGTTTAAGTAGCCATGCAACCTCTGATATTTTTTGGCCATACTGTAGTGTTTCCTTCTGCCCATTACCCTAACACAACTCCCAGCAAGCAGGAAATGTGAGCCCTATTACCCTTCCCTGCTGATTTTATTGTTACGATTCACCACATGTGCATTTACTTGGTTCTAGTATTCATTTCCAGTCCTGCCATGAACTTCAATTAGCCTCCAGCATCCACACAGCATAGAAGATCTCTGCTGGCAAAAACACACCCAGGTTTAAACCA
The DNA here is from genome assembly GCF_002925995.2 of Terrapene triunguis. Taxonomy (NCBI): domain Eukaryota; kingdom Metazoa; phylum Chordata; order Testudines; family Emydidae; genus Terrapene; species Terrapene triunguis. Next base: position 2,703,835 of record NW_020664393.1, on the reverse strand, counting down.
ATAAGGCTATTTAAGGCTGTCATAATTCCCATTTTGTCTGACAAACAAATGTTGTGGGTGGACATCTGCTGATGTCTTTAGTAGCTTGAAAGTTTAATCATAAACGACTAGGTTAAAGACTCTGACTTAAAACCACATAAAATAGCCTTTAAGTTGTTGTGCTAGTTATTGCAGTACAAGTGCATTCACTGTTCTGGGAATTTGCACCCTCCCCTTCTGCAAATTCTAGCTTTGGGAGCCTAGACAATGAAATGACATCAGGCCCAACCATGAAACCTTCCTGATGCTCTTTTTCTCTCCCATGTGCTCTGCCACAGTCCCTGAAATTCCCTCCTGGGATTTTTCTCCATTTGACTCTCTTAGCCAGAATAACACCTCATCCTCAAAGTATCTTACCCAGCTATCTGGCTGTCTTTTTTTATACCTCTTCATAGGCCTTCCAGACCCCCAACCAGGAGATACTCAGAGCATCTACTAGTTTCTTTGACTCTCAAGCCCCAAGAGGTCTTACTTCTATTCTAGCCTTTCTTGCACTGAACAAAATGGAGATCATATATCCCTGCCCCTTTTCCCTGTAAACATTGCTGCAAGACCCACTCCTCCCAGTAGCTCATGAGACCTCAACTCTCAGAATTCATCCTTGGCAGAAACCAGCAAAAGGACTGTCTTACGGGCCAGAACAACCTGTTATATAACATTAACCCTTAAGCCATGCTAAAAAATGTATAATTGGTTTGCTTGGGTTGTTTGTTTTCTCAGTTGTCCTACGGCCATATTGGAAAGCATTACTGTCCATACATAGCAGGCTTGATTTTGCTGTCAGTTAAATTCATGCAACCTGATTGGCTTTTGTGGGGTTGCACAGGTTTAACTGATGGCACTAATTGGCCCTCAAAGAGCAAAATTCTGCCTTTATCTGTGACAGCTATACAGGGGGAGAAGCTAGTAGGAGGCCACACATCTGCCATTGTAGCTCAAGCTGGCTCAAAGTGGGGCACCACAATGTGCTACTGGGCATTATTTATTACCTCTATAAATTGTTAGTTTGCCTAATGCTGCTATCTTTGCCTGGTGCAAGCTGCTGCTGACAGCATGTGCATTAGCCAGCAGGAGTCCTACACATGCCCCTAAACCGACAGACCATTCCAAAGAAACTCCAGATACAAATGTATATCCACGATGGAAGTAATGAGGACTCCATGATCCAAACATACCCACAGGTGAGGGGTTAAAATTCCGATCTGAATCTGAACTTTTCCAAAGTTGGGGATATTATAAACACAGGCACAAGTGCAAACACAGAGTCCAGATTTGCATCACAGGTTTTGTTTCAGACTCATAACTAACCCTTGAGGAAATGTTTTGCAGGCTGTCAAATGTCATAATAAGAGAGCCCAACTCCTAGGGCTCTTTTGAGCACAGGTTAGACATTCTGCCTTCCCTCCCCATTTTTTTGTGGTGGAAGAAAGTTGTTCCCTGCTCCATCTTCTCCACCCTGGCCCTACTTGTACTCCAGTGCTGCAGAGGGCAGGATTTTCCCATTAGCACAAATTGCACATTAAGGATAATACATGCTTAATATTGAATAAAACACTTATGAAAGCCAGAAACTTTCCAGGTCTGCACGTTCGATCCACTTATTTAAAAAAACAACAACAAGGAGTCCTGTGGTACCTTTAAGGTGCCACTGGACTCCTTGTTGTTTTTGTGGATACAGGCTAACACGGCTACCCCCTGATACTTTATTTATTTTGGAACAAAAGATCTAAATAGCCCCAAAGTCAAATGGTTTCTTTTGGCAAAAGCTATAACAGGAGGAATAGGAAGAGCTGATACAGAAACTGTTTTAAACTGAGAGGAGCAACTCTTCAAAGCTGGGATAGAGGCTATACGGGAGCATTACATGGTGTTTGTATTTTTAAGTGTTGTCTGTATGTACAATTTGTATTATATTCTTAAAACTAATTGTAATCTTTGAACCAAAAGAATGTAGTTAGCGCTTGGCCCAAAGTCCAGAGTAGTCAATGGGAATAATAATATTGTCTACAATAGGCATTTGAGCAGGCCTCAGACTCCTATCTAAAAGCCTGTAGTCCTGAAATGTATTTATTTCTATAAGTTTCTACAATTATAAAAACACTACTCTCTAGAAGTATAGACATAAATTACAAAAAGAAATTTAATTATACGTTTACTCACCTACTGAATTGACTCTCTTACAAAACAGAAAACACAAAATATTTCTTCTTCATTCAGCTATAGCCTCATCAAACCTCTACCGCTGCATCATTGTGTAGCATTATGCTGTAGCATTGCACCGTGTATAAGTTAAAACATTGCTGTGCAGAAGCACTGAATACTAGCTAACGACAGGCTTTGTTCTGTGTCTGTACAGCACCTAGCACAGTGGGGTCCAGGGCCATGACTAGTGCTCCTGTGCACTAGGGTAATACAAATAATAATAAATAGTAATTAAGGGGGAAGAGTCTACCCATTCAATTCATGTTGCCTGTTGTGTCTTAATTAAACCCAACCATTTCAGTAAGTTAAAAAGATGTTTGGTTAAATTCCCACTTGGAGTAAATCCTACACCAAATCTAAGTTTCATCTATTAATTCTAAAAGTAAATCAATCTCCTTATGAACTAATCACCCAGTGCATTTAATCATATAAAATGGAGGACTTCTCTTAATGAATGTAAAAAGGGCTGAACTCAGAAAACGTTTTCTGCCATCATCCAACCCAAAACTGACAAGACTGATTTATTTCAAAATGTGTTAAGGTTTGCTTTTTAGCCTGAGAAATGTTGGCTTTCCTCTTGTCAACATAAAAGCTGTTCATAGAATTGACAGAAACTGATCTACTTGCACTACAAGCTTCCACAAAGAACCCTACAATATATAGTCCAGACTTGTTTTGTTTTAAATCCAACAGCCCCTATTTATGGGGGTTATGATCACCACTTAGCATTGGTGTTGTAGCTATTAACAGCCAGGGTAATAATCACTCCTAAATATCTTATTGAAATAAGTGTGAAATTTATGCAGACAAAATTACTTGTAATTGTGAACAAAATGCAAAATATCTCTAATAGAGATAATAATACCTGATAAATTCTTTATGACATTTTACATTAAAACATCATAATTTAATTCAGTCAAATTAGAATAGAACTGAAAGATTTTTTTGAGCTTATCTGTGTGTCACTAAATACTGAACATATTATCATCACAGCTTGGAGCTGCCTTTATGAATAGCAATAATATAGTTCTTGTTATGTTAATGACATAGTTGTCTGGATTCCTGCAAAGGAGATGGTAATTATGACCCTTCCTTTATTTTTTTGTTAACTTTCCAAACGTTGGGTGAGTTCAGCACAATGTTACTGTAGTGATGGGAGAATCACTAAAGGTTAGGATCTTAGGTGAAATGTTCAAACTCATCCAAATTATGCAGTAGCAATGGAACCACTAGCTATGGTATCCTATTTGCCCATGTTTGGGATATGGGAGTGTTGACCAGAGGATATGTATAGTCACTATAAGATTGTTCTATTGGCTCATAGATTGATAGATTTTTAAGGCCAGACAGGACCATTAGATCATCTAGTATGACCTTCTGTATATGACAGACCATAGAATTTCATCCAGTTACCTCTCTGTTGAGCCCAATAACTTGTGTTTGACTATAGCTCATGGTTAATAGTTTGCACTTTAATTCTAATTTGTCTGGCTTCAAGCCATTTGTTCTTGTTATGTCTTTTTCCATTAAAATAAGAGCACTTTAACAGCTGGTATTTGCTTCCCATGCAAATACTTATACACCCTAATTAAGTCACCTCTTGATCTTCTTTTTGATAAACTGATGAAATCAAACTCCATTAGTATATCACTGTAAAGCATTCCCATTTCCATAATCATTTTTGTGGCTCTTCTGTGTACCTCTTAAGTTTTTCAACATCTTTTTTAAAATGGGCACAGGAGAACTGGATGCAGCATTCTGGTATCATGGTATGGGGTGCTGGAAAGGTTTACATTGTATCAAGACACCAGATTTTTTCAAGATAAAAACCTTTGTAGTTAAAATGTTGTTTGATACCAACAGAAACAAAATACTATCTTAATGGGAAATAAAGTGACATTTAGACTATTTATAAGAAACAACATCTGTTTAATCTGGAAGTGAATTCTGAACAGTTGTGTTTGCCTGACAGGGTGGAGTGTCTGGAATATGGATTAAATCTATTCCAATTTTTTGTCACTTTTGAATTTAGTTTTAAAATTGAATTTTCCTGTAAGATGGTCTGACAATGTCTCAGTGAAACCCAGGCTCATGCCAGGTTCCTCAAAATAATTTCACCTGAAGATCTTTGGTACTTAAATGTAACAAACTGGGATTATTTTGAAGTTACATTTATTATTTTAACATCTCATGCAACTATGTAGATTAGAAAAGGAGGAATAATGGTTATTTAACTACAAAAATCTGGGCCAGCAGCCTCTATCATTTGGGCAACCACTGGTATTTGAACTGTAATGTACAACTGGCTTTAGCCTGGGATTTATTAGTTCCCTTTTTGTTAAGAGTTTTGGCTGATACATACATATAGGTTCAATTGGCACTGATGATGCCCTATTATATAGCTGAACAGATTGCTGCCTTCCCAAATTGTTAAATAAAATGTGTTGTTTTTAGTATTAATCCATTTGATTTTAACCTGCTAATTAGGTTAATTTGACATTAACATATCTTATCTTTGTTTAATTTGCATCATTAATTTAGGAGTAATTTTTGTAGTGACGTTTTTTATAATTTTTATTTGAGAATTAATTTATTAAAATATATACAATTGGAAAAATTGGTGAGATCAGTATTTTTGCTCTAAGAATGTGACAGGCTAAAAATCACAAGAGAGCGTTTGGGGTTCACAGGCACCATTTATTTCACAATTAGTATATAGGCCCTAGTTGTCCTCCCATCACTGAACCACTAGCCATATCAACCCAAAATAAGACTTTTCACTGTTGTGGCTGGAGTCCAGTGGAACACAACATCATAGTACCCAGGATGTGCAGAATCCCCTGTATCCTGACCTCTTTCCACCCCAAGCAGAACTTGATTGCTTTTTCTCTCTCTGTCTACCTCACCCCTGGTTGACTTCCCCATCCTTGCCAAAACCCCTTCCCTTTTCATGGCGGCTGTCTTGGAGTCCTGTGTCCTAAGTAGGAGCAGTGGAATTAATTTAAGTCAAGAAAAATTGAAGATGCAAAAACAAAACAATCAAGATAAACTTTCTAAGGGGCAGATCTTAATTCATGGAATGGTCTCCCAAGTGGTAGAGGCACCATTGTCCTTTTCATTGATATCTTGTCCTTTTCACTTCTCCTCCGTTTTTTGGTCATATCCACCTATTGTCTCTCCCTTCATATGCCTCAGCTGTAAACTCTTGGAGACAGGGACAGTCTATTATTACATGTGTATACCACATCTAGTATATTGGGACCTTGATCTCTTATTGGGGCCTCTAGAAACCACTGAAATAAAAATAATAAATAATAATACCCATTGGTTGTGTCATTTACCTCTGGACTGATCAGTATGGACAGAGCACTAGTGAATGTGTGGTATTGTACATAACAGCCTCTATTGTGATAGGTATATACACTAAATGATCACCTATAGGTTTTTTCCATCTTTAACCAAACAGGAACAGTATCTAGAAAGTTTCTGGAACTCAATGGTGCCAGCACATGGGTCCAAAATATAAATATGCAGAGACTTCCTTGAATAACAATAATATGAAAGCAGTATATGGGCCTCATGGCTATCATTTGGCTTTTGAAGATGTGCCCTAAACTACACCCATCTAACACAGACTTAAACTGTTACATATCTTATTACTCCAGTAGAGAAAATAACAAACAACTAAACAAGTCTTGACCCACTCAATACTTTTCAGCAGAACTCAGGTACACTCATGTTTAGCTATGAAATAGCAGAACTGGGCCCCTAACGTGTACACTTCACATTATGAATCATTATTATTACACTGGTCTACAATTTTTGAGAAGTCGTCTGCTTCAGAGATAAAATGTGCTATTTATTATGTATTTTGATGTGCTGAATTCAAATATGACAATTAAAACAACTGATTGGCTACTGTTTCTAAGATATTGAAGTTTTTACATTTTATGTCTGTGTAGATAGTAGAGTTTTAATCATAAATTGTAAACCTAGGTCTTTTCATGTGTTTATGGTTGCTTTACATGATAATATTTCACCTGTCCTGTTTATGTAACACTTTAAAAATCAGCAAAAGGGTTATATAAATAAAATTTATTATGAAACAAAAGGCAAAAAACTATTATGTACATAGTTTAGTCCTATTCAGTGTCTACTCGGCGCTTCTTGGCTTGTCTCTTGTATTCATTAAATAGAGCATCTCTTGTCACTGTCCAGCAATAGTCTGCAAGCATTGATGGGCTCCATTTGCCCTGATAGCGTTTCTCCATTGTTGCAATGTCCTGGTGAAATCGCTCGTCACTCACTGCTCCGCAGTTCGGTGGAAAAAAATCTAGATGAGAGTGCAAAAAATGTATCTTTAGTGACATGTTGCAACCAAGGCTTTTGTATGCCTTGAGGAGGTTTTCCACCAACAACCTGTAGTTGTCTGCCTTGTTGTTTCCGAGAAAATTTATTGCCACTAACTGGAAGGCTTTCCATACCGTCTTTTCCTTGCCACGCAGTGCATGGTCAAATGCATCATCTTGAAGAAGTTCACGAATCTGAGGACCAACAAAGACACCTTCCTTTATCTTAGTTTCACTTAACCTTGGAAATTTTCCACGGAGGTACTTGAAAACTGCTTGTGTTTTGTCAATGGCCTTGACAAAGTTCTTCATCAGACCCAGCTTGATGTGTAAGGGTGGTAACAAAATCTTCCTTGATTCAACAAGTGGTGGATGCTGAACACTTTTCCTCCCAGGCTCCAATGACTGTCGGAGTGGCCAATCTTTCTTGATGTAGTGGGAATCTCTTGCACGACTATCCCATTTGCAGAGAAAACAGCAGTACTTTGTGTATCCAGTCTGCAGACTAAGCAAGAGAGCAACAACCTTCAAATCGCCACAAAGCTGCCACTGATGTTGGTCATAGTTTATGCACCTCAACAGTTGTTTCATGTTGTCATAGGTTTCCTTCATATGGACTGCATGACCAACTGGAATTGATGGCAAAACATTACCATTATGCAGTAAAACAGCTTTAAGACTCGTCTTCGATGAATCAATGAACAGTCTCCACTCATCTGGATCGTGAACGATGTTGAGGGCTGCCATCACACCATCGATGTTGTTGCAGGCTACAAGATCACCTTCCATGAAGAAGAATGGGACAAGATCCTTTTGACGGTCACGGAACATGGAAACCCTAACACCACCTGCCAGGAGATTCCACTGCTGTAGTCTGGAGCCCAACAGCTCTGCCTTACTCTTGGGTAGTTCCAAATCCCTGACAAGGTCATTCAGTTCACCTTGTGTTATGAGGTGTGGTTCAGAGGAGGAGGATGGGAGAAAATGTGGGTCCTGTGACATTGATGCTTCAGGACCGGAAGTTTCATCCTCTTCCTCTTCCTCGTCTGACTCAAGTGAGAATGATTCTGGTGCATCAGGAACCGGCAGTCCTTCTCCGTGGGGTACTGGGCGTATAGCTGATGGAATGTTTGGATAATGCACAGTCCACTTTTTCTTCTTTGACACACCTTTCCCAACTGGAGGCACCATGCAGAAGTAACAATTCCTGGTATGATCTGTTGGCTCTCTCCAAATCATTGGCACTGCAAAAGGCATAGATTTCCTTTTCCTGTTCAACCACTGGCGAAGATTTGTTGCACAAGTGTTGCAGCATATGTATGGGGCCCAACTCTTGTCCTGATCTCCAATTTTGCAGCCAAAATAAAGGTGATAGGCTTTCTTAACCATAGTGGTTATACTGCGCTTTTGTGATGCAAAAGTCACTTCACCACAAACATAGCAGAAGTTATCTGCACTGTTCACACAAGTACGAGGCATCTCTGCTCACTTTGGTTAAACAGAAATGTGTCCCTTTGCAAAATCAAACATTGACAAATAAGAGAGCACGACACTGTATGATTTCTAGAGCTGATATAGGGCAATTTGTTCAGCAGAGTGATGTAAGCTTCGTTAAGACTGCATCATCCATGACTTCTAGGAATAACATGATGCAATTCATATCATGTATGACGCAATACCAGCTTCAGATTGCATCATTCATTGTTTTGCCTAAAAAGCAAGTACTGTCCAAACCCAGTCATAGATTTATTCATAGATCCAGTCAAAGGTGTATTTTAGTCATTTCTGGTTTAAATTGAGATCCTTTCCCTTTATAATTCACTTATCCTCCGCCATTCCCAAGTCAAGGGTCGTATATACTGACCCAATAGCATATCTTGAAAACTAGAGCCAATCAACAATTTTAAGCATCATTTTCGTTCTCAGTGACCCAGAATTAGTAAAGTTTGACTACATTTATTTCAGAAGCATTTTGGCTGTAGAGCAGTGTTATTTCTTTTTTAAACAAAACACTTGTGAGTTAGGGAAGTAATATCCCCATTTTACCAATGGGGAGTGGAGGCACAGATAAATTAAGTAACCTGCTCAAAGTCACATAAGAAGGCTAGAGCAGAGCTTGGAACCTGGAAACCAGATCTCCTGAGTCACGATCTGGTGTTTTAACTACAAGGCCATCCTTTCTCCAAAATGAAGAGTAATGACATTGAAGTCAATGGAGTTACACAGGTGTAACTGAGAGGAGAATCAGACCCTTGGTGTTTCTGGATGGAAATAGGAGTATGTTCACATTAACCCCCATAAAACACCCCTCACATGTGAGCCTTCAAATATTTATTAGACACAATGTTTTCTACTCAGTTGTCAGATCTCAGAAAAACATTTTTCATTTTCTCTTTGCTGGTGGAAATGGGGAATGTTCCCATCACTTCAACTGAGCTCTGCTTGAGGGACAAATGTTTTATATGTATAATTATTCTGTCAATATACTTCAGTCATGGTGTTAATTGAACCCAATGTAATAAAGTCTGTTTTTCTTTCTGAATAATACTATGCCCATACCCTTACAAAGTTTGTTGTTGAAAACACATAATGTACCATTATCCTAATGTACAAATCTTCAAGTATGTTTTAAAGATCATCTAACTTTGCATAACTGAATGTAATGTTGTATTTAATTTTTAAACATTGAACTTCTGCAGTTTAGCATATATTTAATTGTGAAGGGTATACACTCCATCCGCTCTTAAGCTTTAAATAGCCTTATTGGTTTGAACCTGCGTGTGTTTCTGCCAGCAGAGATTTTCTATGCTGTGTGGATGCTGGAGGCTAATTGAAGTTCATGGCAGGACTGAAAATGAATACTAGAACCGAGTCAATTCACATGTGGTGAATCGTAATAATAAAATCAGCAGGGAAGGGTAATAGGGCTCACATTTCTTGCTTGCTGGGAGTTGTGTTAGAGTAATGGGTAGGAGGTGGCACTTCACCATGTCCAAAAAATATCAAGAGGTTGCATGTCTACTTTAACTGCCACACTGGTAGGGGGCATGGCTTATGATTTGTTGTCTGGAACCTATTAAAAGAAATAAAAGCAGATATGAAGCCTTTCTTCAACATATGGAAGCATTTTTCTGTCAGCCACATTCCAGGGTAGAAGCTGTCAATTCACAAAGCATTTGTGCATCTTTTCTTATCACAGGCATATCTGTCTCTTACCCCCAGAGAGTATTAAATGATCCATTCCTGTTAGTGAAAGGTTAAGGGTCAGCTTTAGTTGTCTAAATATCAGGAAATTCAGAGTTAAGACTTTATTGTAAATTTCTATTATAAAGTTCTTTCATTATAGCCCCAGTTCATCAAGGTATTTAAGCATGAGCCTAACTTTTAAGGTTAAAGTTAGGCACATCTTAAGTCCTTTGCTGAATTGGGATCTATATGATCAGTCTGGATGATAACACTTTGTGTGACATATATATATATATGTATATATATATATATATCCCACAGGTTTGATAAAATAGACTTTAAGAGTGCACCTCTATGGACTGCAGATATTGAAGATCTGTTGAATGTTTCTATATAATACTTAACCGGTGAGATAGGTAAATGACAATCATCTCCTAAAGGCTAAAATACTCCTCAACAGCAGTGAGAAGCAGGCATATGGGAGAGCCACCACATAGAAAGCCACCACATATAGTTTGATCATGTAAGTGTACCATGTGAGAGATTTGTGGGTAAAAGGGGAAAAAGCCTTATTGCTGACATCTAACAAGCTACCTGAGTCAAAGACAATTAATCTTGAATTATACACAAAATACACCAGGAAACTGGAACAGAAGAAATACAACAAAAATGCCAAAATTTATCCTGCTATTGCTAAAAGAAGAGAATGTTAGATTCCAAACAGAAAAATGGCCAGCAAAATGCCACGATAGCATCTATACCATCCTCACCAAAATGACATCATAACCAAACTATTAAAAAAAATACAGTGTTTCTCACAGACACAACACATCTCTTTCTCTCTAACATTTTACATATTTTTGATTAAAAAAAAAGTTTTTTTTTCATTTTATCTTAATGGCAAAAAATACCACTTGTAAATTTTCCCCCTTTTATCCACAGGAAGAGGGTAGAAAAAGTAAAAAAATATGTTGTCTCTTTGGCCTGAGCCGTTAGCCAGTTTGAAGCCTTGCCAGGTTGTTTCCATTAGGAGGAGAAATTATTTCTTCGATGCAAATATTTCTTTGGTGCAAACCTGTTTATTTACAAAGAATGTACACAAAGTCCTGCTATCCTAAAAACAGTAGCAATAAACAATTGTTGACAGTTTCTTTATCCAGAAATCCTAGTCTGCTTTTCTGAGTCCTATGCCCAAAAGAACCTCTGACTCTCAGCTTCCTCCCAGCTCACCACTGCTTCTATGTCTTTCTTCTGGCTTTTCTTCCTTTCTGCTCCCTTTCTGCCTCTGACACTGCCCCCACCACAAACAGTCAAATCCCTAGCCCCTACTTTTGCAATCAACTCCAGGGAAACACCTCAGTCCACATGGCTTAGCTTCTGATTGGCCTTGTATGTGGCCTAGAGCCATGGGTGTGGCTTCCATTGTCTCAAGCTATTTTATTCCATAAAGGAATTTAATTACTTCTTCTATTTAGCCTGAATGAAGGGTAGTTAGAACACAAATTCTATCCAGTCTGTGATTGATCTAAGGATCAAAGACATGCTAGATGACAATAATTAAAACTTTTCAAAGTCAGCTTTTCCCCACTTTCTCTCACTTTTTAATGCCTCTCCCTATGAGTAGTGGAAAAATGTAAAAACGGAGAGAATGTGTTTTCCCTCCTATTTTCAAAACAATAGAATTCAAAAAGTGTAAAATAGTTTTTCTTTTTGGTCAATATTTATTTGGGATTTGTCAAAAACTAAACAAACAATTGACAAATATTTTTCCTCCTCATGAAAACATTTATTTTAATGAAAATTTCATTTTTAACAAAAAAATCACCCCCCCCCAACTTCAATCACAACCACCTGAGTTATTCCTACAAGAGGAATGTAAAACTTCTAAAACAAAAACAAGGAAGACACTGGGTCTCTGTTTCTTGTGGGGATTCAGAGTGCTACTGGATTGTTGGGAAAGCATGTTATAAGAAGGAACACATCTATCCAGTGAATGAAAAACATCAGAAGCACCACACACGGGTCGGCCACCCTGACTTCCATCCTAGATGCCTCCATCTGTGAGGAATTAATATTAATTGCTGTATTTGGTTGGTATTATATTTCCATTGGATTTGATTTCCAAAAGGGGAGATATCACTATAGCCTATTAATAGGCTATTAATCTTTTGTAACTGTAAAGCTGCCTGCAGTGACTCAAGAAAGTGAATACCAACCTCAGGACACAAACCCCAGATTGGCTGTGAGTTCTATATTTTCATTTCCCAACCAGTTATTAAGTGTAAACTCTTCCGGCACTGTAACAGTCTAAACAGGGAGTCACAGACACTCCCTTTGGGTGCTCTGATTTATCTCGCTACTCAGGTGATCATACCTTTGTGATGGATGGTTCCTTCCTCCAAAGATCACTGCAATAGTCAGGTTACTCCCAGTCCCAAAAGGATCAGTCACTGAGCCTAGGTCAATTGCACCTTAGATCTTATACCAAAGACAACGCTTGTAGCCAATCCTATAATAAACTATCTAAAAATTTATTAACACCTTCTGTTGCAGATCATCCCTTCACACTAGTTAACATTTTTTTCCTGTCTGGTGATTGGTTGTATTGTAATCCTATGTGACTATGTCACTCAAATATTACCTTACAAAGTGGGATACAGATGTTCTAAGTGAGATCAATACATGCAGCTGCTCACAAGCATTCAATAAAGTCTAAACACTAAACATATTCTTATAACACTGATTCCAGTTCTGTATTTGTCAGGGTTCACTGAGACATGGGGACCTTGGCATGAGTTGGCACTTGGTCTGCCAGCATCAAAGTAACCCTGATCCGTACCAGGTGACCCAGGCCTAAAAGTTAAGACCAGTTTCCTAGCAGAACCTCTTCATGTTACACCTTTTCTACACATAAAATCCTGCGGGGCTGATTGTAAAATATTTAGTTTCATTACTAAAATAAATGAAAGTTTCACTTTTACAAATAACTCATTAGATTGTGTGGGGGAAAGCTGCACTTCTAAGAATCACTGCTGCTCATAGAGCTCAGTGGGTGGATGAATTGAATGCCAGTGGCAATTTTCTTTGATCTATGTATTTTCCCAAGCTGTGACTAGCACCAGCTTCTTTGCAACTATTTGTCTGTGTGCCTGTGTGAAGGCTGCTTAAGGACAGTGCAGATACGGTTTTCTAAGGAGAGCCTCAGCAGGTATGTGACTTTTCAGTTTGCCGGCAAATAAATGTGCCTATTTGAGGAGTTATTTCATTTTATGTGTATTCTTCTGACCATGTAATTAGCTGCCTTCACCAAAGAAAGAAACCACTAGTTTCAGTATGTCTACACTACACACTCCTTTCAACAGCATGCAGAGTACATATGTTACATATCCTCCTACCAGGGGTACAAATATCCATGTAGACTGTGAGACACTTCTTAGATGAGTAAAGACACATCAAAGCCCTGTGCATATATACCATACACAGGGCCGGCTCCAGGCACCAGCTTAACAAGCAGGTGCTTGGGGCAGCCAAGGGAGAGGGGCGGCACCTGCGGCAGTTCGGGGGCAGCAGGTCCCTCACTCCCTGTAGGAGCGAAGGACCTGCAGCTGAACTACCGCCGCCGATCGTGGCTTTTTTTTTTTTCCCCAATTGCCGCCGCCGGTTGCGATCGCGGGGTTTTTTTTGTTTTTGTTTTTTGCTTGGGGCTGCAGAAATGCTGGAGCCGGCCCTGACCATACATAGCTCTCTATTCATCCAAGCAGTGCCTCCTCTGTCTACACTGCTATTTTTGATTGTGTAGTGTCCCCCTACCTCCCTGCTGCTGGAGTCTTTCCCCACTGCTGGGACAGGCTCTAGCAGTGCGGAAAGGCTCTGGCAGCAGAGAATCAGCGGGGAAAGCCTCCTGCAGTTCCATGCTACTGGAGCCTTTTCCCACTGCCTCCCCCTGCCAGAGCCTTTCACTGATATGTAGCTACACACTGGCAGGGTGGAGACACTTTTCACTGCTGCATGTAGCTACACAAAATCCCACATGCTGCCACAAATGATGTGCAGTGTAGACTTAGCCTATAAAGGCAGGTTGCAACAAGGGAGGCTAAAAAAAACAAATTTGGACAAGTCTGAGACTGATGTGAATTGAAGCTAATAGAATCAGACACCTGTGCTGGAGGGGTCCCTGGAATGACAAAGTGCTGTGTGAGTTTCATTATAGGAAAGAGAGTACCACTCTGGGGATGTGTGTATGTGTGAAGACACACAGACTTCTCAAAGAATAATATGGAGGATGCCCACTCTAAGAAACAGATATGAATGAAGATACTCTTCAAAGCATTTAAGAATACCAATACCAGTCTTTGACCTTTCTAACTTGTTAGCTAAGCTTTGATAGTACAAGCTTCTCATGGATGAATCCACATAAGAATCAGAGTCAATGACTTCCTTTGTTGATGACTTCCTTCAGTTCCCTGAAAACATCCGCTCAATGTGCAGAGGCAAAAAAAAAAAAAAAAACCTAACAGACTATTAGGAACCATTAGAAAAGGATAGATAATAAGACAGAAAATATCACAATGCCACTATATAAATCCATGGTATGCCCACACCTTGAATACTCTAAAAAGAGATATGTTAGAAATAGAAAAGGTGCAGAGAAGGGCAACAAAAAATATTAGTGGTATGGAACAGCTGCCATATAAGGAGAAATTTAAAAGACTGTTCAGCTTGGAAAAGAGATGACACAGGAGGGATATGCTAGAGGTCTATAAAATCACGAATGGGATGGAGAAAGTGAATAGGGAGGTGTTATTGACCCCTTCATATAACATAAGAACCAGGGATCACGCAATGAAATTAATAGGCAGCAGGTTTAAAATAAACAAAAGTAGGTACTTCTTCACACAATGCACAGTCAACCCCATGGGATGTTGTGAAGGTCAAAAATATAACTGGGTTCAAAAGAGAATTAGATAAATTCATGGCGGCTAGGTACATCAATGGCTATTAGCTAAGACAGTCAGGAATGCAAACCCATGTTCTGGGTGCCCCTAACCCTCCAACTGCCAGAACCTGGTACTGGATAACGGGATGGATCATTCAATAATTGCCCTGTTATTATTCCTTCCCTCTGAAGCATTTGGCACTGGCCACTATCAGAGACAGGGTATTGGATTAGATGGAGCATTGGTCTGACCCTGCATTGCAGTTCTTATGTTTGTTTATATCCACTTTTTCTCCATTTTAAAAAATAAAATACGAGGCCACTGGGGATGAGAGGTGAATAGGGAGAGAGATGCCCTGGGCTCCACTGCCAACAATGCCCCAGTGATGATCAACTGTCTATCTCATTCTCCACTGATGGAAACAACCAACACTGAAATATCAAAATAGAATGTGAGATCAGCTCCTGGATGAAGAGCAGATGGCTCAAACTCACCACCGTCAAAACAAAAGAACTAGACTGCCATACTTCTCCTTCCACTGAAGCCATATAGCCCAAATTTGTCAAACTGGTGTGACAAATCTGGGTCCAGGCTGATTTATCAGTGAACTTGAATGACCAATACATAGTGACCAAAAATTCCACTTTCTTTCAGTTTTTTAGGACTCTGTGGCCCTTCCTCCTGGATGAGGATCTGACCATAGTCATCCATGAAGTTGTCAACTCCAGACTGAATTACTGTAATTCACTGTATCTGAAGATGAATGTGAAAACCATGTAAAGGCTCCAGCTGGTGGAATGTGTGACTACCTGCCTCTTCCATGGTATAGGCTGCTGTGAGCACATCTCCCTGTGCTCCTGTCCCATCATCCTTCCACTGGCTCCCATTCACCTCGATTTGGTCCTGATCTTCAAAGCATTTACTGGATCAGGTCCCATTAGAGGCCATATTTTCATCTATGAAACAGCAAGACAGTTGCAGTCCCCCAAGACATACAACCCAGTAGAAAGTGTTTGAGAATTGCAGACAACACATTCTACAGGTGGATCACATAAGTTAAGAATGAATATTCAATGGAAATAGATGAAGCTAGAGTCTGACTATCTTTAGAAAATGTTGCAAAACCTTGCTAGTTGAAAAAGTTTTCCCCAACAGATCCAGGATGACATTCACCACACAGCCCACTCCTCCCTCCTTCCCCCACAAAACAAACCCCACAACTCTACCTCACACAGAATTTGAGTAACTTGAAAAGGAGAAGATTTAGAGATCCATGAAGTCCAGCTGGGAACTTTGTTAATTTACCTGGAATGCACTCAAAGTACAGCACCAAACCCAAAGATAGATCATTTAAATGCAACTGTTGAGTATGGTTCATAAGCATTGTAAACAGACACCTACATAGAACAGAGGGGCTAAGAAATCCATCCTGGACTTGAAGTCAAGTTATTGGTAATTGCAGAGGGAAGGTGTGCTGAACTAGAAAGATCTCAGAATGTCTCTCAACTCAATGGACATGTTATCTAGAGAATATTCTGGGTGTGATAAAACATTGATGGAAATAAATGCCCATCCCTTTCACAGTCTCTAAAACAAAACATAGCCTTGATTAATAATTTCAGAGAGAAAAAAAAGATAGGTTTGCAGATTATTGATCTGTCTGAGCTAATAGTTTTAAACACTCAAACTTCTGTTTGCCCTCTTGTTAATATTAGGTTTTGACACTGAGCCCGAGATGACAATCAAGATAAACAGAGCCTATCTGATTATGACTAAATTCTACAGTTCATCTTAATAAAGTGGAGGGCAGTAGGTTTCACCTAGATCAAATAAGATGTGAAATTTGCCAGTCATGATTATTTTTAGTAACCTTATTGCAAAAGGGAATCTGGCTATCTGAAAACTGAAGAAGGTTAGAAAGGTGGCTTTCCAAAGGATAAGGTTTTTTATTTCCAGATGTTCCAAAACCTATTCTGTTACATTGCTGCAGATTCAGGCAGCTGAAGAAAGACTTTTTCTTTCCTGCTCCATTGGAGGTTCACATGGTTAATTTTTTTTTTTACTATGATAAAATTGTTTGATGTGCATGTCACAAGGAATACCCCTCATCTGGAACAGAGGTCTTTCTTCTCACCTTGATATGCTGCAAAGTGTATCAAATCCACTGGACATTTTGCAAACTGCTGAGCAGAACAACACATTTGTAACCAGCCTGCATGCTTGTTGCTCCCAGAACTCCAGGATATCTCAACAAGTGCATTCAGTTTAGATTAGCATGTTTATGAGAATGAACTGATCTGTTTCAGGTGAGGGAACATATAGTAAAACGGAGGTCAGTGGTTTTCTTTTTTCCTCACCCTCAGTGCTTGTTTTATATGAATATCAATGCTTTTTTAATAACAGCTTTGGCTATAAAAGATATTATGTTCCATTATATCTCTTACTTTAGATTAACCAGCAGGATCTCTTTAAAGGGACACTGCTTCAATTTTATGAACACATGTTGCAGTGTTGCCAATTCAGTGTAGTAGTAAGGCCTTAACTTGGGCAGCATCAACCTTTCATAATAAAGTGATTCCAAGTGCCCCAATGTCCCTCAGCCTTGAGGTGACCTAAAATACAAGTAGAAAATGTTGTACTGAAAGTTTGGACATGTTCTATTGCTTAGGCATAAAGACAATAATCTACAACAGCTTTTCTACAAGGTTGGATAATTTTCCCTTTCTCGTTGAGAACTATGATCATGCTACATTTTGCCTTTGAACCAGAATCAGCTGCCTCATGAGTGTCCTTTCATGGCCAGGGGTTGCTCTGCAGCACCCTGTGTCTAATTCTGCTTAAGACCACTCAATCGCACTCTCCCTCTCTCTCATGGCTAACGCCATCCCTGCCTGGTGCTGGTTTAACAACAAACAGTTCAAAACAATCCTCAAGGTCCCAAAGTCAAGTCCATCATCACAACACAAACGTTCATGGTCAGCACTGGCATCCTCTACCACTCCTGGTGCTCTTCTTCTGTCCCAATCTGCTCTTCACCAAACCCCCCACTCCCTGCCCCCAGTGCTTCCTAGCTGGAGCTCAGCCTTCTGGCTCTGGCTTCCTGGCCCCAACCCTTCCTGGCCTCCCGCAGGAGTCTTCTGCTCACTGCAACTCCTCTCCACAATATGTCTCTCCCTGTTGTGATGCTGTATGGAATCTGGGGGACACTTTAGGACAGTGGTCTCTAATCTTTTTAAGCACAAGATCACTTTTTGAGTTTAAGTGCAACCCAGGATCTATCTCAAAGAAAATGTAGAAATAACAGTAATCACATAAACCCAAACATCCTTGCCCCTGCCTCACCCCTCCCCTCCACTGAGGCCATGCCCCTGCCCCACCTCTTCTATGAGGCCCTGCCCTGCTCTCTCCATCACTCGCTCTCCCCTACCCTCCCTCACTTTCACTGGGCTGGGACAGGGTGTTGGGGTGCGGGAGGGGGTTCAGGGTGTGGCCTCTGGGAGGGAGTTTGGGTGCAGGAGGGGGATCCGGGCTGGGGCAGGAGGTTGGGGTGCAGGAGGGAGTGCAAGGTGCTGGCTCTAGGAGGGGGCTCAGGGCTCAGGCAGCAGGTTGGGTGAAGGGTCCGGGCTCTGGGAGGGGGCTGGAGCAGGGGGTTGGGGTGCAGGAGGGGGTGCAGGCTCTGGGAGGGTGTTAGGGTGCAGGACGGGGTGCTGGTGCAGGAGGGTGCTCAGGGCTGGGGTCAGGGGTTGGGCTGCAGGAGGGAGTGTGGGCTCTGGGAGGGATTTTGGTTCAGGGTGCGGGCTCTGGCCAGGCAGCGGCCCATCACTTACCTAGGCAGTGCCTGGGTGGTGGCGCAACGGGGCAGTGGCTCTAGGGGGGGAGGGGCAAGTCCACGTGCTACCCCCATCTGCAGGCACTGCCCCCGCAGCTCCCATTGGCCAGGGTCCCCGTTCCCAGCCAATGGAAGTTGCAGAGGCGGTGCCTGCAGGCGAGGCAGGTGCCTGCAGTGACTGAGACTGAGATCGACTGTCAGAGGCACCATGATCATAGTCCATCCATGTACATGGTCTACCGGTTGGTGACCACTGCTTTAGGATATTATGAATACCAATATTATTAAATTGCAATGAGTTGTGCCAGATATGCTGTGTAAGGTATCGGCAAAAATGTTATATTTTGCCATGTATGATAATCTTGTTTATATGTGTATATCACCTTTGTATTGTAAGTTATAGATATGTATGGTATATCTGTATTTCTAAACTTGTGCTGTGCATCTGGGTGACACCCCCAGACAGAGTGGCCTCAACACTGCCTAGGCTACTGGATGGTCCATCAAAGGACATCAGCTGTACAATGAAACCATTGAAAGGGTCAGGAGCTACACCTTATGACTCACCAAGGCATGCAGAGGCTTGCCTATGAACAGAACTCAAAGGCTTCCATGCCGTGTGCTGGGCAGCCTGTGATTATGTAAGCGAGGGAATGGTCCCGCTATTGTGGGGAACTTTCCTGGCTTCTGCATTACCCCACTGAAGTGGGCTAGCGAAAGGATCTGAGTCCTTGCTCCCAGTTCCTCTACCCAGAGGCCTCCCTGCCCTCGAGGACTCCCCTTCCACTCTCCTGTCTGGCAGAGTCCTCGTAACCCCAACAAGGCTGGGCCCAGGATTCCTCGGGGGCTCAACCCCCAACCCTGCTGTGGTCACCTAGGACAGGGACTAGGGTGTCCCCACTCTGGGGTACTCTGTCTGCACTGGGCACCTGACCCACTGATCATTTCATACAATTTAAAGCAAATACAAGTTGTTTAATTAACAATTAATTTAAAAAAAGAATAAGGAAAATGGGAAAGGTTAAAGGAAAACACATCACCCTGCTCAGTGGCAGAGAACATTACAAACAGTTTCTCTGGACATCAGGGCACTTCACAGTCTGTTCCTTGTAGGTCCCAGGTCTCCTTCTCAGGCCCTGACAGTGCTGCAGGGATGCTGCGGGTTGGACACTTGCAATGGTGGTGGCCACACACCTCTGGGCTTTCGGTGGTGGGACCCTTCTTCCCAGCGTCAGCCCTCCCGTCAGGTTAAGATCCCCCTCCCAGTCTGGCCTGCAAGGACCCTTGGCTAGCGGTGTCTTTTTGCACGGGGCCCTTTGCCCAAGGTCCCCCCTTGGCTGGCCCCAGTTGCTAGGGCGACCAGATGAGAGGAAGAAAATATCGGGACACAGGGGGGGGGGGGGGTCACCAAAAGGGCAAAAAAAAAAAAAAAAGCCGAGTGCTGCTGGCGGAGGGGGGGGAAAAAAGGGAGTGCTGCCGGCGGAGCAAAATATCGAGACAAATTGTGTCCTGACCAAAGATCGCTCGGGACACGGGAGAAACACCTAAATATCGTGACGGTCCCGATTTTATCGGGACGTCTGGTCACCCTACCAGTTGCTCACCACACCTGGCTCTGTGTCTGCAGCTCTGCTCCCAGCACAGGATCTGCTCTCCCTGGGCTGTGTCTCTGGCTGTTTTCCTGGCCCCACTGGATCTAGCACAGCTCTGCTCCCCAGCTCAGGCCCCTGCTTTCTCCTTAGCTCGGCCTCACTCTGTCTGACCCAGGCAATTCCAGCTCACACGGAGGAGGGGACTCCCTGGCCTCCTGACTCCCTGATTAGCCTGCCCGCCCTATCAATCAGGCTCAGAGGCTGAGGCTGACCTGGAGCATTGGCCTCTCCCCAATCTTTTAGTGCTGGGAGCTAGCCAACCAAAACACCCCCACTGAATGTTAGTAAGGGGGCAACAGTCCCCTTACATTTGGAACAAAGGAAATACAAGCTGCATGGCAAAAGACTATAAAAGGCACTGGCAGCTGCAGCTTTTCCATTTTGTCTTCAGTCCCGCTTCTTGTCTTCATTCCTGCTTCTTACCACTAGAGGAACTTTGTTACAAACTGAAGATCTGAACAAAGGACTGAATGACCCATCCAAGCTATGGATGTATTCCAGAGGGACTTTCAAACCAGCAAACTCACCAATACTGCAAAGAACTTGACATATGGACTTTGAAGTCTCTGTGTGTATCTGATTGCTTTACCATTTAACAACTCTCTTCTTGTTCTTTCTTTTTTCTTTATAATAAACCTTTAGTTTTAGGCACTAAAGGTTTGGCTGGCAGCATGGTATTTTGGGTAAGATCCAAACCTATACTGGCCTGGTAATGTGGCTGGACCTTTGGGGTCAGAAGAACATTTTGTATATGTGAGCAAAGTTTTGCAATAACTTCTCACTGTACTGGACCTAGGAGCTGATTGGGAGCCAGAGAATTGGAATGCAATAAAGGGAGCTGTGTGATTTCTTTTTTTGCTTCTTGGTAACCAGTATTCAGTGTGGGGATCAGAAGCACACTTTGTGACTGGTTGGGGAGTTTAACTTCAGTGTTACTCACCAGTCTTGGGAATATCTCTCTCCTTTTTGCGGCCTACCCTGACCTTGGCATTTCCAGTGAGCGCTACCCCAGGTCACACTTGTTTCCTGTTCCCCTTTGGCTCTTTATAGGGAAGATCGCTATTCTATCAGCTCCCATCAAGGCTGTTGATGAGGCACAGGTGGGCTGGAGCAGGTCCCTCTTAATGTGACCAGTCCACTCTGTGACATTCCTCATCAGTTTTGAATAATGCTGGCTCAGTATTTCACTGAGTACATGGAAAAACTAAAGTTCTCTGCCCCCCCCATACTCACACTTTCAAAAGTGGATTAACCCAGTTGATCAAACTGTTGGGCTGAGAAAGGCAGCATGCTCCAGTAGACAGGGCAATGAACAATGCATTCTGGGGCCTGGGTTCCATTCCCAGTTTCACCAGCAACTTGCTGTGTAACCTTGAGCATATCTATCACTTTCCTCCTCTGTTTCCCTTTCACACTGCCTGCCTTGTCTATTCAGATTGTAAACTCTTTGGGACAGGGACTGACCCTTATTCTGTGATTGTAAATTATCTAGCAGAACCTGATATCAGTTCATGCCTCTAGGTGCTATCAGAATAGAAATTATAATTAGAATTTCAACATAAAATTATTTTTTGAGGAAACAACTCTCTCAGCTCTAGTGTTTCCATGAACTAAATGTACATGTGTGTATATGTTTAGGAAGGAGAGAGAATTGTAAATATTTATGTTTAGGTAAATGCAGGTAATCTTGAAATATTATATTACCTACTTTTGATGGGACATTGGGAAAAGAATAACGGAGAGGAAGGATTTATTGCAAAAATTTAATTCAGACCAGGGTTTTTAAATAAAGTAACAAAACTGGTGCTATGTATGGCATAAACAGAACCCTCCTGGTTTTAATAATCTGACCGTTATATTCTATCATATGTGGAAATATACTATATGAAAGGTTGCATATGATATTGTGTGACTGCAGAGGAATTGACTTCAACGCTGCAACTCACTGGAAAAAGCGCATAAGAGGTTGAGCATATATATAAAATTATCTGAACCTTAAATAATGATCTACCATTTCAGCATTCCATCACTCCTGCTTCCATTTATTCTACTCCCACAGGCCTTCTATGGACTAGATGACCTTATAGATCTTTTCTCTCCCATATATTTCTATGATTCTATAGCGGGGGTGGCCAAACTGTGGCTCGTGTGGCTTTTACCGTTAAAGTGCAGACTGGGGCATGGGGGGAGCTCAGGACCTCTGCCTTGAAGTAGGGTGGCAGGGTAGGGGCTTCTGCCCAGTGAGGAGGGGGTTCTCAGGGCTTCTGCCCCATGGGGAGGGGTTTCTCAGGGCTGCTGCCCCACAGGGCACACCTGCCAGGGTTCGGGGCTTCAGCAGGAGCAGGGCAGGTATCCTCCGGCTCTCGAACTTCTGAAGATTGTCATATTCGGCTCGGCAGGCCAATAAGTTTGGCTAACCCTGTTCTATAGTTTAGAATATAACTTGCAGCCATTTTTCCCCAAAAATGTTTTAGCTGATACTAGCTAGAACATTACATTAATAATTATTGTTTTAAGGTAGACAGTTTGTAATATGCCAAGTAATATATTGACTTTTACATTTATTTAAAAATTAATATGCTAAGTTTGGATGTTCTATAACAGATGTTTCATGTGTTTTGAAAAGAAATTGGCCCAAAATCTGGTGCTGAATTTTTTTGCTTAAAATACATCTCTAATTTTGAAGCTATTGATAAATTACATGCAGTAGTGTATGGTTATTATAGCTTAAAGTTGTCCATTTTGCCTTCGGTTTGGGGCTCTCTAACACTAAATCGCAATTATGGGCTCCTTTCTCCTGTGTATTTAGAGGAAAGACTGGACCCTTGATTCTGTGCCAATAAAATCGCAATGACATATAAAGGGATGAGTTTCAGAAGAAACTTCAAATTATGTGACTGTACATTTGCACCCCTACATGAAGTTTTGTGGGCACAAATATCTACTGGTGCATTTTACAGCACATAGACATTCAACTAAGTGATTTGCAGGTGCAAGCAGATACTTAGACTTCTATTGCTATAAAGTGTGCCAGCAGTTAGGTGTGGGTACAAAATTCAAAGTCCTCTTCGGGGCCTTTGAAAAATCAGGGTCAAAGACTTCAGATCTTAAATGCAATAACTTTTTGCTTCTTAGGCAGCTGTCCAGCTCATCACATCCTTAGGCTAATCCTGCCTTTAGTAGATGACATATGAAGTGACTGGAGAGCTCCATAAGGATCAGAGTTGTGCACAGCTATAGCCCAAAAATGTTTCTCAGTGCTCTGAAAAGTCTGAACACTGAAGCAAATTCTGCCATATGGGAGAAGGATTTTAGAATACAACTAGGTTTAAAGGGCCAACATAAAATAAGGGTATATGTCTGTTTTGGTGTCAGTCTCCTTCATTAATATATAATTTTGCTACAATCTCTTTACATTTATTATGATGTAAACAATCTGTCTCTATCAGCATTTCATGTCCTCATATGTTGAGGAAACCATTCTCCTTCTACAGCTCATATGCAGTCACCATTCCAAGAGTCTCAATTCAATGAAGCTTTGATGCTTGCCTTTGAGAGTCTATTCTGAAACCCCCCAAATACCTGCTTTAATTTAGCTGGTTATGTCTAACTGGAAAACATGATTGAAATGCTTCATTTTCTACAAACTGTGAGCATTAAATAATGGATCCTTGGGAGTGAATTCCTAGGTTGTACTTTAATCTTTAAAATCTCATGCAGCCCAATTGCTAAAGTAAAAGTGCAGCTTTTTAGTCAAACAGGAAATAATATATTATTTCTAACACAACTGTGAGGAGAGCCTTCGCCCGGTGGCTTATTTGTCTGAGATCTGTTACCAATGAGAAAAGTCTGCCATTGGTTGACCTCTAACAGAGGAAGACATTTATATTTTGTTCGTTTTCCTGTTTAGAATTCTTTGCTTGACTTTGACCTCGGATTGAAAGGAGAACTCCCTTATGTACAAAGATATAAGTCTCACAGTTCATGAGTTTAGACCTTGCCTATCTCCTAAGGGTGGAGTGCTTCTAACAATGCAAGGGTGCCTGTGCTCTGGGGGGCCATGTTGCCTTTGCATACTGATTATTAGTGTAGTTTTCAAACATAGCAATGGCTTTCCTGACTGAAAAAATGTGGTTTTGGTTCACATCACTTGCAGAATATTGTTTAATTCAATTAAAATTGGCTAGGGTTTTTTTTTTTTAAGCTTCACACAGACACTACCAAATATCGTCAAGGAAATGTAATTGAATAGCAACAGGACAGAAGTGAAAAGACCATGTACTAGCAATAGTCACCTCAAAAGCTTCAGAGCTCAGAAACAATGAAAGGTTGGGGGCTTCTCTGACACTTCATTTATGCACAGTTTTTGTACCCGTAATAGACAGCATAAAAGATCAGGTTCTCTTGTAAGATTTCTGGTACTTCCTGTGGCCAATCTGGCTGCAAACACAGCCAATGCAGCCTCTTGTATGATTCCAGCTACAACCTGGAGGTAAAATAAGAGACAAATATGATTTTTAAGTGGATATTCTATACTTTAAAAAAAGGCTTGACTTGAGATTTTGGTCGAAAGGATGTCTCTCTCTTATCTGAACTTGTTTGCCCATCCTTGTTATATATATAGTAGATGTATACTGGAGAAGTTCACAGATCTTTTTGATTAGATAATTTCAAAAGAAGGAGACGTATGCAACAATGTTCTTGTAATCCCCTGCCAAAGAGCATCATGTGTCAGCATTTCATTTTGTAATCTAGTGTGTGTACTGTACATGGAACCCTGCACTTACCGACTGGAAACAGGGCTCATCTGCTCAGCAGTGTGTCATAGGCAGTTTACTGTTGAGAGCTACCTGCTCCGTGGGAGGAGCTTGTGCTTCGGGGGAGGATCCCAGTTCTAGTCTTGCTATCACTGAAGTTCCTAGAGGCAATGTAAAGAACATAAGAATCAGGAAGTCTTCTATCCAGACAGATTTGTAACAATATTATGATGCAGTCTTTAATAGTAGCTTAAACACCACTACCAGGTAATGCCAGAACGGGACAGAAGTCTGAGATTAATTGACCACCTTTAAATTTAATCATCACTGAATATGATACCCTTGTGTTTTCATTAGTTAAACTAATATATCTTTATGAACAGTGTGGGAGGCCTTAACAGCATATGTTGCATCACTGCTTAAAGTAGAGTCAGCGGCTGATACATCCTGGGAGTCATTGCTCAGATGAACATGTTCCAAAGTAACCTTGGAAAAGAGCAGTAATTATTTACTTAATTCAAATGATCCACAGACACAGAGGCTTAAATATGCCTCCAGTATTCTTACTTGGTATTTCAAAATAAAATGGCCAGCAGCCCTGATTTTCCCAGGAAAGTCTTAAACTGGCCTTTCAGCCTCATGGAATGAATTACCATTGTTTGGGTCGCTGCATTAATGGCTGGTAGAGGGAGAAGATTTGCCTGATTGTGTCACCAGCGCTATGACTGATGCTGCAGTAGTGCCGGTTTGTAAATCTTTCCTGTGAGTAAATAAGTTTTCATTGCCCAACCAGTCACTTTGCAAAGCAAGTGTGCTTAGAATAATGAACAAACTATTTTGGCATGTTTCACTTTCAGTCAAGCAGTGCCCTAGAGAGATCAGAAAACAGACCTTTTCTCACCTCCACAAAACAGAGAGAAATCAGGCATATTCTATTGTTGCCTCAATTTTCAGCTCATTAGCTGGCTGCCTTGATCATCTAACCCTAAGAGGAGCCATTTCTTTGGTAGCTAACATATGAAAAGGTTCCATGAAAGATCAGGTTAATGGGTCAATGAATTGCCTTGTTCCTGTGCTGATTCAGAAAGGGGAAAAAGATGGTTGCCCAAACTGAATACGCTTTGTAAACCCCAATGATCTCATCTCAAATATTTTTTTAAAATGTCCAAGCCAGAATGGGTATTGAAGCCACTGCTTATGGCTGAGGGTAGGAGAATTGGGAGAGTTGCAGTTTGTGGCAGTAAGATGGAGGACCCCCCCGTCTCCTCCTCCTATCATTTCCATGCTCTTCCCACCAATGGCAAAGGTCCCTACCCCTTAGATATCCTTTATTACCACAAGCAAGAGTTTCACTTGGTACTTGCCTTTTGCCCCATACTCCAGAGTACAATCTGTGTCCTCTGATGGGTGGGAAAGTTTAGAGTAGGACTCCTGGACTAAGAGGCTGGAGGGTACAGGCTCTCTTATAGGAACGGGGAGAAGGAGTCAGGTGAATGCAGGGGGTCACTACCTTTGGCCTAGCGAAGGCTGAGCAGATTTACCTGACCTTCACAAATGTAATGTGAGTGTGGAGAAGTAAAACCTCTTCTCCCCTTCTATTCAGGAGCCCAAGACTTTCCGACTCTGACCTGCGGGAATTTGTGCTCTACTTGTGGAAGGGAACGGAGTCCTCTTAAGATCAGTGTTGCAATTAGTGGGCAGGCTTGGCTGAATTCTCTAGCATCCTAGTCACGTCTATGCAGATCCCTGCTAGCCACACCCACTTCTTTAGTTTTGCAGCAGTCCATGAGGATTTCTCCCTAAACACCAGGTTCTCCTTCTGAAAAATCAAGCAGCAACCCACTGCAGGCACTGAGTACTGCCTGTTCTGGCTTCCCCATTCCAGCCATGCTTGGAATCTGCTGAAATAGCTAACAGTGTTTTCCAATAGTTTGTAAAACATCTTGGCATCTTTGGGTAGGAATGATGTTATTTCATATAATTTTCCATGTCAACATTTATAGGATTATCTTTGTACCATTAATTCAAAACTACTCGATAATGTGATAGAAGACTACATGGTTTGTGAGCACACTTGGCTCAAACTAAGGATATCTGCTAGAGGGTATGCAGAATAAAGCACTGAGAAGCACTTTTCCACTGGGTTCAATTAGTTGAATCCCATCAAATATTTTATTGCAACACTGTCAAGGAAATCCAGTATTAGAATTCTATTAGTATTTTTTTTAGCCTAGATTTGACATTATCATCTAGCTCAGAGTAAGCATAGCCTTCTATTGCACTGCCCAGAAGCAGCCTGGGAGGGAAACTGTCACCCCAGGACTCAGAATCACAGTCTCCCTCTCAAGCTCTCCTCTGCATCAGGTAAGCAAAATGCAGTGACAAGTCTACAGCTAGTGCAGTAGATGTTCCTCAGTACACCAGTATAGTTCTATTGCTAAATGTTGGAGGTGGGAGGGAAGCAATGCTCCGCCCCCTTCTGGCCCCTTGAGGGAGGTAGAAGCTCTGCAGATCCCCACATGCTGTAAAGGGTGGTTCCGCATAGCAGCACAAGGGTGCCTTAGGCGTGATGTCCATCTGCATACCTGAGATTCCTTAATCCCCTAATTACAGGGTGTCATTCTCTGACATTCCTTATCAGGTCTGAAAAGGAATTTCCTGGAAATGCTACTAAGCAAATATTTTTAACACTGCAGAGCAGATAACAGTAGTATTTTAAAACAGTAAAAGTTTGCAGGAGCCCAGCCCAATAGTTTCATCACCGCCACAGATACATTGCTTTGAGAAAATAATGAATGCTATGTATTGTTTCTTAGAAATGCTATGTGGTCTGAGTGGTAGAATGGTTTTCTAATCCATGAATGGAATATAGTCAGGGAGGGAAGTTAGAGAAAACATAGTGAAGAAAACAGGAAAAAACCCAAACCCCACACTAATTTTTGCATTTTATTGAAAAATATATGCAAAATATAGTGTCTTAACCATCTAAATGCTAACTTCCTAGACCTAAATTATAACTTTATAAACTCCCCTCTGATTCCTGCTTGGTATATGCCACTTCCTGCTTCTACAGATTTGATTAAAACCCTCTGCATCATAGGGCAGGCTACCTCCCATATAACCCCTCATGGCCTCCAGGAAGCCCCCACAAGCAGCTCCTGCCTCACTTTCCCTGTTAAGGGGCTTCTTCAATAACTCATAAACCCATTCAATCCCCTTCTCAGGTTGTGGTTTATTAAACTAATCATTCAAAATAAAGTTCTCAAGTCCATCCATTTACCTCCTTTTCAGGTCACTCCCAGGCCTTTCCTGCCTGTAGTCTCATGCCAAAGTTTCTCTGCTGGAGTTTACTCACTCCCAACAGTCTCTATACTGTCTTCTTGTCCGCTCAAGCATCCCCCCCTACCCCCTTTCTGCAGCTTCCTACTGTTATTTATAGGGGAACCAGGTGATCCCCACTCAGGGGCATCTTCTTATTAACTTGGGGTCGCTGGGGTCCAGGGCTCTGGCCCTTAAAGGGACAAGACCCTCTGTTACGTTCTGAAGGGACTTTCTACATTTTACAGGGTTTGCAAAAGAATGGGGCTCTCTTCCAGCAGGGTTTTAAAAAACCTTCAGGGCAGAGGCAAAAATATTACATTGAAGTAGTGCTCAATTACAAGAGACAAGCTTTAATCAATGTTTTTGTAAAGTTTTATCAAACACTTAATTGATAATAGGTTTCAGAGGGGTAGCTGTGTTAGTCTGTATCAGCAAAAACAACGAGGAGTCCTTGTGGCACCTTATAGACTAACAAATTTATTTGGGCATAAGCTTTTGTGGGCTAAAACCCACTTCATCAGATGCATGGAGTGAAAAATACAGTAGGGAGATATATATAGCAGTACATGAAAAGATGGGAGTTGCCTTACTGAGTGGGGGGTCGAGACAATTCAATTTAAGTGGGCTACTATCAATCTTCCTGAACACTCAATAACAGACTTAAAAGTGGCACTTCTTCAACATAAAAACTTCAAAAACAGACTCCAATGAGAAACTGCAGAACTGGAATTAATTTGCAAACTGGACACCATCAAATTAGGCCTGAATAAAGACTGGGAGTGGATGGGTCACTACAAGAACTAAAAAAAACTAATTTCCCCATGCTAATTTGCCCCTACTGTTACTCACACCTTCTTGTTAACTGTTTGAAATGAACCACCCTGATTACCACTACAAAAGTGATTTTTCATCCTGTTGATAATAGCCCACTTTAATTGAATTGTCTCAACCCCCCACTTGGTAAGGCAACTCCCATCTTTTCATGTACTGCTATATATATCTTCCTACTGTATTTTTCACTCCATGCATCTGATGAAGTGGGTTTTAGCCCACAAAAGCTTATGCCCAAATAAATTTGTTAGTCTATAAGGTGCCAGAAGTACTCCTCGTTGTTTTAATCAATAATGTTATGGAAATGGACATTGAAATACCGAAAATCAGTTTTAAGTAGATGAAAAAAATCACAATAACCATTTAAACAATGTTTGTGAAAACTGAGTTTTCAGTAAATGAAAAAATTGCAATAACCATTTTGATAACGTTTTGATAAACATTTGTTAAAAATACTGCTAAAACAAAAATGGGTTAATTACAGACCCAGTGAAATGAAAACAACTTTGAAATTTCAAATTTGCCCACAAACCTCATTTTCATTTTTCAACCAACCTTCCATTCACTTTTAAACATTGATGGACTTTTTTCACCATACACTCTTATTGCAGGTGGGGAAACCTGGGTTTGAATCCAAGATCTGGTGAAATTTTTACCTAGACAGCAGGGTTTGGAAATGCTGCAGAGAGAAAACAAACTGCTTAGTCTCTGGTGGAAGAGATTGCCTATCATTCAGTCAGCAAGCACCCCAGCTAATTAAGCACTGACAAGCTCCTAAAAGCTTTCCTTAGCCAAATGGATGATGGCCTTGACTCTGGTTCCTCGAGAGTCAGGGGTTAAAGTATGGAAAAATGAGATCATCCTTAGGGATGTGGAAAGCATGCTGGAGTAAAGAAAATAAAATGAGCTGAGACTGTGGGACTTTCTTACATGTTCCTTTTCCTTTTGATAGAGCATTTACTGCATGAAAGATTCCGTGTGTGTGTGTTAATTTCACTGATTAGGAGAGGGTAAATTCCTCATTTCATGTGCACCTCTGGAGCAAAACACCAAGAATGGCAAATTACTACAGGAAAGAGAAAAGATTTCTCAGAGCACTTACTGGAATATAACAGCTAACACTTGTCTGGTTCACTAATCACATATCTTGTACAAAGAAATATTGTATGAAGGAAATTTCAGAAATAATGTTAGAGGAAAACATTATCTCATTTCTAGAGTGGACATAGCGGTAGATGTCATTTCAGGCCCCTAGTTTAGCTTGATTTTTCACACACTGGCTTGAGCATTATTTATGTATTTAGTAACATATGGGATTGTTACAGATTGGGGCAGATGGGTCATACTCCTGTGGGACAGTGTGCATCCAAAGAGTGCACTCTTTCAGATGATTTTAAACTGCAACAGAAAAATGCCTACATTTGAAAAGGTTTGTCATGTCTAGTGAGTTTTGCCTGGCTGGTTTTGTATACAAGAGTAGATCTTCATGCTGGCTTGTTCTTATTCTACATTTGGGATAGACAACAGTTGATAAATAGCATGCAGATATATTTTAAATAGGCCAGATCCTCAGCTGTGCTAAGCTGAAGAACTATGCTGATTTATGTAACTTTCTGTATATTTACTTCTGTACACATCTTTACTGGAAATGCTGTGTTTCAAGTCTTTCAGTATGTCTACACTACAATGTAAGCCGAGGGTAAATAGAACTCAAGTTAGCAGACCCTGGGCTTGTTAATATGGGGCTGGAGTATTTATACTCATTCATAACCCCAGATTAGGAATTGAACCCGGGGTCCCAACCTGGGTCTCCAGCATCCTGCATCATGAAGGCCTGATCCTAACCACCCTATCTCCCAAAATGTGGCTCCTTTAGCCCTTTGTTTGTGGTGAAACTTGACTGTCCACCTAACTTACTGTTCAGAGGATAAAGAAACTCAGCCCATGGGTTTGTGAGATACTTCTGACAGACTCCCAGAGCATGAGTCCAGCGGGGCTGCATCTACTCTGCAAAGCAATAGGGCTTGAACCCTGGGGTTTTGGCTTGACTCAGGTTTGGATCCTCCACCCCACTTCTGGGGTCCTGAGCCCGTGGTCTGAGCCTTGGGTTAGTGCAATTTGTGTGTAGATGGAAGGGGTGTTTGGTTTGAGCCTGAGCTTACATTGCAGTATAGACATGTTCTTCAGTAAATCTTGTTGTTTTTAAACTAATGGGGAAATTGAGACAAAGAGGCTGCATCTGCTACAGGAAAACTAGTTTGTGCAGAAAGGGTTCAGGTGTTTTTCCAGCTATGCCATGAAAACCTGTTTAGAGATATGTAAGAGATTATTTATAACAACAACAATGATTTCCTATATTGCACCTCTTACCTAGCTAAAAAGAAAGTGTAGGAATTATGTCATACACCACGAAAATCCAAGCACCTTTAGGGTGAACTCAAGAGCTGCTTAAGAGCACACAAGCAACACTTCACATCATCTATGGGTGGAGAAAAACTTTAGAAGAATGTTGCATCTGATTGAAATTGCTGGAGCAATTCATGTTGGCAAAATATAATTTCCTAAATTGTAATTGTCCAGGACAGGGGAATTAACAGCTCTAGTCCTTCAAGAAGTGTCAAGCTTCTATGGATTTTTATTGACTAAGTAGTTAGTACCTTACATTTACAGCTTGATCAAAAGATAACATCTACTGCAGCACAATGCCCCAGTTCTACCTTAGTGAATTTTATAGATTTATATTCACAGATTCCAAGGCTACAAATGACCATTGTGATCATTTAGTCTGATCTCCTGTCTAACTCAGGCCATAGAACATACCCAAAATTATTGCTAGAGCATATCTTTCAGAAAAACAGCCAATCTTGATGTTTGATTCTGTATGAGTGGACTAAAGCATCAGCACAGTGTCAGGTTTTTTTGTTCAATTCTGATTAAGAAGAAAAAAATCTTATCTTCCTAATCCGCAGTACTTTGGTACAACACCCAACTGCTGCTTCAATATCTCTGATGCAGGTATTAGCCAGGTGAGCTTATGTTTCTTTGATAAGATCACAGCACTTGTTATAATAAAATAGTAAGGACACAGATATTTAAAAGTGGGTTCCTAATGTTGGATACCTACACCCATATTCAGACACCTAAATAAGCAGCCTGATTTCCAAAAATGCTGACAACTCAGCAGCTCCCATAAAAACCAATGAACACTTCTGGGTGCTCAGAACTTCAGAAAAATCAGTATTTAATGATGAATTTAGGAGCCTAACTTTAGGCATTCACTTTTGAAAAGCTTGGTCCTTACTATTTGATCATAACAAGTGCTGGGATACTATCAAAGAGACAAACTCACCTGCCTGGTTATTTAAAGAGCAATAGTTTGCTGCTCTGGGTGCTTAGACCACTGTTCAAATCCTGCTAGCTGCTTACTCTGCCATTGTTCTGACAGAATTTCTGTGGAAATTATTTGCAATGAAAGTGTGGCTCTTATTATTCAAAAGCTCATGTTTTCTGAGAACCAAGCTACTGTTGGCCTGTTCCACCAATTTCTTTTCTATGTAAATGTTATATTTTACAAGTCACAAAAGAAAGTGATAATGATAAGATCATTCTAGAGTTACAATAAAAAGAAAACAATAAAAGCATCAGTAATAAGAATTTTTCTACCACGGACCAAATCTTGGCAGTTGCATGGATTGCTGTTTTCCTCATTTAAAAAAACACATTTTAAAAAAGAATACTGTAGTGTCAACTGATCAGTCTGTGACGTTGGAGTCTATATGGTTTTATAAAAATATGCTAATGAGTGAATATAATGTAACTGGGATATGCTTCATGCAAAAGGTCTTTTGTAAGGTATCGTTACAAAGCTTATAATCTACTGAGTGTGATCATCCTATTTGTATAAATGTAACAGTCTTGTATCTGAAACTAGAAATATGAAATATAACTCTGAGGGTTGTAACTGTAATTATGCAAAGTGTGGGCCATTAATGGTGGTTTGGAATCTTGATGACTCCCATTAACCAGGACAACTGACTGTGAATGGCCCTGTTTGCAGGCAGTCTTCCTGTGAGTCAGGCTAGGAGGAATGAAGGCTTGGGGTCTTAAAGTGACATGTGATCATGTCACCTGAACTGGAATCCATCTTTAACCTAGTGCTTTTCCATTGAGAAGGAGGGGGTGGGAACCCAGAGGGAAAAAGGATTCCCGTCTTATGCAAAAGATATATAAATGGGTGGAACAGAACAAAGAGAGAGAGCCATCATAAGCTAGCTACTACCTGAGCTGGAACAAGAGCTGTACCAGGGGAAAGAATTGTGCCCAGACTAGGAAGGCGTCCAGTCTAAAAAAAGAAACTTATTGAAACATCTCTAAGGCTGAGATTTTTACCTGTATTCAGTTGTATTACTGTATTAGGTTTAGATTTGTGTGTTTTATTTTATTTCACTTGGTAATTCACTTTGTTCTGTCCGTTACTACTTGAAACCACTTAATCCTACTTTCTGTATTTAATAAAATCACTTTTTACTTATTAATTGACCCAGAGTATGTATTAATACTCGGGGGGCAAACAGCTGTGCATATCTCTCTATCAGTGTTATAGAGGGCAAACAACTTATGAGTTTACCCTGTATAAACTTTATACAGGGTAAAATGTATTTAATTGGGTTTAGACCCCATTGGGAGTTGGGCATCTGAGTGTTAAAAACAAGAACACTTCTGTAAGCTGTTTTCAGTTAAGTCTGCAGCTTTTGGGCGCTTGGTTCAGACCCTGGGTCTGTGTTGGCGCAGACGGGTGTGTCTGGCTCAGCAAAACAGGGTGCTGGATTCCCAGGCTGGCAGAGGGAAAGCAGGGGCAGAAATAGTTTTGGCACATCAGGTGGCAGTTCCCAAGGGGGTTTCTGTGATCCAACCCATCACACAGTCATCTTCAGCTCCTGGGCTTTCTTAGAGCTTATGGCTGACTCTCTGGGTCCACCCATGCTGAATCAGTTGCTGGATCAGGTCCTTTAGTTAAACACTCATGACTTACAATACTGGAAGACTTACGCAAATCTTTGCAAAGTTGTTTTCTTTTTATTAAAAAAAATTAAAAATGTATACAATGTTGACATGTTTTTAATATTAAGGAAAGCAGAGTTGTGTGTCTACCCTGTCCTCCAGTACTTTGAACAGTTTTACATGAATTCTGCATGTAGCAGCTCTCATAAAATATGTATTAATGTAATATTTGAACAGTGACAGTCACAGCTTTTGAATTTCTTTGTCTAAAATTGTATTAAAATTATAAGAACTGGTGTTTCATGACCATATCCTTTTTTGGGAACAGATTGCCTTAGTGTATATATAATAAAATTAACACACTGTGACTTTTATCACTGATCACCTAGCACAAAATGACTAGCTTCACACACTAGATGATGAGTTTAAAAGGTCCTATAGTATTTGTTCGTAGTGCTATATTTTATTTCATTTTACAATAATGTTTTATCCCCATTTAATAAAAAAATCGATAGCAAAATCTTTAATGAATCTAGTGCATTTTAAACGTATTTATTTTGTAATGGAAGTCTTGTTCCTGTCAATGTTAGCAGTCATTGATCTGTGATATTCCTTTATTATCTAAAATTGTGAGGAGAGACTATTATCTAAAGACAAGGCCCCATGGTTTTATCACTCTTATTACGCAGTGCTTGCATGAGGAAATGAAGCACTGATGAGTGAACTGGTTCTATTAAAATAAGAACTGAACTGAACTCCACTTGAAGCTCATCTATATTGAGCTATGATAATTTTAGAGGTTAGAAAACTGAATTTAGTACTCAAGACAGTGGCTGGATTGACATCCCTGAAGAAGAAAGTCTTCAACTAATAAAAGGGGGGGAAAAGACATAGCATGGAAAGCTGCAATGGTTCCATCTTCATGCCCATCCAATCCATGTGTCTAATGAGAAAATCAGCCAATTTGGTCAGTGATTTTCATTGTATGTCCACTGAGATCTGGACAGAGCCCATTTAGTCATTAGCTGCCAAACAGCCATCAAATTATCTATATTGGGTCTTGGCTGGATGCTTAATTAGTGATCAAAGGAGTGTTTTTCGTTTTAAGTTCTCATATTACTGCACTTTCTGGTGTCATCTAGGACCGGAACTGGAAATATAAAACACCAAAGATAGACAGCTCTTACAACTTTTCTCACTCTCAGAAATACACATAGAATTGAAATCATTGAGAGGATCTGTCTTCTGCTGTTCCAAACAGCATCCAAAGGCCAGGTGCCAGCTCTTGACAACTCTGCTGGCATTAGCTAAGAACTGACAAACTCACAGCTGGAGACCAGACCAGTTCACTTATGTGTTAGTGTTGCTCAAAATAGGTATTAATCTTATAAGAATGTATTTAGTGTTTAGACTGTCCAGAACAGTGGTGGGCAACCTACATGGAACGTCAGGGTAATCTGCTGGTGGGCTGCCAGACAGTCTGTTTACATTGACCATCCTCAGGCACGGCAGCCCGCACTGCTTCCGGCAGCTCTCATTGGCCAGGAATGGTGAACTGCGGCCACTGGGATCTGCGGGCGGCCATGCCTGCGGACGGTCAATGTAAACAAACTGCCTTGCACCCCACCAGTGGATTATCCTGGTGGGCTGCAGATTGCCCACCACTGGTATAGAATGTTTGTAAGTTGCTCCATGCATTAATCTTATTTTTAATGTTTGTATTCCATGCTATAAGGAAATATGTAAGTTTTGTTTTATAACTTTGACAATGTCTGCTCTTAACTTGTTAACTCAGATGGGAAGAGTGTCCCGCCCACTTCCTCCAACCCCCCCACTCCCGTCCCAGACAACTAACAAAAACAGACGGGAACATCACAATACAAAGAACTGGTTAATGGCCCTATCGCACCTTGGAAATGCTATGAGCAAGGAAGTTTGTCCTATGGAGTTGGAGGCTGAATGAATGAAATAAAACAAAGACATGGGAAAATTTTCCATCTCTTTGCTGTTTGAACTCTCGTAGAGCCAGACACACCAAGCTGAAGCCAGAAATCCCTAGGTGTTACCTCCTAGGTCTGCCCTAAAAGACATTTTGAATTGATAGATCACTGCAACTCTGTCACTCTTAGGATTTAGATTGCAATTCATTTGTGTATATGTATTTGCTTTCTTTAAGCTTTAAATAACTCTCATTTATTTTTCCTAGTTAATAAACCTTTAAATAGTTTATTACAGGATTGGCTACAGGCATTGTCTTTGCTGAGGATCTAGGGAATCAACTGATTTGAGGTAAGTGACTGGTCTCTTGGGACTGGAAGCAACCTGAATATTATGTGATTTTTGGTGTAAGGGACCATATATAGCTAAGTCCAGCTTGCTTGGGTGGTAAGATAGACTGGAGAGTCTAAGGCAGTGGTGGGCAACCTGCGGCTCATCAGGGTAATCCACTGGCGGGCCGCGAGACAGTTTGTTTTCATTGACCCTCCCATTGACCCTCCAGGCAATGGGAGCTGCGGGAAGCGGTGGCCAGTACGTCCTTGCGGGCCCCAGGTTGCCCACCACTGGTCTAAGGGGACTGTCTCTGATATCATGGTGAGACTGTTATAGTGAGCCGTGAATTCACATTTGTCACTGGCTTGGTGAAATCTAATTCTAGAACTTACCACCAGTTTAGGGTGTCTGCCCTGTTTTTGAGAGTTTGCCCTGAGGTAGGCATTCACAGGCGTGAGCCACTCCAGAAATCCACATAGAATTCAAAGCCTTGAGAGGATTTGTCTTCTGGTATTTCAAACATTGTCCAAAGGTTTTGGTTAAACTTTTGATAAGAATTTTGGAAGCTTCTCCACAAAGCAGTCAAAATTAGAACTGGTTGTAAAATTTTCTGTTGGAACTTCTTTTATCAAAACCCCCAGTTTTCCATCAAAATGATTTTTATTTTTTATTTTTGCAAGAGGTATATGCTTTCTGTAGAAATTTTGGATTTTTTCTGTCAAAAAACAAAACAAAAAACACCCAAACACCCAAGAGGTTTTGTGTTTTTGTCTGAAAGCTGAAATGTTTTGGTAAACAAATGAAATATTCCAATTCAGATATACCACCAAGGTGCCTTGTGAGAGTTGTTCTTTCGCCTCAGATTTTTGCAAATAGAAAATGTAGGCACAGATCTCACAGACTCAATTTATATCTGCTGAAAGGAGGTACAAATACTTGGATATGTACCTGCAATCCATTTAGGTGCATACAGATATTATGAGGGCAATGTGAAGTCATAAGAAGGGAAAATAGCACTCAGCTTTTTGAAAGTTTGCCCTTTTTGAAAATCTGGCACCACCTACTAAGGGTATAAAAAACCAACTCTGTTGATTAGCCAATAGAGTATTTAGTGCAAGCACATATCCAACTGTTAGCTTGCTGGGTGTGTGGAATAAAAATCAATGTGTCTCTAGACAGCAGTGCAGCTGTCAGTTTAGAAGAAGCTATATATTTGGTGAAGGATAAATCTGATATGACCTTTATGTATAGAACTGATATTGGTTGTCTGAGAGTGAGAGAATGCATGATGGTAGAATGAGTTTTGATGTAAGTTGTATATGTTAACTATATTTTCTGATGACAGAACATTTGTGAGTCAAACTTTTAAATATCCATTTATCAATATTGTTTGAAGCTTGTGGTCAGTATATTAACTATGTTTATAGCATATTTGACAGTTCTGAGCAAATCAGAGATCAGGACACAAATTTTGTAGTGTTTGTTGAGTCCTTGGGGTAGATTTTCAATGAATACCTACATGACTCCAATGACCCATATAAGTGAGAGTCATGTGGTGAGGTTTTATATACAGCATTTTCAAAATGAACTTCCAATTGATTTAACTTTAAAATATAATACTAAAAGTATATGTAATGAGGGATTTTTAATATTGTTTTTTTAATCAGAATTAAAGGCTCAATTTACAAGAGAATTTAAAGACTTTTGATTGCAGATGTCTGCCACAAATCTTCGCAACCACCATCTCTCTCTTTCTCTCTCTCTTCTTCCCCCCGCCCGGGTTCCAAGCTCTCATGGTTTTATCCTGAACGTCACACTATTTGATGCTTTTGTTAGAATACCAGTTTCTTGTAACATGAGATTAGATGAGTACCTCAGCTTTTATTTAAAAAAAGAAAATAAAAAGTTTCTAGCCCAGTCATGGTTGCCAACTAAGGCTTTAAAAGATGAGGTCTCAAAAACAGAAGGCAAATCAAAATTAGTAACTGCTTACATGACTCGTGTTTTTTGAGTGCTTAGGGTTGACAATACTGTGCTCCTTATGAGCTGGAAAATCTCCTTGAGAAAATCCACCAAGTCACTACCATTATCCTTCTGCAGATTCCTCCTTAACACTCACTTGTACCATGATGCCTACAAAGCATACAAAGCAGCTGGTGACAATGGTTAGACAGATAGTAAGCTGAGACCCCTGCTTTTAATACAGCAATTTACTTGCCTTACTTACTGTCACTTATCTTTCCTCTCCCCCTCACTTGTCTCATCCACCTATTGCCTTTTGTCATAACCTAGACTGTAAGCTCTTTGGAGCAGGTACTGTCTTTTTACAGCATGTCTATACAGTACCTAGCACCTTGATTGGTGTCCCTAGCGGCTAATGTAATACAAACGAGCAATAATAAATGTGAGATTTACTTGATAGAATATTTACATGAGGAGAGCTCATCCATTAGTATCAGTGGATCACAGTTTTTAGCAGGCTGCAAACTCATCGGCTTAACTTTTGAATATGCTCCACAGCTGTACCCCGGCTCCTTTAGGTCTATCAACAAATTCAGTAATGTGAATTTTCAGAGGGGACTCTTTGAAAATGGTATGTTTCCCCCTTTGACTTTGATCATTGCTTTACATTATGTTTGGCAGCAGCTTTCCTTTTTTCCCCCCATAACTCTCATTAGTTAGGGATTGTGGGCCTGATTCTCATTTACACTAAGGCCCCTTTACATGGATCTGGGGGTACGGAGGGGACTTAAAGTGAGTGTCAATGTAATTTACTCCCAATTTAGCTTAAGTCTCCTTTACATTGCCAAAGTGATGTAAAGGGGTCTTCGGGGATAATGAGACTGACTTCCCTTGTAAAGCACTTTGAGACAGAAAAACTAAGTATTATTAACTATTGTTATTAGCTGAAATGAGAATCAGGCTGGTCTCTCTTTAGGAGGTGGAATATGTATGTAATGGCCATATTGAATTTGGTAAAGTTTTTTCCCTTTAGTTTTGTAGAGCCTGATTCTCTGTCACACTGCACCTTGTATAATCATTTGCAACAGTGCAAAACTGGCTGTAAAATGTTAATTTGTGGGTGTAAATTACTTCACAAGGTACAGGGGTAACCGGGAAATCAAACCTAAATGTTGCAGTCCTGATTTTTAGATGCCTTGTGATACGCACCATGTAAATAATACTTAATTATAAGGCCTACTGTATATTTCATTAAAGTTTGCCTTATGGTACCAGATACAATCAGATAGCCGGCACTGATCACAGCAGATCAGTTAATACTCCTAATCTCTAATGATCACAGATACATCTCAGAATGGAGTTTTGTGCCTTCCTCAAAGATTCTGGTTACATTTGAGTTTTGGAAGTAATTTCTGATTTGGTTTCATTCCAGATTTTTGTTCTGTATCAGGAGCATTGTTAGAATCTGTTCCAAAAAAGAACAAAATTCTTCACTTCCTGTCCCAAAAGATATTGTCTTGGTGATTGATGGATGACTCTCTGATCTGGCCATGTGTTTCAGGCAGCGTGGAGAACACTGGTAATCTGAGTCAGGATTAAGGGAGTGGTGAAGGCTCCCTGTTTTAGTGCCACACTTTCCTCCCAACTAAGACAATTTTGAGAGAAATGGGCCAAATAATTTCTTATGGTAATAGTCTCTTGTTTAGACTTGCCCCAAGTAAGAAAGTGTTAAAATGCAATATCTTGACAAAGATTAAAAACTCTGTTTTTCTTTTTAAATATAAAACACATATATAATATATATATTTCTGTAATGGAAAGGCTGGGAAGACAAAATTATATGGCACCACCATTCTGCAGAGGACTTCATATGTCTCTCTCTCACACACACACATGCTACTGTAGCTACAGGCAAATGAACTGGAGCTAATTTGGCTCTGTGATACTGACATGACAAGCCGGAAGAAAATGGCAGCAGCTTTAAATAAGCACACAGTGATTTAGTTGGCCAGGCAGTATTATTATGCTAGAAAGGCATATTATTTTGTTGTATTAAAGGTGGAGAAGCACATGTGCAGGACTGAAGGTGAAGTCAATGGATAGAGGAATTGGAGCACAGAGAAAGAGAGATGTGGCTTAGAAACAAATAGTAGAAATGATGCATTTCCTGAAGGCACTAGTCAGATTTGTGGTCCTCAGTACATGGAGGACTTTGACAGTATATCAGCATGACTGTTCAGAGTGCAATGTCTTGTCATTTGGGACGTGACAGGAGTTAGGCTATTAGCAGAGCCGCAAAGTGACTGAGGCATTGTGGTAATAGATACAGATCTCAGCTGTACTCAGGATCAAATGGGAGATAAATGAGCTTCTGTTATGCTTAACCCATTTTCCAGGAAGCACGCTCTGCTCAAGTTTGACCTGCTCTCTTTGATGAAAAGGCGGCTGTGTTTCTTCATCACAATATGCCTGTACGCACCATATGTCTGCCTCAGACTCCCAAGGAGAAGAAAACATTTAATACAATTCTGCCAGGCAGCCCAGACCCAGTGTTCCAAAGGGGATTTACAATGTATTAGCTTTGCACTTTCTGAAAGGCTGACAGCAGAGTAGTGTCTTCTATAAATATGCTTTATGCGGGCAAGTATAAACAGCCAACAGTGATGTTAACATTTAATAGCTTGTAAAAGAAATCCATTATTTCTTTGGACCAAAGCTGAGTTGTGAATTTTATAATCGGGGTGAACAAATGGTTTCAAGTTGATTCTGTCCTGAGCATCAGCAGGATATTCGTGAATAAAAGATGTTTCAATAAAAGGAGAACTTTCCTTCCCTTGCGGTGTTTATCTACCTTTTTTACAACCACGTGCCATATTTAAAATTAGTTCTTTGAAATGTTTGGATTATTCCCAGGAATCAGAACATTAATAAGATCACAGGTGCCTAATGGGAGATATCTCTTTAAGAGATCTATGGGGGTGGGGTGGGTAGGAATTAGTTCTTTGAAATGTTTGGATTATTCCCAGGAATCAGAACATTAATAAGATCACAGGTGTCTAATGGGAGATATCTCTTTAAGAGATGTATGGGGGTGGGGTGGGTAGGAGAGATCTATGGGGGTGGGGTGAGTAGGCACATGCAGAAATAGCACTCCACATCCAGAAGTTTCTGGAACTGGGTCTGGTACTTTGGGGTATACTCAATAGGTTCCCTGTTGCCAGACTCAGACTCCATGAGGGCAAGGAGTCAGGGCAGCTGCTTTTCAGAAGGCCACAATCACTGTGTGGATTGGGAGAAGCTGAGCCCAGGGAGAAGAAAGCAGGCTGTTGTCCCTAACTCTGATGTACTTTGCAGCAGGTTAGGGACATTGTTAACCCTTCAACAGGGAAACCCTGGCAGTGCTAATGATAGAAAAAGGGAAATTGGGAGGGAAAACTGATTTTTTATTTTAGTTGTATACTTTGGATGTTTAATTTTAGCTAAACTGTTTTACTTAAATTGTCTCACTGTAACCAACTTTTTTCTTATTTAAATGTGATGGGGAAAGTCATTAATTTTGCTATTCTCAGTTTTGTATTTTTCTTGTAACAGGGATTTTAAAAAAATCTGCATACTTAACTGAGT
The DNA here is from genome assembly GCF_002925995.2 of Terrapene triunguis. Lineage (NCBI taxonomy): Eukaryota > Metazoa > Chordata > Testudines > Emydidae > Terrapene > Terrapene triunguis. The sequence goes on along the minus strand of NW_020664393.1, from coordinate 2,661,874 downwards.
GGTTAGTTAATTGGTTAGCCGACTAGCTAACTGAGTGATTTCAGCAGAGGAGGAAGAGTCTGCATGGAGTCCAGCTGAAATTTTCTATAAGGAAGCAGAAGAAATATGTGATTTTTGACTCAGCAGACTGGATAGATCTGGTGACCAAAGACTAAGGGCTTGGCTACACTTGCAGCTGTACAGTGCTGTGAGGTAAATCTGTCTTCGTACAGCTGAGTAGGGAAAGCGCTGCAGTCTGTCCACACTGCCAGCGCAGTGGCGTGGCCACACTTGCAACATTTGCAGCTGTGTTGGGAGCGGTGCATTATGGGCAGCTATCCCAGCATTCATGTGGCTGCAACGTGCTTTTCAAAACGGGGGGGTGGGATGGAGTGTGACAGGGAGTGGGGGGGGAGAGAGAGTGCTTTTCGGAGCATGTCCTGACCACTCTATTTTGCAAGTTCCGAACTCCCGGCCCCCTGCTCATTCATTCACTCACTCAAAGCAAACAGCAAACTGTTTGCTTTTTCTCTGTGGTACGAGCTTTGAAACCGGCACTTCTGCATTCCTGCAGCTGGTCACAACAATGGAGAGGATTGGCCACTTGACAAGGTGATCAGTACAGCGCTGCAGGTTGATTCCTGGTACACACTCACAGGGGAGAGTCGTAGCCACTCCGCTGTATCTCTTATGCTTCTCGGGGAGGTGGAGTACCTGCAGCGGTGTACCCAGGGAGATACCACGCTGTATGTGCCTTGCCAGTGTAGCCGGTCAGTGAGTTACAGTGCTGTGGGAGGCTTTACAGCACTATAACTCGCAAGTGTAGCCAAGGCCTAAGTGAGACTCAGGTGAACTCACTCTATATTTTGGGAACTGAGTTTCTTCTCACGGTGTTTGTGTAGGAACTGAACTGTTTAGATTTAATTTGTTTTCTTTATTTATGTACAACTGTGAAGAGAATGTATGTGGCTCATAAAGTAGCCATTATTTATTATGTCTCTTTATCATAAGATTTTATGAAGTTGATAATTAAGAATTAAATTCATTGCTTTTGTTCTTTTAGACTTGACTGCGGGGAGGTTGACCCTGTGCAATTCTTGCTGAAAATCATGTGTGACTGAATTCTGGGTCTCCAGATGCTTTGCTATGGGAGTTGGGTTTTTAGGCACTGGAGGAGGGCAATGATGTAAACTCTAGCCCATCCAAAAGTTACAGCACTATACCCTAAGAATTCAAACTCTATGAATTGTATGGAGGATGTTACATCAAACCAATACTATAAAATGAAAGCACACAGAGAGAAACTGTCCAAGACCATTCAGCAATGTTTGTCTCTTTTGCTCAGGCCAGCACTTGAAAGAACAAATTAAATGTTTTCAGAAATATTTCAGAATTTCCTTCTGCCTTCCCCCATAGCACAAATGAATTCCCAAAGGCTGCTAAAAATGAGAGACTCACATGCTGGGCAGACAGAAAGTTCAGCTCATAAAACTATTATGCATAATTTACATGGATGTTGTGCAGATCTTACTTGGGAATAGCACAGAAGAAAAATTAATTACACACTTCTAATCTTCATTAAACCTTTCTTCCTCTGAGTGCGAGTTGTGACTTCAGTATCACATTCCTAAAGATTATATAAACAACAACACAAGAATAATCTGTCAACAGACCAGGAAAATAAAGCATCCCTGTCTTAGAACCTGCCCAACTCCAGGCTTTGGGGCTGTGCATGGCAGGAGATGAGTGCATCATGTCCAACCTACTCGCCCAAGCAGATACACCACAGTAGCTGGGGTGAGTACTGGAGGTTCCCTTTGCTGACACTTTTACCTGTCTGGAGAGAAGAGGGGATCCGAGCAGTTCCCAGGGGGAGGGGCTGTATGCCATTGCCCCTGCCTCTCTGGAAAGGGAGATGAACCCATGTCACTGCCATTCCAAGAATGGGGTAGCACAACAGAGGTCCCATGTTGCAGTGTGTCTAAGGCCCTGGATTGCTTTAATCCAGTTCTGAGTCAGCCAAATAGAAGATCTCTCCCCTTTCTATTTATCTTTGTAGAAAGGTAGGTAAGTTATTGTTGTGAATAAAGAACATTACCAACCATTATATGGAGTAAAATCTGATCTAGGGTAATTTGTAAACATACCACTTACATGAGAGTATCTAGTCACTGCTATCTGAATAACAAAGGAAACACCTACTATTGTACCCCTATATCAAATGGTTCACTGGAGATTTAGGCACTGATCCTGCAAACACTCACGCATTTGCATGGCTTTATTCACATCAGTAGTCTTCTTGAATTCTTGAAAATTCTAAATCAAGTGTTGTACTTGGTGGGAAAAAAATCTTTAACAAGGCTTTAAAAAGGAAGGCTACAAGGAAGGACTTACCATTTAGGGGATTGGAAGGATGCTTTTGTATTCAGGATGCACCATATGTCTGCGGCCACTGGTAGCTGCGAGCAGCCGTACCTGAAGATGCTCAGGTAAACAAAGCATCTCTCAGCCCGCTAGAGGCTTACCCTGAACAAGCCACGAACCAAGTTTGGAAACACCTGCTCTAGATGTTTGTGCAATACACATGAATAATAATATATTTGCATTTTTTCCTTTGTTATTGACCAAAATAATATTTAAGTTAATGCTAAAAAAAATTCAGAGGATTTTTCATGGCTCCCCCCCAGATACAGATTTACAGAGCTGGATTCCTTAAATTATTCCTAAAGTACTGTAGCTGATCAGCTTAATTGGTTAAAAAACAAATTGCTAGGACCTTTTGTGAACCACAACTTTCCAGGCAGAAATTGAAGACTGAAGCAATTTACCCTGTTGTTAAGAATTCATCAGAAGTAATTCATCCAGTGAATTCTCCAGTAGATGTGAAGCAATCGCTTTCCTGTAGTTTCACAGGTAGGTATCCTCTGTTCTTTATCTCTTCTAGCAGGGAATAGAAGTGACCTTCATGCCCAATTAAGAATAAATGCAAATGACTAAGGAGCACCCAGAAGCGTGGATATGTAGTCAACACTTATCTGAAGTGACCCAGGCATTCAGAGAGCCATATAATCCACACCCTACAATCCTTCAGATGTACTGAAAGCTAACTGTGGCATGCTCAAATCAATAGACTACATCACATGAATTCAAAAGCAAAATCAGAAAAAAAAAAGTTATTCAGAAGGTAAAATACTAGTAGAATAGGTTTGATTGTAACAGGCACCCTAAAATGTAGATATTGTATTTATCTGAACCTCCCTGCATGCAAAAAATAACATGGAAGTCTCACACCATTACTAATATTTGCTGCTCCCATTCAGGCCAGAAATACAGTATTTTCAGAACTGCTTTCCTACATTCCTATAGATAAGCACTTCTAGGCCTGCCAAGAACCCAGGAAAAAATAATAATGTAACAGAACTTTTTTTGAACCAGAAAAGTACTAGACTAGATTGTAATTTTAGGCACAGATCTGAGCATGGCTTTGTGTTAAGCTACACTACCCCACAAGTAGCTCTAAGAGGCTGCAGACACATCTCTGACTCCTGATTCTACCTTGCTCCTAGAGAAATAATTTACTACTGGCATATATGAGCCTAATCCCTTTAAGTGGGTGCAGAGTTCAAGTTGTAATTTATCCCTATGATGGGATGTTCACCCCCACACAAACTCTGAGTGGGTTAACCTGGGCCACAAGGGGCCAATTAACCTCATATGCTGCATCTGGAGGGGAGCCGGGTATGGATAACGCCTAATTCCAGACAAAATCCAGATGGGGGAGGAATTGAGATAGGATTATAAAGACAGGAAGTGCAAGCAGAGGGGCTACAGGAATGGAGTCTGTAGTTACTTTAGAGAGGAGATGGTCAGGAATGAAAAGAAAGTCCAGGTAGGCGAGTAAGATGTGGTATCCTGCTCTGGACTAGGGAGTCTGGCAAGAAACTAGGAGAGATGAAGTAGCCATGGGGACTAGAGAAGGCTCCCGTGATTAAACCCCTGGATAGACCAGGAGATAAGGATGTCAGGTTAGAAGTAGCCCAGGGAAACACCCACTGAGACTAAGTAAACCTGGATTGCTGGTCATAGGGGTCCCTGGCCTAGAACCTAGCGTTGAGGGTGGGCCCACTAGGAAGTAGCACAAGACCAAGAGGTGGAATGAAAAGCCATCTGAAACAGCATTGGGACAGCTTGTTGGTGAAATTTTGATACCTCAGAAGAGGGGAGGGTATAATGAATTGTCCAGAAGGCCAAGTCATGAAGATGGAGCACTTTGAGTTACAAAGAGAGGGGGACCACAGCATGAGCAACGGACAACAGGGGCACCATATGGGCTAAAAGCCAATTCCTAGACCTAACACAAGGCAGTGCACCAGCAGTGAGTGGATCCCTTTACAATATTGGAGGAGAATGCAGGTATGACTCTGTGCCCTAATGAAAGGGGATATTGAGTACTGTTTAGTCAAAGGAAAGGGAGGAAAAAATAGAGCTGCTATGTGTGGAAGTTTTTTTTCAGGGAAGGCAGGTAAACCTTCCCTGGTTGGATCCCAGAGTTTCTGCTCCAGTTTAAGGAGGCAGAAAAATAACCAAAGGGGATCCAGGCACTACTTTTGCAGGCTCTGGAGAGCAAACAGAGACAGTAGAAAGAACAGTTGTATCCTCATGGATATTTGGTGAAGCTGGCTAAACAGCAGCAGTATTTATATAGGATCCTGCAGAAAGAAATTAGCAGAGGGGGCAAAGATTAGGGCAGAAGAGGTTCTGGAGCCAGAGGGTGTGTTATGTCAGTTGGCAGAGGGAGCACCTGACAAGAGTGCCTCTATTTCTATGGTGATAAAAAAGGCTTGCCCTGTAGGGAGGAACACAGGAAAGCACAAAGGCATTCAACCTGTTATGAGAGCAGGAGTGGAAGGTGCTTGTTTTTGCTTTGAGGAATTGAGACATAAGGAAACATTGCCCTCACAAAGAGATGAACAGTAGACAGGAAAAGGGCAGGGTTCCAAGTAAAGAACAATAGGTAGCATTTATGGCACTCCTCATGGGCCGAGTATGAGTAGGTTGGCAGGGCTGTAATGATGGAAAGTGGGCAGGAACTGGAAGGGAGAGAGGTTCCTGCAAAGATAAACCTGAAAGATGCAGGGCTAAATGCGGAGACTAGCCAGTCTATTGTTGGAACTCAGACCCGGAGGGAAAGGGTGCTTGGGGGATTCCATGGAATGACTAAAGGGGCTACGGGGAGAAGTTAGTAGCTGCAGAGCAAGCCTTGCAGGTAGCTGTACAGGACCATGAATTTCAGTAGCAGCAGCATTGGGATGTCACAGAAATGAAGGCCAGACTGTTTCTCTCAGTGGGTGACCAGGGGAAGGGTGAGATGACCTGTGGGCCCAACTCCAGGGCGGAAGTCACAAGCCCTGAGCAGGTTAATGAGGGCCAGAAGGAGACCATTACCCTTATAAGCTGCACCTGGAGGGGAGCCAGATATGGGTAAGGCCTAACTGCAAACAAAAGCCAGCTGTGGGAGGAGCTGAGATAGGATTATAAAACCAGAGCAATCAGCAGGGGACTGCAGGGAAGGGACCTGCAGTTCCTCTGGAGAGGGGAAGGGAATTGATCAGGAACAAGTCCAGGGTGAGGGAAAGACCTGAGATCTTGCCCTGTACTAGAGAGGCTGGCAAGAAACAGAGGGGTGGATAGCCAAAGGAAGCTTCAGCAGCAAACCCACAGAGAGACCAGGAGATGGAGAAGTGGAGTAGGAGGGACCAATATTGTAAAGGCTCCCCTTGCTTCAGGTGAACCTTCTTGTGGATGGGTCTGGGAAACTGCTTTTACCCCATATGGTGCCCCTATCATTGGTTGCTTGCCCTGTGGTCCCTCTCTCTCTCTTTATGCATTAAAGTGCTCCCTCTGGACAGGTCACCATACCATCTCCTTCCTTCTGGGCTATCTGAATCCAACCAGACAAATAATCCAGATGCCACTTGAGATGACAAGTAAAGTGTTTCACCTTTAGGTCCTGTGCAATGTCCCAGTGGCTGGGAGGGACACCTGGGCCTGTCTGCAACTGTGGATTCCAGCCCAGGGACCCTATGACTAGCAATCCAGGTTTGCTCAGTCTCTGGTACTGTTTCTCCAATAAAAGGGGCCAGTATCCTTCACACCCCACCACTGGAGCCTCCCTTGTTCCCCAGGGCTTCTTTACTCCTCTTGGTCTCTTGCCCGACTCCCTGGTCTTGGGCAGTATCCCAGGGCTTACTCTCCACCTGGATATCCTCCTCGTCTCTGACCGCCTCCCTTTTCCTTTCCAGAATGACTGCAAACCCCTTCACTGCAGCCCACTCCTGTTCTTACATGCCTATTCCAGCTCTTCTCACAGCTGGGCTTTGTCTGTAATTAGGCCTTGCCTATCCCTGGCTCCCCTCCAGGTATGGCACAGAAGGTTAATCGGCCCCTTCTGGCCCACATTAACCTGCTCAGGGCTTGTGTGGAGTGGACACCCCCTTGTAATCCCATTTAGCTTTTGGCAATTATATGGGTCTGGGTATTTTATCCAAACAGTTTTGTCCTTCTCTATTAAGTAACAATCATTTCTCAAATCTCAAAGGCTAAAATTTTCTTACTAGCCTTTCTCACAGTACCTAGAAAGAGGTCCAGCACTGCTGCTATAAAGCATAGTAGAATGATATTACAAGCCCAAAAGAAAGGTTTATGGAAGAGCAACATTTACGGTCTGCAGAGTAGCTATGATTTGGTTTGTTTTTGTTATGTATTTGAAATTAAAAAAAAAAAACTTTAATTGTGTTTAAATATAAATTGTCAACATACAGAGACAGTCACAACCAGAAATACAGTAAGAATGAGACATTCAATACATACACTGAATCTATACAAGTTATTGGGAGTGGAAAAGAAAAAGTGATTCTCCTAGCAAACCATCTGATCTAAAAGAAACCACTAAACAGTTCGTTCTATTCACTCGCTTCCAGATGGGTAAGTCAATGGAGCTATTGCCAATTTATTCCAGATGAAGAACTGTCCCTCTAGCTCTGGAGTGAGATCATTATTGACAGATCAGAGAAGGAACACCGTTTAGAAAAAAGAATCACATGAAGAAAAACTGTCAGAGGACTTCACAGAAACTATGTTTGACTTTTTTTCCTACCATGTTTATTTCATGTTTTGAAAATGCTTTATGTAGAAAACAAAATCATCATGGCCCATAAGGCTTTAGTGACTCGTGCTATGTAAAATGAGGATAGCTTCAAGTGCAGCTCGAATGCATGCAAGAAATACATCTGGACGGGGGAGCTGCCTGTGCTTTCATTTAAAACTTTTGTATAGATAGATCAAATTAAAGGCTTATTCAGACCGATTCTGAAATTGATACTGGAAAGGTATAAACCTCCCACACTAGGTGAGCAATATATAACAGAGTTTAGTGAGTAAGGCATCCAAGACTGCATATCAGCAGCTTAGTAAGTGTGACAATTCCAAGTGGCCCGCAGAACCTGCCAAAAGGACTCATGCTGCTTGAGAAGAAAATATTTTGTTGTGGCACTTGGGTTTTGTGAGCGCCAGTCAAACTAAGAGAGACAGAAGGAAGAGCTGTAAGAAATGTGAGGTGAAATAACCACTCGAGTGCACTTTTTCCAAAGATATGTGGACAAGATATTTTTAAATGGTGTCTAGTTAGCCTCCTAAGTCCCTAATTAGGTGCCTAAATAAATGGCTTAATTTTCTAAAGGGTTGAGCTCCCAGCAGCTCAGTTGGGTACAAACACACAAATCAAGCACAATGGGGTCACAATCCTGGCTGAGGTTTTTGGGTGATACAATGAAAAAAATATATTTTGCCCGTTCAGGAAACATTGCTAATCATTATCTGCCTTGCCTATCTTTCCTGTTCTTGGAGCACATCTTTAGTGGAGCTGCTGTCACTGCTGTTGCATAGCATTAAACTCTTTTCTCTATCTTTTAATGAAGAATGTATATATTGTCTGATTCCTCACCTTCCCCCTCCAATTTGTGCCACAAAGGATGATGATGATCTGTAGACATTTATTCATGCCAAAATCCATCTGCTTCTGGATAGTTGGCAATTTCTGTGCAAAAATATGTGTTGCTGGTGATCTATTTGGAAGATATTTCGTGTGGGAAATGTCACAATTATTTGATATAGTAATATGCATAGGAAATGAAGATGGAAAGAACCAGTGATCAAAGGAGTCATGAACTGGAGGATATCCATTAGAGTAAATCACCCAAAGGGAGGGAGTGAGGATAATTCTGAACTCACTGATGCAAAATACTAGCTATGTAGAAATGACAGGGGTTATCAGTTCTCATGCTTCAGGGCGAATCCTGAGAAACTGATGATGTTAGAAAGGAACTTCCCCTACCTAACCAGGGTAATTCACAGTTGATAAGGTGCATTACTATACTTTTCTGTGAACCTGTTAACCAGGCTTTGCAGGTCACTATAGGATACTAAACTGTGTGATCCATTGGTCTATTTTTTGTGACAGCTTTTGTATTCCAGTTGGAAAATTTTTATCCTTTTATCCTGCTATCCTTATATTTCTGATTTTTTCTCTCCTCCATGCTATGACAGCAGCACTGAAGATACAGGGCCAAATTCTCCAGTACAATACAGCCCTTTGTGCCTCCTGAGTAGTATAGAGGAACTGGTACCTGGTTATAAATGGACAGTAGAGAATTTCCCCTTGTGGAGGGGAACACTCTACTGGTATAAATGTGCTGAAGGCACCTTCTATGCTAGTACCTCACCTCACCCCAGGTTAAGAGGCCAGGCTGGCATGGGCATGGGCTGAAGAAGAAATCTGCTCTACACAATTTCCATTGACATAAGGTCTTTTAGGGACTGTAAACCAGTTATGTAAATTAGAGCATTCCTTAGTCTGATTAACTCATGTTGGGGCATGGCAGATGCAGAGGCAGCCTGGTGTAACTGACTCCGTGATGACCCCACTTCCCCTCCTCATGCCAATTTGGATTTAGGTGGTGTCTACAGTTACTATTAGTAAATCAAGTATTTCCGTAACTATCCATCTTTAATTTCACTCTTGTATGTACACAAAAGAAAAAGACATATTCTTTTCCTAATTACTGCCCATAGTGTGAATAAAATACTTTGTTCATCATTCAGACCTCAAGAACTTCAGTTCACCTTGGACCTCTAAGGGTATGTCTAGATGGCAATGGACTCAGGCGCAAGCCCAACCCCCACTTCTGTCTACACACAATTCTTTCTGACTCAGGCCAGCAAGACCTCCTGGTCTGGGCCCCAGGATCCCACAGGGGGTGGGTTCAAGCCTGAGTATGGTGGGGACTTGGGTCCAAACTCTATTGTTTTGCAGTGTGGATGCAGCTCAGGCCTAGGTCCCCCAGACTATGGCCTAAGAGTCTGCTAATGCTATCCCACAATCCCATTGGAGAGCTACTCGGCATTTTTATTTTGACTGCTGAGCTGCAGCAGAGTAAACCTTCTCCTGTGTTTGCAATGGCCACCAACAAGTAGTCCTTTGCCATGTCTGCTGCTACCTGGTCACGTAACCACAGTCAGATTTTAGTTAATCTATGGTGTGAGGTGAGCAAAACTTTCAACTTTAGCAAGAATACCAGGAATGACCACATGTACCAGGAAATAGTGAAGAAGCTGGCATCATTAGGAATTCACTAGACAGGTGACCCGTGCAAGGAGCAGATTAAGCAGGTCAAGACAGACTAGCGGAAAGCCAACCATGAGAACCACACCTCTGGGAACTCCCTGTCATCTTGCCTCTTTCAGAAGGAGTTTGACCAGTTGCTGGTTACTCCTCCAAACACTGAGCCACTTCATGACAACCTGGTCACCTGGGCTGGTGACCTTCTCACTCCAGAATCCAGTATAGGACCAGAGGGCAGCCAGCGGGTCCCGTATCAGGCTTCCAAAGTGACTCTAGTGCTCACACCGGTCCCCAGCAAGGCTTTGCCACTGGAACAGCTGCTGCATGTCCTGGATCCATACTCGGAGGAGCTGTTTGATGACCCCCGAAGAGCAGCCTGCCATGGAATGGCAGAAGAATTAGCACAGAGACTGCTACATTTCTGGCTTCATGTTATTTGTTGTTAATATAGGGATGGGAGAGATTTTCCACGTATGACCCAATGCAAAATTTATTACAAGAGTGGGCAGGTATCTGCTAATGGCAGATTGCATGCCAGTACGGTGGTATCAATCCTGCCCCCTCTGCCCCCACCACTGTGTGCAATTCAAAATGGTGACTGGGAAGCACTAACAGTGAAGCAAACATTTCAAATTACATTTTTATTAGAAACTTGCACATCCTTACAAAGGTGTGCCAGGGTGTAACTAACAGTTTTAGATTGCCTTTGCTTTTAGTATGCCCTGCCGTACAAAGTGGCCACGCCACATTGTAACGAGCCGCTTGTAAACAGCAAACTGTACTGCGTGAGGGAGGTTAAATGTGGTCCATGGATAACTAAATTAATGTCTTAAGTACAGCTGGAGGGTTGTATGTAGTCCAGAAATGTACCAGGGGAGGAAAGGTGATGGCTATGTAAGTCTTTGTGAGTCTGTATTGCTGCATGTGTTTGCCTGTAGTCCAGGGTAGAGGCATTCAGAACAGTCTTCATCAGAAGCCACAGGGAGGCAATAATCCATGGAGATGCTAAAGTAGCATCCTGTTGATTCCCCCATTAATTTTGCCCTAATCCCGAGTGCTGATAGCTGCATATTTTTCCTGCAGCAGATAGTCAAATTTCAGGGGAGGGCATATTTTCCAGGCCCACCTCTGTAAGTCACCAGCCCACTCCACTTGTACATAAGCTGCTCAGTCACCAGAAGTTTGAAAACTTCTGTGGCACATGACTGGCTACCAACTGGCAGCTTGGAGTAAAATGTCGCTTTGCCATTCAGGATTCTCCAGAATTATGTCCTCCAGCACATGGAAGGCCTGAAAGGATAGAGAAGGCTTAGGTAGTAACCCGTGCCGACCCTCACTACCCTCAAAACCCAAGGTGATCTGCAATTTTTAAACAAAAAGCAATTGTAAATTTTAATTTACCATTGTTTGGGCACTCTTTTCACTGCGATTATCTCAGTTGTGTCCATGGAGGTTCTGGGAATTCAGATGTTCCCTTCACAATATACTGAAGCTCAGTTTTACATAGTATCACTTTCTGGCCTTGAGGTTCCTCAACACACCCGTCTCTGCAAATGCACTAAACTTCTTTTGAAGTACTGAGATAATAATGGACTGTTTGATGTATGCATGTAGGTCCTTAGCCATCTGCTTGGTCCTTCTACCTCAGTAGCATGGCCCCACTATAGCAGGACTTTGGAATTCAGAACTGTCACGGATTGGTCAAAGCAGAAGCATCCTTAACCTTTAGTGGACATTCTGCTTGTTGGCCACATCCGGATGAAATACCAGAGAGAGAGAAGGCTTCATGGCAGGTAGAAAGCCACAAACAGGCTGCAGAGTGTGAGAACAGAATTGCAGAGCACAAAGAGAGACTTGCAGCAGTTTCTGGAGCAGGAGCATTGGCTGAGGAAAGAAGATAGAGCACAGCAGAAAGATCTGTTTGAGAGGCTTGTGCTTATGACTGCAAGAGTACAGGCTCCTGCTGCACCAACACCACATCCTGAGTTCCCTCCATGGCACCATGTGCTGCAGACCAGGAACATTTTGGACTACTGCATGGTTGGCTGGCCCATTCAATCGGGATTTAACAGTAATTGGACAGGGCAAAATGTACCCACTGCTGGCTTCCACCCCCTCCAGTGGTGTGAAGTGTATACTAACATCCAAGAAAGGGAAATTAGAAGGGGGACCAAGGGACACGCAACATTAGGGGATTTATTTGTTGGCACTGTTTGGTTTATGCACTTTTATTAATGGTTTGGGTGTTTAGTATTCTCTAAATCAATCCATAACGTAAATCCACTGTTCTTGCCCATGTGTATGTATGCATTAGCATGGCTGTGAGACCTGGGTCCAACGACTGTAAACTGTAAGCCCAGGTGTACAATACAGTGTAGATGCTAAAGCATGGGGTTGGAAGCACCAAGTCCAGAAGCCCAGATCTCACAGACATGCAATGTAGACGTACTCTAAATGTTGAACAGTGAGCCTTTCGTATGTGACATTTAGTCTATTTCAAAAATGTTTTATCTGTCCTTACATTATTGTAAATAATAGCTTGAGGCTTTCAACCCAAAGTACTGTCTTGGTAATACACACATTTTAATACTTAGACACTCAGGCAGGAGCTGTAATGCAGTCACAACCTTAATCTGGGATTATAATTTACAGTTCAGCCAGATGGATAGAAGTTTTGTCTCAGGTAATTGGCATGTACCTTTTCCCCATGTAATTAAATGAACAGAGGGTACACAGGCCAGTGGCTTCACCAGAATGTTATCCCCTTGATTATGGCTTTATGGATTCTCACTTTTATGTGAGTGAGATTTGTGAAAAATTCAAAGATCTCTGTATGCTCCCAGGAATATTAATTTGTGTAAATGGACCTTATCCAATTAAAATGAATGGCATGAGCTGTCAGCAAGCTATTTCCAGTACTGAATCATCCTTGATGCAGCAAAATGCAGCCTGGGACATGGGACAACAGCATTCCAGTCAGGCAATCTGTTGTCCAAGAAAATTAAAATCTCCACAAATTAAGTGCACATGGCCAAAGGGTCTGTAAGCAAATTGTGTCTTTTTATAGGTTTCAGAGTAGCAGCCGTGTTAGTCTGTATCCGCAAAAAGAACAGGAGTACTTGTGGCACCTTAGAGACTAACAGTTTTATTAGAGCATAAACGTTCGTGGGCTACAGCCCACTTCTTCGGATGCATATAGAATGGAACATATATTGAGGAGATATATATACACACCCATACAGAGAGCTTATGCTCTAATAAATTTGTTAGCCTCTAAGGTGCCACAAGTACTCCTGTTCTTTTTGTCTTTTTATAGGGGAGCTCCTTTTGTCTGCAGATAATTCAACTGTCTGTTGGTGTTTTAAACATGATTATTTTACATACATCAGACCTGTACTACAGAAATATTGTAGTGATGTGGTAACACTGAATTCTGATCATTTTATTTAAATTAAAATCCGTAGCCAACAAAAGTAAATGAAAATGAGTAGCCCAACTTCTAAAAAAGCATTAATTGAATGTGATTGTGGTAAACCCATGTGTTACGGTATTAATATTGATATTGAAATCATACTTGGGTCCAAATATTCCTAATGATTAGGACATTTAAGAAACAGATAATATTTACTCCTATGGTAGTTATATTTACCACAGAAAATGCAGTAATGCAGTATTACCTGTTCTAATTATAGGGAATATAACAAATGTTGTACTGAAGTCAAAGACACTATTCATTTTTAATATCACTCACTGTGATAACTAGGTAGGATATTATACTACAGAGGATAAAGCTTTTTGCTATATTTTGCAAATGAGCACCCTTTTAACCATTAAGCCAGTGGTTCCCAAAGTAGAGTCCCGGAACCCGGGGGATCTGCCATGGGTTATGCAGGGGGTCACCACTTCAGCCAGAGCTGGAACACGCTGAGACAGTGTTCCAGTACTTTTGCTACCTGGAGGACACCGTTTTGTTCTCAAAATGGCATCCCCTGCGCAAGGTGACCTCACATGCACCATGCGTGAAAGGTTATGCTGGTGGGGACGTTTTCATGTTGGCAGAGGTGTACAAGTAGTACTGGAAATGAAAGGGGTCTGGGAAGCTTAGTAAGATACCAAAGGGGTCCTTGGGGAAAAAAGTTTGGGAACCACTGTATTAAGCTTTTGTGAATGAGTGTTAGGTGTTTAACTGTCGTTTCAGTCCAGTTTCTCATGGACAGGTGTCCACATCATAAAAGCGACCAATAGGATTAGTACTCTTGTTGGCGGTCTCAGGCAAAAGGGTCAAGGGCTATGTGGACATTCAGAGTAAATCTGCCTCTCACCTGTAAATATAGCCCTCCAGTTTAATGTTGAGATACATTTAGGAGGCATGGGGTAATTTGGTGAAATTTACACTGTTACTACTGTAGTTGAAGTACCAGGTACTGACTACTGCCGGAGGCAAGATACTGGGATAGATACACCTCTGGTTGGATCCGTCTGGAAATTCCTATATTCTGTGCTATAGGAATTTCATTCTTTACTCCTTCAGTCTATCACCTTTCAACAGTACTTCATTCACTGGGGGGAAAAAATTGTCTAAAAAAAAATAGGCATAATGCGCTGGTTTCAGGCATTATTCCTGCTAATTAAGCATCACCTTTTTGTATTGTCATTAGGACAATTTTAGCCTGGGTTTAACTGAGTGAGGCTATGTCTACACTAGAGAGCTTACAGTAGCACAGCTGTACCAATGTAGCTGCGTGACTGTAAGATCTCTCATGTAGCTATTCTAAGCTGATGGGACAAAGCTCTCCTAGCGACAAAATTAAACCACCCCCAATGAGCAGCGGTAGCTGCATTGGCAGAGAGCGTCTCCTGCTGACATAGCGCTGTCCACACTGACACTTCTGTCAGTGTAACTTGTGCCACTCAGGGGTGTTTGGGTTTTTTTTTTCACACCACGGAGCGATATAAATTATATTGACAAAAATGCTAATGTAGACATAGCCTTAAAGTTCAATGAAGGTACAAAATGTTCTATTTTAAAGACTATAGGTATTCCTAAAGTTTCTGTATCTCCAAGATATGTCTTCATAACCAATGAAAATATAATTTATGATAATACTTCTGACAGCAGATGAATGAATATACAAAGGCATAACATCGCAGATCAAGGAGAAACTAGTCCATTTTCCTCCAATCCATTTTCCCCTGATTCAATTTAATCCTATTACTTCTAATTATTATTCCTTCCTAAACCATGCTTCCCCTCTACTTTAATCTAGCACTCTTCAAATAAAACCCTTAGTCATCTTTTAGACAAGCTATAGATCCTAGGGTCTGATCATCCATTCTGATACACCAGATTTAAATTCTTGTTACTCCATTGAAACCAAAGGAGTTTTATCTGATATAAAACTGGTGCAATGGAGTTGAGAATATGATCTTTAATT
The DNA here is from genome assembly GCF_002925995.2 of Terrapene triunguis. Lineage (NCBI taxonomy): Eukaryota > Metazoa > Chordata > Testudines > Emydidae > Terrapene > Terrapene triunguis. The sequence continues at coordinate 2,646,781 of NW_020664393.1, read as the reverse complement.
TTTATAACCATTCCTCATGGGTCAGCTGTTCAAAAAGCTTATGAAAAGCTGTAGGTCCAGCTACACAGAATAGTAAACAACGACACCATCGCCTTTGAATGGCAAATGGGGGATTTGCACATTCAGGCCAGGAAAAGAACATGCAGATTGTGGAGGTGAGGGGAAAGCCTGAACTCAAATGAGATTGTTTTGATTGGGATCCCAGTTAGCTTGGCCATGGGAAAGAAGATTAGCCTCTAATAATTAAAAAATGTTCTAATTCCCACCAAATTCCACTCACCCCAGTTTATGAATCGTTGCTGTATGTTTCCCTTTTATAGATATTATAAGCCAGATTCTGTTGTCAGTTACATGGGTATAAATAAGAAATAATTCCATTGCTATCAATAGTCTCTCTCTTTCTCTCTCTCTGTCTCTCTCTCTCTCTCTCTCTCTGTCTCTCTCTCTAATTGAAATCAGATCCTATCCCAAAGACTGCATTCTGAAAGGTGCCAGATACAAATCTGACATTAGCAGTGAGAGGGAATAAATTGTTTTCTTTTCTGATGTCAGCCAAGTCACACAGACAATCAGGCAGAGTTGGCAGACATGCAGCCCTGGAAGTTGTGGGGAACACAGCAGCAGCAAGCTTTATTTCTTTTTGGGACACATCTTCCAAGATCAAACTACTTTCAAAACTGTAACAACAAAGAGTCAGGCGTCAGATACCTGCCTAGGACACCATTTTTCTATAACAGCTTTTCTTTGATCTCAGCATCAATGGATTTAGCTTCAGATATCCTAGGTTGTAAGACGCCAAGATGTTTAATTAGCACTGATATCTCGTTAACTAAATAGTTTAGGTTACTGGTCCAAGTTTATTGGTTTATAGTAAATGACTTTGCTTTAGTTCTTGCAGATTTAGAGGATTTCTATTTTACTTTCTTCCTACTATTAAATTTCTCCTTGCCAGAATGTTTTTTGTATACTATTGCAATGGAATACAATGACTCAATGGTATAAGTGCTTTTACTAATGCCTTAACTTTCTTTAGATCCCAGTAAATTGTGCAAAGTACTATTTTAGATTGTTGTCTGTTCATGTGCATTAGCTACGTTTCCCTTTGCATGACATTGGTAAAGGGCAGCTTCCTCTTCTCTATGAGCAGAGGCCAGGTTAACTAGCAATTGTTAAATCTCTAGGATAGTCTGCAGAGATTAGCAAACTTTGTCTTTTTTTATTGCATAAAAGACTCACGTTTGTTTTTCTGTTCTTAGTGCCCTGTTGCATGTATAGAAATGTATCTGTTTAAACATATTGACCCTTTTTAGTTTTCCTTAAATAGCATAATATTGTGACAGCTGCCATCTTAACCAACACTGCAAACTGAACCAGGGACCTACAGAGCTAAAAACATCAAGGGCTAGAGTTTGAGAACCAAATGCTGCACACAGAGTTGTAACTGACACTTATCTTCTTTGGAACAAGCATACACAGTGCAGGCCATGATAATCTGACCATTGTTATTCCAGATTTACATCGGTGTAACTCTTTACAGCAGTTACACTGGCAGGAAACTGGAGTAGCACAAAGGTGAATCAGGCCCTTTGTTTGCTGGAGAATGAAACACCAAAAAGGACAATTTAAAAAAAAAAAGGAATTGAGACAATAGAATTATTGTGATTTTCACTAGCTGAGGATCTGTCCCAGTATTGCTATTTGTCATCCAATTTATGCTCAGGAAAATAAAATGTGACTATGTGAAACAGAATCTGCATGGAGTGTTACTGTTATAGAAACAGCTCTGGAGCTGTAAATGCACACTCCTAAGTGTTTTGAATTTTAATTTCTGGTATGTGTTAAGTAGTGAAATATTTATAGACTGTGCTAGTAGGTATTTTTTTAATAGGCAGGGATTTTATTTTATTGCATCCTTTGTAGTTAGTAATGGATACCTCAATAACAATGTATTCTGAGTAAAATAGAATATTCTTTCATAGTATCAGTCCAGTCTAAAATAAAGTCTCATTCCAAATAAGACTTTTTTCACTGCAAAAGAAATTTGAAGTTTTTTCCATATATGTTGATTTAAATCTTAATGTGCCCATCTTACAAGCTCATCTCCCTTTTCATTCTCATATTCTTCCATTTTTTAAAATGCACAAATCCTATTTCACTCTATTAAACAGTCTGTTGTAAGCAATTTTTGACCACAATAATACCCTCTGCTCAACTGCAGGAGGCACTGACAATGGCGATGTCTATTGGAGAGGTCAAAGCTGATTAACTGAAAAAGAGGCAGCTGTTGTTTCAATTAACTGACTCCATATTTCAAGAGATTTTTTTTCTCATTAAGGAAAACAAGAAGTTGAGAGATGGACCTTCTTTAGCTGAATTGCTCCTTCCTTCTCCCTCCAGGGAGAAAAAGTCAATCTAGTAAACAAAGAACAATCATTAGTGGACATCTGTGGCTAATAACCAGGGCACAGTAGAAACTAGTAGAAAATAATGCATTATAGCTTTCATTTGCATGGACCAATGAAATGTATTCTATAATCTACAGAAAACTCTTCTTTTCGCTGCTTGCAGCAGAAATTGCTAGTTTTCCACACTGCAAGTGAAAATGCTAAGAAGTAGTATGTGAGCTTTAGAGATGCTCTGCATAAATATCAGTTACCAGTATTTTAGAATCTAAAACATGTTTCTCTGCATATGGTTTTAATTTATATAACATACAAGTTCAGATTCTGAACTGCCTTTGTGTGAGTGCACAGAAAGGGAAGGTCAAATGAGTCTTTCTCCTTTGCACTCTCCTTGCATGAGCCAGTGAACAATTGCAGCCCCTGCGCCCAGATAAATGCAGTTTCTTCTCTGCTCTTGTGTCTCCTGGGAGTGCTAAGCATCTATAAGGGGGAAGCAAAGCCTAAATATTTTCTTCTGCAGTTAGCAGAGTTGGTCAAGTGTGCAGGGGGAAGCTGGCTGCCTGCATCATCTCAAAGGCTAGCACAGTGGTGTAACTTCTCCTGTACACTTTGGATTGTGTCTTCTATAACCATAATCCCTCCCAGTCCTTTCCGTGAGGTAGTGTGGGGCCGCACTGCTCCTTAATTAGGGCTGCAGCTAAAAGCCACAGCTGAACCCCCAATATATTATCACTAAGCTTCTTCTTCGAGTATTGTCCCCATGGGTGCTCCACTGTAGGTGTTTCTGTGTCCCTGAGCTGCTGATTGGAGAATTTTTGTAGCCATGTCCATTCAGCTTGTGCATGCTCTGCCGCTCCCCATTCCTCTCCCCCTCGGACCATGGTCTGTCACGAGGCTAACCAGCATTGTGCGGGTGAACCTTCCTCAATTGCCCCTGGCTAGAGATGAGCTTTAGCTGTCCATTAGCAGATCATTCTTTCTATAGATTGCTAATTGTTTCTCTAATCTTTTAGAGACTAGACTTCATCTTGACTCTATCCAAGCGAGAGCAACCCTCCCACAACACAGGTTCCTCAGTCTCACCATGCTTACAGACAGTGTAATCCAGCTCTCAAATATCAGCCAGATATTGCCTCCAATCATGGTTCAGTTAGATTTACAGACTAAACAAAGACAACATAGGAGTTGGTCTATCGCTGCCTACCAAAAGCAAACAATCCTTGAACTTCTGGACCCAGCAAACGCCTGCCCAAGAATGCTATTTGCTCAGCCTTTCCCATCACTACTTCTCACCACTGATGCATCTCTCATAGGATGGGGTGCACAACTCAATGATCACACAGTGCAGGGCAAATGGTCTCCATTCAAGATGTGCCTTCACATAAATCTATTCGAACTCAGAGCAGTCAGGAATGCATGTGTTCATTTCCTGCCACTGATCAGAGGCATGCGCACAAAGGTCATGATGGACAATAGGGTTCATGTATTACATGAACCATCAAGGAGATGCCAGGTTACCCTCCCTTTGTATGGAAGCACTGCAACTATGGAACTGATTCATTTCCCAGAATGTTACAATATCAGCAGCTTACTTAGCAGGAGTACACAACACCACAGCGGACAGTCCCATCCACAAATTCCCACACGATCAGAAGTGGGGGAGAGATTTAGTGGTACTCCACGACATATTCCAACAATAGGGGGGACTGATAATAGACTTCTCCATTACTTGCCAGAACAAGAAATGTCCATGGTACTGCTCCAGAGTGGACATCGGCCAGCACGCCCTTGGGGACACTTTTCTCCTCTCATGGGACAAAGAGGAGAAAATGCCTTTCCCCCATTCCCTCTATTGCTGAATGTCCTGTTGAAAATAAAAGGAGAAAAAAGCAAACATCATACTTATCCCTCCCACCTGGCCAGAAAGACATGGTACCCTTACCTCTCACAGCTGATGCTGTATCCGTCTTTGATTCTTCCAACCACACTTCCCTCCTCTTGCGGAACAAGAGACGCACTCTCCATCCCAACCTATGGATATTACGGCTCAAAGCCTGGCTCCTTTGTGGTTCCAGCCCATAGAAACATCATGCTCTGAAGAGGTACAGGAAGTGTTATTACACAGCAGGAAAGTAGTTACCCATCGTACTTACCTACAGAAGTGGACTAGACTCTGGTTCCAGTGCAAAAGAGTCACCCTGGATATGGCCACTCTACCTGTAGCCCTAGACTATTTGTTGAATCTGAAGAAATCAGGACTCTCTATTGTCTCTCTGGAAGTATACTTAGCAGCAATAGTGCCCTTCCACCAGCAGTAGGTACTCAATTTGTTTCCCACCCAGCTACAAAGAGGTTTCTCAAGGGCATAGCAAACCTCTTTCCCCTACCTAGGCTTCTTACCCAACAATGGGATCTCAATCTAGTATTAAAGGGATTGAATAGTTTCCCTTTAAACCCATGGCCACTTGTTCTTTAACTCACCTTTCCATCGCCATTACCTCGACAAGAAGGATTGGGGAGATAGCGGCCTTGATGGCATATCCCCCTTTACAGTGTTTTTCCCTGACAAAGTCATACTTAGACCACATCCGAAGTTCATCACCAAAGTGACTTTTTCATTTCACATGAACCAACTCATTCACCTTCCAACTTTTTATTCCAAACCTCACCAGGATAATAGGGAAACCATCCTCCACACACTTGACATAAGGAGAGCTTGGCCTTTTATTTGGACAGGACAAAAGTTTTTAGAAAATCTCAGAGACTCTTCCTGTCTAAAGACACAGCGATTTCAGCTCAAAGACTCTCTAAATGGGTCTTGAACTGTATCAAACTGTTATCAACTGTGCAATTTAGCACCCCATCTATAATCCACACACATTCTACGAGATCGGTTTCTTCATCTGTCACCTTCTTCCAAGATATCCCTAACTAAGAAATCTGCAGAGCAGCTACCTGGGCATCTGCACATGCATTTGCAGAACACTATGCCATCCTGGCTGCAGATGCCAAATTCAGCGCCATGGTACTATCATCCATCACAGACTCCACCCTGAAGACCCAGCCTCCAGTAGGGGATAATGATCGGGAGTCACCTACAGTGGAGCACCCATATGGACACTATTCAAAGAAGAAGAAGAAGAAGAAGTCACTCACCTTGTGCAGTAACAATGGCTCTTCGAGATGTGTGTCCCTATGGGTACTCCATGACCCACCCTCCTCCCCGCTACTTCAGAGTTCTCATCATGCACTCTGCAGTAGAGAAGGAACTGAGAAGGGTCTGCCCGCACAACGCTGGTTAGCCTCGTGGCAAACCATGGGAGGGGAGGGAGCACATGTGAAGGCTGAACGGACACTGCTACAAATATTATCCAATCAGCAGCTCAGGGACGCAGACATAACTACAATGGAGCACCCATAGGGAAACACATCTCAAAGAACTATCGTTACTGCACCAGGTGAGTAACTTCTTCTTCCTCAGGACTACTGCTGTAGAGGTAAACAGTAATGCCACACTAGGGCCTAAATTATTCTAGGAGTTATGCTCCTTTTCCTATTTGGGGGAAGAGACATACAAAACCATTATTTCTCTTCCTATAGAAGTTTATTAGTATTTACTAATTATGTATGTATGTAGTGCCATTTTAACGCCTTATGTGGTAGTGAACTTGAAACACTTAATGCAGGTGATCTGAAAATACCAAAAGTGCACAGTTATCCTACATTCTGGTCCCTGATACACAGAAGTTAGTAGTTTAGGCCCAGCTCCTCAGAGGTATTTAGGCATCTAAGGTGGAATCCATGAAGAGACTTAGGTGTTGCAATGCTGAGTATCACAACACCTAATTTTCAGGCAACCAAAAAGAATCACAGGCACAACACTGCTATTGACAAAGCCGAGATAGGCATCTAGGCTCCCTATACAATGAATGGGGAGAGATAGGTGCCTAAGAATGTGATCCACAAAAGCCAGAATGTTATGTCATTTCTTGCTTATGCTAGTCCATGGGAGATGCCATTGTTCTGAGCCCTCCCCCGCCTCCCGCTTTCTCAGAGATAGGTGCCTAAATTCAGGCTATAGGAAGGTGCCTACCTCAGCTAGTGATTTCTTGGCTTGGATACCTACTTAGTTTCTTCAGTCATCATGGTAGTGCCCATCTTATAAATTTTAACCCACTGGTTAGAGTATTCACCTGAGCTGTGGGAGTCCCAGGAGCAATTTCCTGCTTGCTGGCAGAGGGGAGGAGTTGAACAAGAGCCGCCTGTCTCTCAGGAGTGTGCGCTAACCATTAAGCTATGGGACATTCCAATGAGAGGCTCCCTCAGGCGCTCCTGTTGAAGCTGTCCCACTTCGGATAAACAGAGAGGGATTGACATAGGGGACTAGACCCAGGGTTTCCTGCCCCAAGGTGGGTGCCCTATCTACTAGGATACATTGCCACTCTCACTCTCTGGCTCACTGTCTAAGTATTTATTCACAGTGGATCCCCCACATTTGAATATCCTATAGCCCAGTAGTTAGAGCACTCTCCTGAGACCAGGGAGACCTCTGTTCAAATCTTATTCTGCCCCCACCAGGGAGGGGGGAATTGAACCTGGACCTCAGATGTACCAGGTGACTGCTCTAAAATTAGAATTAAAATTAGAAGGTGAGCACCACCCCCTTCTTCTCCTTACACCGAACTCATCCCCACAAGAAACGATGTAGGCACCTAAGCAGGAGAGGTGTTACTGTTCATGGATCATCCACAGAGCTAGGCGCCTCTCTGCTGCCTGGACTTAGGTGCGTATCTCTGAGAAAAGGGCAGGGCTTAGCACATTAGCTAGCTCAGATGGGGACTGTCTAGGATGCTAGCTTTTGTGGATCACATTCTTAGGCTACATCTATAGCATGAGCAAGGGGTATAATTCCATTGCTCATGTACACATACTCCTGGAGCTCCATGGGAGCTAGCGTGAGTATAAATAGTACTGTTTTTGCAGTAGCATGGGCAGTGGCAGTACTGGCACAGCTTAGCTGAGCAAAGTATGTACTCATTGGTATCCCATCAGTTTATACTCAGCGTGGCTAAGCCATGCTGCCACTGTCCATGCTACCACGGATACACTACTAGTTATACTCATGCTAGCTCTCATTGAGCTACCGGAAGTATGTATACACAAGCTGGGTAATTGCACCCCTAGCTCATAGTGTAGATGTAGCCTTAGACACCTATTTCTCCCCATTCATTGTATAGTGAGCCTAGGAACCTATCTCAGGCTTTATGGATCTCAGTTTTGTTCCTGTAGTTTTCTAGGTGCCTAAAAGTTAGGTGCCGTGATGCTCTGCATTGCAACATCTAAGTCCCTTTGTGGATTCCATCCCTAGAATGTAAACTCTTTGGGACAGGAAGCATCTGTTTTCTTATGTGTGTGTACAATGCTTACCCAATGGGGTGGGGGTCTCTAGGTGCTGCCATAATACAGTTATTAAATAATAAAAGAAGATATTATGGAGGAATATCAGATTGGGATAAATCAATAATATTGGGAAGTACATGTATCATAAAATGGGTAAAGATATTTCTAAGGATATGTGATTGTTACTGGAATACATAACTGATTGAGAAATCAATTTTGTTTTCAAGATGGTATTACAAACAAATGAGAATTACCTTTCAAAAGGTGCTCTTTTAATGGGAGAAGATTGCTAATTGCCACTTTGTAGTAAAAATACACCTTGTATGCCTAATTATCCCACAATACCTAATTTGTGTGTGTTTACTCCTACATACGATGGAACCACACAAGAATTGCAGTTTCTGTACAATATTTCCTGTGTAGCCGCATACCACTGTCATTTTCATTAAAAAGAGAATTATTACAGTATATCACCCATTTTCACAAGAAATCATAGGACAAATCATATGGAAAGTGTGCAGTTAGTGTATGTTTTGACTGTTTTTCAACTTTTATGAAAGACATTAAGGATAATTTATTAAAAATATTTTATTTCTAGTGATTTATACACATTCCATAAACAGGAGAACCTATAGGTGCTTAGTCTGTATATTACTATAGATACAGGCTCTGATCTTGCAACTGATAGTCAATGGGGCTCCATCTAGGCATTATCAGTCTCAGTACTGGGACTGAAGTTTGCAATTTTTCACCATGCTTCGACTTAACTACCTCTGACAGTACAATACATGGTCTTTGTTAATGTGTTTCTGTGCTTTGTATTGAAATTTGCATATATTGTGTGATCGTTCAAATAGTGTTTCCCACACTGTGTACCATATAATGAATGGATTGTTGCATGTGGGATCTCCTAGATAAGGATTGAATTATCTCAGATTATCTCATAGACATGAATCACAAATGTAAACAAAAATGCCATGTCATTCACAGAAATACCATGACTCTGATTCCCCATTTCATTTAGACCATTTCATTACTGGGTGTGGGCAGTAAGAGAGAAGAGAGAGGATTGAAGTTGCTTTTGCCTCAGTAATGGCATCATCACACATTAGGCCTGATTCTGCTCTCACACAGGTTTCACTGTGATGTAATTCCATGGATTCCAATGGAGTCACTCCTGATTAACACTGGAGCAAATAAGATAAGAATCAGGCCCAACAGAGCACAGATTTCAATGTGGGGGTAACCCAATATTATTTCAATTCATTTTATTTTTGTCATTTTTCAGAGTAGCAGCCGTGTTAGTCTGTATCCACAAAAAGAACAGGAGTACTTGTGGCACCTTAGAGAAACCCAATTTAGACGCCAATGAGAAAATGCTGAGCTTGAATTAATACGCAAACTAGATACCATTCACTTGGGTTTGAATAGAAAATGGGAGTGGCTGGGTCATTACACATATTGAATCTATTTCCCCATGTTAAGTATCCACACACCTTCTTGTCAACTGTCTAAAATGGGCCATCTTGATTATCACTACAAAAGTTTTTTTTCTCCTGCTGATAATACCTCATCTTAATTAATTAGCCTCTTACAGTTGGTATGGCAACTTCCACCTTTTCGTGTTCTCTGTATGTATTTATATTTCTTACTCTATGTTGTATGTATATATATTTCTTACTCTATGTTCCATTCTATGCATCCGGTGAAGTGGGCTGTAGCACACGGAAGCTTATGCTCAAATACATTTGTTAGTCTCTAAGGTGCCACAAGTATTCCTGCTTTTTTTGTCATTGTAACTTTTATTTTATACCAGCCCTTTCTCATTACAGTATAGAATAATACATTTGGGGCCTGAGGCATATAAAGGACCAGAATTTCAGTCCTTGTCCCTTAAATATGTTGGTGAAGGATTTCCCACGTGAGAGTTCTTTCATGAATCAGTAGAGTTAGTTTATTTCACACAGACCCTCCCATTTCATTTAATAGTAAGTCTCCTGCAGTTTCCAAAAGAGGTTATGCTTTACTAGTTCATTCTATTACATCTATTTCATGTCCGGGTTTATCCCTCTCATTTTTATTTGCCTAATTATTATAAACAATGATGGGGAGCATCACACTTTGCTGAATTCTAACATAGAAAAATGTTCAATCACATATGTGTAGAAAAGAAATACAGAAATAAGTGACTTCTATGAACACAAGACATAGATGGCATTGTGTTCCATACAAAGGTAACTCAAAACTGGTATGTGATCTTAAATGTTTCTGATCTGGCAAATAAAGATTACAGCTTTCTGTATTCATATTTTTATGTTTTTAGTGACTCCAGTCTAACCTCAGGGAGAGACTGGAATATTGGCTTGTCTGCACTTCAGAGCTGACATTGGAATATATAATCAGGAAAGCTTGCCATCTGATTAAATCTCCACTGACACAACGCCTGCCTTTGTGAAATTTGAAGCTCCTCTTCCTTATTTCTCTACCATTATAGAAGGCATGCCAAGGCATCCTGCCCTGCTTTTTAATGATGGATGACCCCACTGTTTCAGCTTAGTGGTGTCTCTTGGGGACATGACAGAGATGGGCTGGCAGCAGCACACACTGCCTCTAAGCACAGGCTGTACTTCTAACCAGCTGGTCATCAGGGACCCACAGATCAGTATCGCCATCAGAGGCAGCTGCCTTTCATTTCCTCCAGTCCCTGAGGTTTTAATATTATGTACAATGAAAGCGCCTTTTAGTACCTCATTGACCACATTCACTAACGTTGACTCTCTAAGCCATTTGAACGTGAGGGAGAAAACACCGTGTTTTCACTGAGGTTATCATCACAGTACTGCTTTGAAAAGAAAGTTAAACAAATCTTAGGGAAAACTGCAAGATCCTGACTCCAGTGAAATTCTGTGCTGTTACAAGGTTGAAGGAAAGTAGCAGTACTCAGGGGCCATTTCCCTACAGTTTTAGTGTATGTATATGTAACTCTAGCACCCTTGTGGCCAAGATGGAGTCGGCTCTGCAGGCAGTTCTGGCCAAGAAAAGGCTCGGTCAGGAATGCAGCAGGGAAGTTCCCTTCCACCCCAGGGACACCTGTTCCACACCCCCTGGAGTCAACACACACACGCTGGAATGGTACAATGAATATGGGCAAGGGAAATATTTATTTACAGAGGGATGAATAGCAAAAAATTACAGAGGACAAGATAGGGGGAGTGGGTCTAGTTTGTCCTTCTCGGATTCCTTCCTGGCACAGTGCTCCTCCTGGCTCCTGTCCTGGGGTGTCCCCAATCAGTTGCTTTGTCCTTCTCAGGCTTCGGGCTAGTTCTCAGCTGCTTCACTATGTGAGGGCCTGCTCTCTGTAGGTCCTCTTGTTTGGAGCTTCAGCCACACACCCTGTTGCTCTCCCTCTCTCCACTCCCCTGGAACAGCCAGCATTTTTGGGGGGAGGGATAGCTCAGTGGTTTGAGCATTGGCCTGCTAAACTCAGGGTTGTGAGTTCAATCTTTGAGGGGGCCATTTAGGGATCTGGGGCAAAAATCTGTCTGGGGCTTGGTCCTGCTTTGAGCAGGGGGTTGGACTAGATGACCTCCTGAGGTCCCTTCCAACCCTAATAGTCTATGATTCCTGTAACCATCAGCCCTTCCTGTGCCTCAGGACAAGGATTTAAAGGGGTCGTGCTGGGGGTGCCAACCCTCCAGGATTGTCTGGGAGTCTCCAGGAATTAAAGATTAATCTTTAATTAAAGATTATGTCAAGATGAAACTTCCAGGAATATATCCAACCAAAATTGGCAACCCTAGGCCATGCTCTCTAAACCCCTAGGGGGTTATATATATATATTCTGTCCTGAAGGTCCGAGTTAAAGGCTTACACCCAATGTACATAAGATGCACATGCATAGTGTTAATCTTATTTATCATTGGATATTGTCCAAGTGTGTGCTAGGCTCCTCACAAAACAGGCAAGAAGTCATGACCTCTTAGTTGAAGTGCTTTCAAGATAACGCCAGGCAAGATGCAATAATGGTAGGGTGGGATTACAGTGAGTAGTAACAAAACAGTACAGTGTAGGGAAGATGGGGGGAAACATATGTGGGAAACTTTTAAAATAATGTAATCAAATAATTAAAATAGTTGGTTAATTAGTTTAAGGCATCATGGAATAAGTGGGTCTTAGTTTGCAATGATTGGCTAACTGCTTGGGTAGGATAATCTGTGCTGTAAATTTGGTGTCAGTCTCTAAACAATCAAGTAACAAAGGAGGAACTCAGGATTCAGCTGTGTGTATGTTTCAACAAAGACGGGGAAAACCCTTTCAAAGGGTTGCAGTGCTGAAGGCAAAGCCCTGGAGCTGGGCCTGCATTCTGAGTTAGCCCTGGGGCACTCTTTTGCTGGTCCACTATCACCAAGCGATATCCCTGAGGAAAACCAGGCAAGCCTTCTTAACAAGCCTGCTGGTTCTTAATTGGTCAGTATTTCCCTTTGGCCTTTCTCGGCTTCTGGAGGACTATCTTGTTGATTTTCCTTGAGTGGTGAGTGTCAAGGTGCTCATGTCTCCAGCGGGGGGCAGAGAAGGCCTGACAGACTCTGGCACCAGCTATATTGGTTGATAAAGACTTTAAGATAGGAGAGACCCCCAGTGGAGCGCAGTACTGAAGTGACAAAAAATTTAGGACAAAGAGATTTTGACAATGAGACATCTATTGTTATTCTACGTTCCCTGCAGAACACGACACATTCCTTTACTCTTCTGCCATTGTCAAGTTTTCTGTTAAAAACCATAAGAATTATAGGGAAAAAATGAAATTGAAACCAAGGGCCAAACTGTCCCCTGTGTGTGACTTCCACTACTCTGGATTGCAGGATCTTGGCTTGATTGTTCCTTCAGGGTTGGGTTTGCAACCACTGCCCTCCCCAGAACAAGCAGACAGTCTGTCTGGGTGATCAACTGCAGCCCATGTTCCTCTATGCAGCTCTTGGCCATCATGGCAGTACATCTCCCATGCTGTCCGCAACTGTGCCAATGCTCCTTCAAGTCCTTGTTTGGGGATGGGTGGGCTTCAGTGGGTGGTGAATGATGAAGAGTAAGATAATAGTCAATCGAGAAAGGGTCATTGGTATTACATTTGATATCCCAGTGGTGAAGGAACCATGCCATCGACACCTACTATCTCCCTCAGGCAAAGGCACACAATGGTTCACTGGGAAGCGGGGAGGAAAGTTGAGCATGGGGCTTTCTCATAGCTCTCTATGTCCCAGGAAAGTGACAAACATGGGGAAGTTTGAATAATCTCCCTTCTCCCATGATGAAGAGAAAGTCACAGGGCACAAAGCAAAAGGAGAAATCCTATACCATTCCTGACCCCTAAAAAAAGGAAAATGGAGCTGCTGCCTAATGATATCTGCTGTAGAAGTAGAGACAGCCAGAGAGAAGACAAGTACTGGTAGAGAACAACCTGTTGCTGAGAGAGGGTATTTTTATTCACCTATTTCGGGACAGAGGATAATTGGAGCCTGTCAGAACTGAAGGGCTCCATAGTCTCAGAGAAGTTTCCGAATCTTGTGAATCACTATATAGTCTTAGTATAGTAATCTCCAATTCCCAAGAATGGGTGACAACTCTTCCGTCGCTGTGGATGGCTGCCCCTCCCCCAACTCATTTGGAGAACTGTCCTTGGAATGTTTCTGTAATGTTGTCAGCTATGAGGAACTCTGTGGCAGAACTGGGCATGAACCCTAATCTCCTGAGTCTCAGTCTAGACCCTTTGATGTTTTGGTTCTTTACTTTTGCTTGTGCATTGACATTAAAGCAGGCCTGTCTGAAAACTAGTACAGGAATCATTTTCAGGTTAGTCATACCTATTAGCAAATTAACAAAATGAGGCAAAATACTGCTCTGTAATGCTGGTGTAAATCCAGAGTAATTCCAGTTAAGATAACTGAGTCACTCCCAGTTTACACTGGTATAAATAAAGCCAGAATTTGCCTTTTAGCTCAACTATTCTGTTCTGTGACACTGGAAATTAGTCTGAACATACAGTGGTAAAAGAATGGTAGATATAAAAGAGAAAAGTATGTGCTATTTGGAACATGTATCTAAATCCAGTTTGCATGGTTGGAAAGTAATAAAACATAAATCTTTCTACTTTTCTAAATCACAACACATTTATCACCACTGGTTGTTAAGTGCAGTAAGATTGCTCCATATAATGTATCTTTGTCCTTGCCTTAGATGACCTCATGTTTGATCAATATGGAGACACACATGAGTTTTCTTATTCTCTTCCACCTGGCCCACATATCTTATTTTACCTGTTTTTCTTCATTACTTTGAATGAATATACAGTACTAGGACTTATCTGTGGGTAGGATAACTGTGGACTCACTTGATCTCAGTAGCAGAGGGGTTACAAGTTAAATTAATTTGTGTGAGATGGTTGAGGAGTAGACTTAGTGCCACTTTGCCAGAAATGAGCATTTTGGAAAAGAAATTATGAAGACTGAGATGGGTTATGTTCGTAAGAGTAATTGCACTTCACCAGTTCTTATACAGCACTCTTAAGTATGCACTCTTGGTAGCTACTTACTGTAGTATTTAAATGTGTGACTGCAGAACAATAGAGCAAATACATGACCAAAGATGAAAACAAGAGTGTGAGACAATATGACACAGATGGCAATGCATACTTGCCGTGAGTAAAAGTTGTGAGTAGTGGATATAAATTGATAATCAACTCCGGAAAGATGCCCATCCAAACAGCCTTAATGTTTCATTTTATCATTTGCTAATCAAAAATGATTTCTTCAATTTCAAGCAGAGATCTAGGCAATCTTACTTTTTTGTTACATTCAGACAAATGACAACTTTGGCTTGGTGTTATTGGGATTGCTATACTCGCTCTAGAACATGCATTCACATTGCAAATATATTTTGGAAATCACTGTAGTTATATCAGGAGATCATCTGATCTGCCAGACACTCAATCTCATATTGCAGCTTCCAAATCCTCTGTTCTTTCCAATAATATTATGTATTTTGAAAAAAATAAAAATTCCCATGTTTTTCCTTTTGTCCTAGCCATTTGTTACTCAATTCTTGCTGCTGCAATACACATTTACCTTTCTTATGATCTCTTGTATGAAAAACAAGTCTTATGACTCTTTTTTCCAGTTATGCTGTATAGGCAGCTACTTTCTCACCAGTAACACATTGTACTAACACATTAAGTAAGATCAGGTCTTAGCCCTTTTCTTCACTACAGAATAGACCCATTGCTGACTATGGTGATAACAATGGTTACAGCTGAAGCGGTGCTGAACAACTTACATCTGTAAAGTGTAGATGTCATTTTCCTTTTATATAAATTGTTTATTTACACTTAAACATCACATGGTATAAGGCATGTAACTGAATATGTGTGCATATATAGAGTAATGCAATTCACACTACAGTTTGTGTTGTGAATGGATCCCTACACATAAACCAGAACTAACACAATCTATAAGTGCTATTATTAGCCATCTCTCTAGTTTTCAGGGAGCAGCAGTATTTCGCTATAAAAAATATAACAAAAATAATTAGGACTTAGTGAGCCTACTGACAGATAAACAACCTATTCATCTATGAAAACCTTTCAGTGATATGTATTTTCGATGTATTTTAACAACAGTTTTCCCCCCAAAATTTATTAGATTAGGGTCTCTAATAGAGGTAAGAAACTGGTTAAAACTCCTGGAGAACATTTGGGGTTATGTGGTTTGTTTCATAAAAATCTTATCACTTAGCCCATGCTCTGTCTCTTTGTCTTTGCCTGTTGACAACATTGATTATAAATGAACCAACCACAAAAGCTAGAATTGGCCTGAAGTGAAAATCTGAATTGGGTTCCTCACAGGGATGTTAAGAAAACCAGATAGGTCAGTTCATTTTGACTACCCAACTCATGTCTTAACCGATAGATGCATACAATTCCTTATAAGTGATCAATATATAATTCCAGGAAGTATTGTGCTGCTTCTGACAGCGACAATTATAGGAGTGAGAGCCACAGACAGTACTATAAACCTAGGCTGATTAGAGTCAAAATCTCCTCTAGTGACAGGACAACTCGGGAGGAGATTTTCAAATGCACAGAGGGCAGTTGGTCACCAAATTTCTATTGAAAGTCAATGGCAGTTGGCTGCCTAATTCCTATTTATGCAATTGAAAATCTCCCCTAGATGGACTTCTGGAATATACCCTAATATAATCAAGTTAATTAGGGCAAAAGGCAAAAGGGCTGTGGGAGCCTGGGGGTTGGGAGGAAGAGGAAGGAAGTGATTTGTCTGTTGCAAGTTTGCTAAAATATTTTCCATTTCTAATAGAAGTGAAGTTCATGGGCTGAATTCACACATGACCTAAGTTTTATCTTTTAGTTTCTCAGACACTTCTTTGGGGGAAAATGCCCACCTAAATATTACTTTAGTTGCCTTACATTTCCCTTAGTGAAATAATTTTTAAAAAATGTTGAATGAAATGCATTTTTTCCATTTTGTTTTGAATGTTTAGCAGAAACCACGTCACATTTTCAACCATCTCCAGTGCTAAAGGAAGGGTGGAGAGGAGCCAAAGCACCACCTCCAAGATTTTTCTCCTGCAGATGAACTGTCTCACTTAGGAAGAGTGAAAGCTGTAGTGGCTTTGGAAAGTTGTGAAATCCCCACAATCATGATGCAAATATGCCTTGATGGTCTAAAGACAAATTTAGGCTGAATGGCTGGCAAGTTTTTCTAACTCTGAGAGCTCCTGGCATGTGAAATAATTCTCCAAGACAAGTGGTGAAAGTTGCATCCGCTGAGACATTTAAAAACAGGCGGCAAGAAACACTAGAAAATATAGTGCTAGCCATTACAGTCCTACACTTGCAGAGGTGAGTAAGCTAGATGATCAAACTAAGCAATAAGACATGAGAGGTTGCACAATATTGTCTCTTAATAACATGTCTTGGTGGCTGTTCGGTGTGAGACTGAAAGCGCAGAGCTATTAAACACTAAGGGGTGTCATCACCAGACCTAACAGCCCTCTTGTGCCCTCTGATTTTGATAATAAAATATTAATTTATAAAGGGACCCCCCTCAAATATTAATAAATATAGACATAATTTCTTTAACTGAGTGTACGGTCACAATCTAGGATTATTGTTTATTCTTAATGATTTAATGATGCTGCTAATGGATTCACATTGTTAATCTAAACATTTCAAAATACAATCAATCAACATTTAAAGTTGATCGTGGAATTAACGTGAGAGGAGGAGTGAGTTGATGGTTGGACCCTGTTCATTCCTGTCTCTGGTAGCATCCCATTACACTGATGTAAGGAATTGGGAAAGTATTGTAAAGAAGATTGTTTCTTTTATAAACTGAAAAAATTAATTTCTCCTCAGAACCCACTATTTTCTAAATGACTTTCAGCAGCGCCATGTTAGGTCTGTTAGCTGTTCTAAACAGGCAGAAGCAGAAAGCACAGTGGTGTATCCGAGGAGCACTACAATATAAAAATTAAAAGTATTGCATAGTGATAGAAGTAGTAATTCCTAATACCGCTGCCATAGTGTTTTACCTTTTCAAAGTACTATGCAAACATTAATTATCAGTACTATAATTGGACCCAGTCCTAGTCCCACAGGAACCAAGAGCAAAACTTCCATTGACTTCCATCGACACAGGAAATGCTCATTATTACTAGGTTTTCCTCTCAGAAATGACAAATTAGTGTCAATAAGAAAGGCAAATAAAATATTTCTGTTTAGCTAAAAGTTCTAGTTCATAGAAGTAAACAAAACAGTTACAATTGTATTAGGGTTGGTGGCCATTCCTCTGTTTTCATTGGAATGTAAATGTGCCAAGTAAATTATGTAGTTGGAAGTTTCCATTGAAATAGATCCAGCTCACATGTAAGGACTTATTTGCATAGAGTTGAGGAGCCGTTATTTTTCACACAAAATTAAAATTAAACCAGGAAAATTGAGATCCTAAAGATCTCTGCAGCTATTAAATGGCATGTCTCTGCTTTTTGCAGAACTTGTTGCTCAAGAAGATCCATAGTTTACAACCATCTGCTTTGACACTATGAAGTCTGGACTTGATATATAATATACAAAGAAACAAGGCCAAAGAGGACCGCCTTCTTGGGTCTTGATCCAAAGTTACTAGAAAGACTCCCATTAACTGCAGTCACTGTGCCAGGCAGCAGGTTGGATTATAAATTCTCTACATAATCAGTCCCATGTGGTGTCTTGCACATGCTTGTATAAACGTGTTCATAATACTTCTTATGTACTGATAGAATGTAAGATGGATGTGAAATCCATTTTGCTGGATGTGACATGTAACTAAAACAACACACAGGATTTTATACTGGAAGCTCTACAGAGCAGTGACTGTCTTTCTATGTGTTAATGGTACTGACCTCTTGGTAGCAAAAATGAGCACAGATACATGTCATACACATCGCAAATCTACCATGCTCTTTGCAAGTTTAACAGGCTCTTCTCAGGAGAGGCCCAAGATTGGAATAGCAGGGGTATCATAGGTGAAGATAAATCCTAGTATTGCTTCAGGACTTTGGCCAAAGTAAAGGAACAAAGAGAATGAGAACTGGGCCCTTCTTGCAGTCTTTTGTTTCAAGTTCTGCTGACATAGAAAAACTTTTCATGGTCAGACACGAGGGGTATGTCTACACTGCAGTAAAACACCTGTGGCAGGTCTGTGTCCGCTGACTTGGGCTCACAAGGCTTGGGCTGCAGGGCCATAAAATTGCAGTGTAGACTTTGGGGTTCAGGCTGGAGCCTGGGTTTTGAGATCCCATGAGGTTCTGAGATCCCATGTCCGAGCTCGAACATCTACACTGCAATTTTATTGCCCTGCAGCCAAGCCCTACAAGCCCGAATCAGCTAATACGGGCCTGCCAGAGGTGATTTTGCTTTTTTTCAGTGTAGACATACCCTAAGAGCCATATCCTTAGCTGGTGTAAATGGGTGTATCTTCATTGAAGTTAAGGCTATGCTTATTTATACCAGCTGAGGATCTGGCACCAAAGTTCCAAGCCTACAAACATGTATGCACATGGATAACTGCGTGTGATTAGTCCTGTTGAAGTCAGTACAGCTCCTTAAGCACATGAGTAGAGTTAAGCATGTGTGTGTGTGTATTTGCAGAATTGAGGCCTAAATCTCCAATGTGTGTTCATTTTTCAGTATATTTAATGGCCTAGAGTCCAATATGAAAAAAGTCTGCACACCTCGAGGTCTATTTTTTGGGGTAAAAGCTGCCACAAGTGTCTACATAGCAAATATAAATCTGTTAGCCTCAATGGCTATGTCTAACTCATTTTGAAGGTAATAGAAAATTGAGATGGACAACAGCCAAAGATTTTAATAAATCAAAACTGAAACTGAAATTGCTTTCTTAAAAGACAAGGTGACAAAAGAGGCCAAGAGGAAGTGTTTGCCAGACTCAAATGTACTCTTGGCCAAGGTGGTATATTTAGTTCAGACTGTAAATCTAGAGCAGAATCCTATTTTCATTAGCAGTGATTTTACCAACCATCATGGATAATTCAAGATTTGTGTTATCCTGCTGAAGCTCAAGCAGGTTGCCAATTAACACAACAAGCCATGTTTCCTTTAAGGGAGAATTACCTGAAGATGACTGACAACTCTTATCTGTTCCAAGATAGTCTTTATTATTAGCCTGTTTAACCTTCTGCTGGTTTTCATTACAACTTGTACACTTTCCCAGAAACTAAGCAAGCCTTGTACAATTTCTAATAAAACAGAAGCCTGTGAACAATCATTCTGAAGGGGGGAAAATTGCAAACTTGTTTGTTTCAGCTTTTGAAGGTGGACAGCCAGAAAATATAAATCACAGCTCTTTTCT
Source organism: Terrapene triunguis (assembly GCF_002925995.2). Lineage (NCBI taxonomy): Eukaryota > Metazoa > Chordata > Testudines > Emydidae > Terrapene > Terrapene triunguis. The sequence goes on along the minus strand of NW_020664393.1, from coordinate 2,627,061 downwards.
TGGACAAATGCAATAAGCTCTGAGGCTTTTGTGAGGGGGTATGTTAAAAGAATAAAACCAACTCTCTGACAGAAGAAGGAGAGAAATTGGTATTGTTATTTCTATTTTTAAACACTTGAGAGGTGCTGAGATACTGCACTGATGGAGGCCATATAAATACTTAGATAGATGGAGATGGAAAGGAAAGGTCCTGCAGTCTTTCACTTAAAGCCGTATATTCTGCACTGGCTTTGAAGACATCCATAAATAATGTAAAACAAGAAGACCATTGGCCATGCAAAAATGTTTTTTTTTTAAAAAGGATTTTTTCACTGGTAACTGTGTATAGAATATACATTATTATGGGCTAGATTGTGTAAGAGCTGGTATGTACCTGTGATGTTACAGGTACAGACCTGACAACCAAATGTGACTCGGAGAATCGCAATTCCCGTCTCGTTGGAGTAAATTAGTTCACCCTTTTTCACGAGGAACAATCTATTCTCCCCTAAGCTAGCTACTCTGGCTAGTGAATGGCAGAGGTGAAAAGCCAGGGCTCCTCTCACTCCCTGTCTCTCTCTTTCCCTCCTTGTCCTCTAGGGTTGAGTAGCCCCTGTTCTCCCTCACCTGCCCCTAGGGCTGCAGTCTGAGCAGCCCTTACTTGTATGAGAAGGATGTAAAGGAGGTAGGAGAATTTACTCCCCATTACCCTGCACAGCTGAGTAAAGCTGTGATATCGTAGTCCTCTGTGATTATTTATGTTGCATGAATAAATAGACTCACACCCTTTTATCTCCATCTAGGAAATTTTAGACTTGGATTCTCAGATTTAACTGTCCATGTCGAATTTGAATCCTCTGTTACCCGAACTGAGGCTAATTCTGTTATGTCCAAAATCCAGCCTGAATTTGGAACTCCAAAAATCACAGATGTGAGATTCCCATCCAAATTTGGAACTATAGTGAAGTTACTTACCAGAGAGGAAAAACAGACTCCTATAACTCTTCTCTCTCTCTCTCCCTTTCAAATGATAACACAAAAGGTGATTGGAATCTGCGCTGAGCACTGGTTAGTAATAATAGTTTTATAGAGATCAAACCTGAAGCGCCATTTAAAAGACACAAGGGAAAAGATAATCTAACCTCACAAGAACATCATTTCTGGCTATTCTTCTCACATGTTCTATATAAAAATTCTCTACTCCTGCAATAGACAAGGGCAGCCAAGATGGTTACAGAGCATAAATTTTAACTCTGATCAATGTTCAGATAAAAGAGAAACTTGGAACTCAAAAAATAAAACCCCCAAATTAAAGAAGTAATAAAAATCTGCCCCTCCCCAAAAATGGAAAGTGGTATATTAAAGCTTGTCCACCAATTTTTTAACTCTGTACCCAACCATTATCCAAATATCCATCCAGCTTATGGAAACATATCTACTGTGACTGAATTTAGAGCCATATGCCCACCCTGTCTAGCTGCAAAGGGGATGGGAGAATGCAAGATGCTATCTCCCTTTCACCACACCATAGGGCTGTGGTTCTTGAACTCCACTAAGAGCAAGGAACGATTCTGGCTAGCACAGGTAGCAGCATAGCCCCCCCAAGAGCTGTAGGGACATGTTGACTGTGTTGGGGAGCAAACAACCTCTATGCTGCACTCCCTTAGGGGTGTAACAACATATATAACAATTACTTAAGGCACAGTGCCTTCTCGAGTTCAAGATGAGGCAATGGGGCTCTGAGGAGTCCCTAATATGGACAGGAACTTACACGTCATAATTGAGTCTTCAGTGATGGCTTGTTTGGTGGTGTAAGTTGCACATCAGCACACATTCTGCTTTGTTTCCTTTATATTTTCACTGGTGTAACATCACTGAAGTGTGTGGGCTTTCTTTGGATTACACTGATGTACATGAAAGTAGAATTTAGCCTATAGGTCTTAGAAAAGCGCCAGTAGAATGTAAACGTGTAAACGGTTACACATACAAAGTCAATTAGCACCTTGTGAATTTTCATGAAATGGGAATAAAATAAATATTTTAACCTAGATTTGAAAGTTTTGGAATAAGTATAAGCTAGTCTTTATTTTTTTGTAAAAATCATAATTGCAAAAAAAGTTTGACCAAAATCAGCACACTGTCTCATTACAATTTTTTAAAAAATAATTAATTACATGGGGGGAAAAAGTTGCAATCCAATGGTTATCTGTACACACAGGTAAAAGTGAAGCAATTTAGAGATACGGCTTCCACATCAGCCTCCTTGCAACATCTATGGCATTTTAATTATTGTAAGTGGTGATATTACTTGTTAGCCTCATATGTGTGTGTATAAAATTCACTGGCAGTTGGCAAGCATGCTTAGTATGCTATTTTCTCTAGTGTACAATTTTATTTCTCAACCATTTTTTTAAAGTCAGCAAAGTGTACATATGCCAAGCTGGAATTTGTTAACCTACTGCAACATTTGAGTTATTCAAGCACTAAAATGGGCCTGAAAAATATATTCAGATGTGAAACACCTTCAGCCCACAATGTAATTTTTCAGGAAGGTTTATAAGTACCTGCATATACACAGGGCTAAAGGGATAATACCTTGCTAATCATAAGTTTAGTGACACAATGGAAACATTATATGAATAAAAGGAAACTTTCAATTGATTTAGCTTTCTCTTTTCCAATCTCCACGACCTATCGTGAGTAACTTCTGCCTCTGGAGCTGATCTAATGCTGTAATACTCCCTTGCCTGTTTTTAAATTGTCTGCCAAAGACAGAATATGAACAATAATGTCGGAACCATTTTCAATAAAACGTTATGGGCCCTGTGTGCCATTCCCCCATCATTTTACTCTGTTTTTCCTTTCTGCTAAGGATACCAAAAAGATACCTTCTTATGTATCTTATTTCTGAGCTTATAATAAGGCAGTTAAACAGAGAAAGATGAAAAACCCCTATCCATTTAGAAAGCCCATTAGAATGTAATTTTAATTTTCTCCATACTAGCCTAATTTTACATTTTTTCCCCAGCTCTGTGTTAGTGATCCTACTCCCATGTGGCTTTTGCTGCTACTCAATATTCTGAAAGTGCTTCTCTGTTTTATCTTCTAAAGACCTACTAGCATTGAAAACTGCTCCAGTGAACCTGAGAACCTCTCCCAGAACAGGCTGGTGATTCTGCCTCTCCATACTGCCAACAAAAGAATTAGATGCTTGCATGAAGAGCGTGAAAAGTAATACTGTAACTGTATAGCAATAATGTTAGAGAGACAGCATTAGAATCCTGAGGGAAGTGGGAGAAATCCCAAGAACATTGAATCATTTAAAATATACTGGACTATGTACTAAAGCAGAGACTTTAAGGAACACTCCTACAAGCCTGTGCTGGCACAGGAATGAACTATATGGCTTGACATAAAAAGTCTTTTAATCCCTGGTGTTTAAACCATTATATTGCAACAAGCTTGATAGTTTGTAGAATGCCCTGTCCTGTATGATATCAGAACTGGTCAACTGTGTGTCATCATCATTCATAAATATTTTCTTTCAACTAAGGTGGGAAGAACCTGTGATTTTGTATCAAGAATATGAGTTCCGAGAGGGTATTGGCTTTGTTACACTATGATTCTAGGAAGATGCAGTTTTTTCTGTTGTGGAAGATTTTAGAAAATGATATATCTGCGGTGCAGTTCCAACAGTGTTCATGAATGAGTGAACTCAAGGGACTTACCCCAGATGAGACAAACACAAACTAGAGACTAAGGCTATGTCTACACTGTGCACCTTACAATGGTGCGGCTGTGCTGCTGCAGCCATGCCATTGGAGGGTGTGATGTGTGGCCGCTCTTTGTCACCAGGAGAGAGATCCCAGTGACAAAATAAAACCACCTTCAACAAGGGAAAGTAGCTTTGTCGCCAGGCGTGTGGCTCCCGCTGACACAGGGCTGTCCACACCGGTGCTTTTCGTCGCTAAACCTTTTGTCATTCAGGGGTGTCAAACCCCTGAGCAACAAAAGTTTTAGCGACAAAAGTGCAAGTGTAAACAAAGCCTAAATTCTATTCACAGCTACCCTGGTATAAATATGGAGTAACTCCAGTGAAGCCCAAATAGAGTAGCTGGTTTACACGGTTACTGGGTTCTGGGGACATAGCCTCCTTAGATTCAGGCACAATATTTGAGCATACAATGGGAAACCAGGTTAAGAAGGGGCTGTCATCTTCTGAAGGTCCTTAGTTTTCAACCAATCCTAAAACTTGATGGAAGAGCAGCCTATCAGGAGTCTGGCCCACTTAGCAGTCAGCTCCATGCTCGCTACTGTTTAGCAACACTTCCTACTTCACCATGACACTTTCTACTTCCATCTCACTACTTGGAACTCAAGGAGAAACACAGGTTTCCCCCTTTTAAAAAGACAGCTTGCTACAAGCTACATTATTAAAGAGCCTGCCTTCACTTAAAAAAAGAAGACGGTTTGGGTGAATATTGATGCTTACTAGAGCTGTGCAAAATTCATCAATAGTTTTCTTACACGGTGTTCCATAAACAGTTTCACTGTTCCAGATGGTTTAGTGCATCTTAAATGTTGATTTTCTACAAATAAATGAAAAAGTTTTACGAAGATGAAAATTTATGAACGTTTGAACTGCACATGTGCAAAGGGCTGAATTTCAAATTTTAGTTTCAACGTCCCCTTTCACTCAGGATAGTCCAATTTACACTCAGAAATGGGATCATGTTCCCTGGAAAAAGATTAATTGCTAACCAGAAACATTGCAAAATGTTATACACTGTTTTTTTCTTAATAGCCTAGTTTTTTAGCATATAAAATAAAAAAAACCCGTTCATATTATAATTATTTTTGTCTTCCCTTGTGACTATTTCCTCCTCCTCTAATGCTATGGAAACTGCTGTGCAAATCTTCCATGAAAGGTAATGATAAAAGCATAATGGTATAAATGCCCCATACTATTTTATGCCCATGACATTAAAATGGAGGGTTCTGTTAATCCACCTGCAGGTGAGAGGTGATCATTTGCTTGCTAGATCCTTCACCTCTCCTGAGATTGATGCAGACCTCTCGGGTCAAATCTCCAGTGTTACCCCACTGAAATCAATGGAGTTATACCAGAGATGCAGTTGATGCTATATGATGTTTATATTGGTTAGCACAGCCCCTCTTCCTTTACTTGAGGGTATATCTGGGATTCATTAACCTTTTGGACCAACTTTTATACAAAACATTCTGTTCATCTTAAAGGCAGATTTAATTTAATATTCTCTACAGCAAACAAAGCAATACTTTAAGTTAGAGGAAATCTCAGGTCAGTTCAGAGCGAATCAGTTACAGGTGGTTAACTAACAAATGGCAAAGGAGAAAAAATAGAGCTAAACCAAGATATCTGAAAATGCCTTTGACTGTTAAGGAAAGGGACAGATTAATGAAGCTAGTCAAGGTGATAAAGATGAAAGCATTTGCCTGATTTGCCACTGTGTTACATCAGTTTTACAGCACTGTGACTCCAATGATTTGGATGGAGTCACATTGGAAGACAGCAGGTGTGTGTCAGGGTAGAGAATCAGACAGAATGTTTTCATTAGTGGAAGAACCATAATGATATTCTATAGTCTGCACAACAGTCAGTATGCCCCAGACCCTCAAATGTATTTAGATACTTAATTCCCACTGAAATAAGTGGGAGATAGGCAACTAAGTACCTTTGTGGATCTGGGCCTCACTGTTAAACGGAAGCTATTTTTCACCATGATTTTAAGTGACATTCAAAAAATGTATTTGTTTTTTCTAAGAAAGGCACTTATGAAATATGAACAGCTTTGAATGTTTCCTTCTCCGCATAAACCTAATACAAACAAAGCTCCTTGATTTTTGGTTTTGAATAGGCTGAGCTCTCTCCAAGAATAGAATAATTTAATTTAACAACAAAGAGTCTGGGATAATAGCTGAGCTCTCTGTAAGTTGTAATGCCACAAAATTGGTTTTATATGATTGTTAATGTATTTGTTTGGTAGCTATATTGTATATATTTATAGATTAAAAACAACGTTCAGCTGATGTTAAGGTTGAATGCATATTAGGAGATGAAGGATAAAAACACTACAGTGATGTTGTAATTATCCCACAAAACAAGTATTACAAAACCAGGAAATTCAGAGTTGGGGTTCAATTTAAAAGAAATCGCAATATGTTAATGTATGGAAATACACATTTAAAACACACAGACAATCTTAATTCTACCATACATTAATCACACATTTGTGATTAGTGTATAAAAGCATTTGTAGTCCCAGATTCAATTAAACTGATTTTTAAAAACTCAGGGTCACCTCAAACCCCCCCCCCCCCCCCCACCTATCACCACAAAACATTACAACCCAACTACAAGGTTTGCCTAAATCACAGTTTTAGGTTCCACTGTGATTCAAAAACTCCTGCTGAATCCTGTAGGCACCTAAACTCACTCGGCACCTAAGTTTTGCAGTAAAAAGTTCCCTAAGTGCTTAAGTTTCTGCCTCTGAGTATGCGCACTGGAGCCTCACTTTAGGCAGCTGGACTCCTGTCTCCTGCCTAGGCCCCAGAGAGCTTTACAAAATGGGGGAAGGCAGGCATTCGGCAACCTAAAATCTCACATGGGACCCAATCCAGTGGCGTGCTCAGACGCTGCCTTCTGGATCGGGTCCTTCAGGTGAGTTCACACAAAACAGCTACAACCTTCCTCATAACTTTTACCTCAGTGATTAGGAACTTAGCTGGATTGTGGGAGACCCCCAGCTTAAGTGGCTTCTCTACCTGAGGGGGAGAAGTGATTTGAATGGGGTTCTGCCACCTCTTGTGTAAGTGCTCTAACCACTGAGCTACGGGATATTACAATGTGGGGCTCCCTCAGTCTCTCCTGTTGAGGCTGTTCCATTGTGGCTAAATAATTAGAGAGTCATTTGGACCAGAGGGAGCAAGAGAGAGAGAGCATAAGCACAAGAGTCACTCTATAACCTCTTGGTTAGAGTACTTATCCAAGATGTGGGAGACCCCCCTACTCCAATAACTATTTAAAATTATTGATTCACAGTGGCATAGCTGGAACAGAAGAGATTGACTTGCATCAAACTATCCTGTAGGCCAATGGTAGAAGTACTCACTTCAGAGGTGGCAGTCTCTGTTCAAATCCCTTCTTCCTAGAGGAAGTGGAGAGACTTGACCTGGGGATCTCCCACATCTCAGGTGAGTACCCTGACCACAGGGTTAAGAGTTATGAGGAGGCTCCTCCTCCAGCCCAGCGTCTTGCAAAAATGGCATTGGTGCCCAATACCAAAGAGGGTTTTCAGCTGAGAATCGCTAGCAAAGATAGGCACCTCCCTGCAGCCCAGACTTAGGTGCCTATCTCTAAGAGAGGAGTGGGGCTTAGCACACAACCCTCTAGTCAGTGTCTCCCATTGGCTAGCTCACATGCTGGCTTTAGTGAATTACAGTCTAAGTTGCCCATCTCTCCCCGGCTATTCCCCACCCACCCCAGCTTCACTGTATAGGGAGTCTATGCATCTAACTCAGAGTTCGTGAATCACGTTGTATTCCTGTGATTTTCTAGGCACCTAAAAGTTAGACACTGTGATGCTCAGCCTCACAACAGCTAAGTACCCAGGCCTTAGAAACTAGAAGATAAAGACAACTGCACCTATATTTCCCCCCTTCATGGTTCAGCAATGGCACCCACTCTAGGCTCCCAGCTTCTCAGCTGTCTCCACTCTTGAATGGAGACATGTCTCTCTACCTCCTGAGCAGGGTTTTTCTAGGCTTTACAGTTCCCTGCCCACACTGTGAGTTCCCCAGCAAGTCAGACTTCCAAAGCCAGCCTGCTGTATTAATTTAGATAGACTATATGGGCTAAAGGTGATATCACTGTCCAACAGTGTTAAACAAGGTTTGGGGTTTGGTTTGAGACCTCAGCCTGCTTAGTACTGTGAAAAACACACCATTAAAACTCCTTTTAACTTTTTATTAAAGATACAGAAAAGAAGGAAAAAGAGTTAAAGCATTAGAGTTAGCACAAAACAGTGACGTATTAAAGTATTAAATAAGGCTTTTATTTTAACAATATTACTTGTTCCCTTCCCCTTTAGCTGGAGAGATTTTTAAAAGGACCCTCCCCCCCCCTTGTTTGACAGTCTTCTAGATGGTATTAAAGCTGGTAATAACTGTCCTTTTAGAGAAAAGGGAAGAAAGTAGTTGAGATGGGCTGGAGCTGTTGTTACTGCTAAAGATTGATCACATCTAATCTCAGGTGGTGTTTGGGATTCAGCTGGAGCTGGTAGGGGTGGCAGTGTCCTCTGGATCCCTTCTCTGGTCCAGTCTGGTCAGGATTTGGAGGAAGAAGCTCCAGTGTCCCAGGAGACAATGGGGGTGGCAGCCATAATGGTGATGGTCGCTGCTTTTGCCTCAGTCTGTTCTTCTAGGGTTTTCCCCCAAAGTCTTTTTCTTTAAGGACTTAAAAAGGGAGTGATTGGTGGCATAGCCCAACTCTTCATTATTTTGTCTACCAATTAGGCCCAGTCTCAACACACCAATTTTGGGTCACAGATTTTTGGACCTTCATTTTCGTGCTTACCAAGCCTGATCTTAACACTGTCCTTGAGTTATATTAGTAGGCCTTTTTGTTTAGACTAATTCAGTTTTTCTGTCTTCCTTTCATACTTTTTCCCCATAAACATTTATTATTATAGGTTATTGTGACATCTTATGAACTTTCACATACTTTTTACAGTTGAGCCTACAATTACAGTAAATTTGTAGGCACTATTATCACAACCGGCCTGCTTTGCTTTCTTCTCAGAGGCTATAAACAGCATAATTGCCCACAAATATAAGTTACCATACAGCCCTGTCTAAGCAAGCACATTTATTCTTAAGGTGAAAGCATGAAAAAACAAAATAATAAAAGAAACTACATGCATGCTAATAAGCCCCAACAAGCGCTCTGGCAGATGATCAGTCCTTCAAACTCCCATCAAGAGGTTTTTCTTTGGTTACCAGTTCATAATAGCTGTTAGCTCAGAACAAGCACCCTCTTGAATGAACCTGAGAGTCACTCCTTTGTATAGTTTGGGTCTTTAATCTTGGGACCCTGGGAACAAGTAATCAGCAGAAAATCACCCTCTTCTCAGGACATAGCTTCATAAGTCTGGGTTTCTGCAAAAGGCATTGGGAAAGGAAGGATTTGCATTCACTTCCCCCTAGATATTTCCCAGGAAATCCACTTCACACATATTGTCCCAGAAATTCATTCTTGCCTGCCACATTGTTCAGTATAGTCCTTTAATCATCCAGGCCCACAATAATACATAACCTTTGCATTGTACAATGGACTCTGAATATACTTAAACTTAATTCAGTAAGATGTCCCAAAGATACTGCAGGAAATTGAGGTATCTGTCACAGTACTGACCACCCAAATGAATGGGGAGCTATTATCCTGCTTTCCCCAGTATATCCAGCTACTTTTGTAGACACGTATGTGAAGTGTGGTACAGGGAGGCACGGCCTCACCTCTTCCAATCCTCTTAGGGCCTTTAGGTGTGCTAGGGGGAAGCAGAACTTGTGTTCCTCTGATTGCAGGAATCACTACTGTGTGGCATTGCAAGGCAAAGACACTCCTTGAAATATCCTTTCCCCTATGAACCCATGTATTAACCAGTCACAAACAGACCCTTAAAGTACATTTTGTTAAACGATTGTGAATACCTGCAAATGCTAGGTACTTTAGGATGGGTTTGCACCTTCACAGCCATGTGAGAAAGAACCCAATACAATGCAAACTGGTAAAAATCAAACAACAGCACCTGCCAAAAATAACACTATGTGAATAATTTTCAATCACTACGGTAGTTTTCATGCTGAATATATGCCAGGGGATAATTGATGTGTTTAATAACCAATGCAGTATGTACAAGATTTTATTCCATTTATGATACTTATAAAACCTCAGTAAATATCTTTTTCAGGTGATCATTTGATATGTAATTAACAATCTATGTAAAATATATTTTAATATAGAAAGAGAGAAATCCATTTGCAAGGTACTTTTTAAACTAAATATTAATTGACTATTAAACATTCATTCATTTAAAGTGTTGCCCCCTACTTGATTGATAAACTTCAATAAATATATTTTAATGATCAGCTAGTACTTAAACAGCAAGCATATCCTGTTTGACTAAACCCAAACCAAATCCGTGCTTGAGACACTGAATTTAAATTCAGCCCTGTTTATACTCCAAAGGATTCTAGCAAGGATTTCTCAAGATAAATTCTGCCTCTCTCTTTCTCTCTCTCCACTGATGGGGATTCAAACACAGCCATTGATTTCAGAATGCATCAATTGCTTCTAGCAAGATCCAAAATACTAGAATAATAAGAGTTTTGTTTTCCTTTTCTCAGCTGTTACACTGGAGGTCCACATAATACACTATGGGGAATTTTGCAATGAGAAAAACATTCCCAGTAATCAACTAGCGATTTCATGTAAGAATTAGTATTCATGTGGAATCTAGGCACAGAGACTTGAGCTGTTCCTGGATGCTAAATAAGAAATACATTTTTCATTTTGTTTTAGCTGCATTGACGGAGAGAGTTAATGCAGTAAGTGTATTCTACTATACCAGCTGTGACCTCAGCGGAGAGAGAGAGAAAATGGGTTTTTGCTGTCAGTTTCTTGTCCTGTTACAGATTTGAGTTTTACTCCGGAATTAATTCCAGCCTAATTGCATTTGACTCAGCACTCTTGCTGTGCTAGTGTCAGTCAACGTAACTGGAGGCCCATTTACAGTTAGTATTTACAGAATAAATATAATTGCTTGCTAAGCCCTAAAAGCTTCAGCCTTATGTGCTTCCTCATTTTGATTAAAATATAGGTTTCTTTAAACTTGTCAACAGAGGCAACACAGACCTGGGTATTTATGTGCCCTCCGTGTAAGCCACCTGCAGTGAGAAATACTGCTAAGAAAGTAAAAGAGTTCTGCTTTATTCAACACAATTTTAAATGAAAAACAGCAATTTCTGGTTAGGTATAAACACCAGCACTTACATTTAACAGAAGAACACTAATATATGACTAATACCCATCATGATTACACCCTGAAATTGCAATGCTGTTTATATGTTTGCAAAGCTTAGAGAATGATCGCCTTTTAATTCCCTCTACCTTTGATGGAGCTAAGTAGAATGCTTCAAATATGAAGCAGAGTATTAGTGTCATTGTAAGCCAAGATATATAGATCCAGTTGTTTGCAGTTGCACACTGAGATTTGCCAAAGTTCTGCTTTGATTCGAGAAAGAGCCCAAACTGTCTAAGTGAAACCTGGACAAAGCAGTTGAGCTTTACTGGTTTGGGGTGAACACCAAGCAAATTCGCTGAGTCCTACCTGAAACCATATATAGGCCCAAGTTACCAGAAAGTTCAGTTTTGTAATGAAGTAGATTTGGGGAGGAGTTTATTATTCACATGTCACCTGCTTAAAAACCCAATATTAACTGAATATGTGATTTCCATATGACTATCCTGATGTCTTCAGCAAATTCCAAGCCTATTAATTATAGGCCCAATCCTACAAGGTGCTGAGCGCCCTCCAAGGGATGTTCAACAGCCTCAGCTTGCATTGGAATTGCAACAGGAGCTGAAAGTGTTCAGCACCTTGCAGGATCAGACCTGCCTTCTGCCTATCCACCACCCTCCCAAAAAGATGAAGAATGGTTGTGTGATTAAAGCACAGGAGTGTGAGCAAGTTGACCTGGCTTCTCTGTTATCAGGTTTTGCTTTTAGGATGGGCCAGGCCAAAGGTGGCTTCAGTTTTGCAAAATGTTTTATTTTTGAAAAGCAAAGCACACAAACAGCAAAACATCAGTTGTTCAGATTTGGGTCCCATTTTTTTCAAATATCCCAAAGTCAGAGGATTCAGATAAAAGTTTTGACTCAGCTCTACTTCAAATGAAGTTGAGTCAAAAAGGGAGGTGGTTTGGTTTTGTAAAACTTTGCCATTCATGATTTTATTTTGCGAAGTCTGGCATGGTTCAGACCAGGGTCCCGTTTATCTGAATTTCCATCCCTGCATAAAGGCATAGAGAGGAATTTGGATAAATGAGTATGGGCCTACTTCTAATACTGTCCTCTCCTTTTTTAAACAAGGTAAACTCTGGCTGTGCAAAAGATACACACCCCTACTTATATGCTGAGACAGAAGAGTTTAATGATTAACAGAATTTCACTTGAAAGATAACCCCCCCACACACACACAAATCAAGATTTATTCCCTTCTCTGGTTTTTAAGTGTGTCGTGCCTCCTCTTACTCTTTGAGATTTATAAGTTATTTGGGGCAATCATTTAGCTTCATTTTTGTATTGTCACTACTTAATCCTTAGCAAATCATAAACAATATTCATAAAAGCATGTTTCAAATTGAACCCCTATAGTATACACCGCATTTTACACTTCCGCAAACTGGATTTTTAAAGGGAAATCCTGCCCCCTTCTCCATGAGTTTGGATGGCCTTGCCTGCAGTGGAAGCTGTGTGGTTGTACTGTAAAGATGGGATGGGGTAGGGGCAGTTTTTGAGGAGTCTGTGCAAGGGATCAACAATCTCAACATGTTGTGGAGTCCAGGTATGTAGGAGGATCCCACTGCGTTGCAAAGTAGGGTGTGAATAGGGCCCTTGTTTTCTGGTTTTATTTTGTTTACAGTTTCCTGGGAATATATCAGTATTTATTATACAAATTTAAAAAAATGGATGAAAATAGGTGAAAAAAATTAACTTCATAATTTCCTGGATAATATTGTGGCAAATATCACTCTTCTGAAATGTAGTCGGATAGTTTTATGTTTTCAACACATTTTAGCATGAAAAGTAGTTCACTATCTTTTATTTACTTTGAATGCTGATAAATATCTGCACTGTTACCTTGTATGTTCTGTGCCTGAGACTGACAACAGTAAGTACACCAGTATTCAAGTCATACCTGGATCCCCACTCTAGAAGTAGCTGCCCAGGTAGCCGAGCTGCCATATCTTTTTCTGGAACGGACCCAGAAGCAGACGGAGAGATGGCAGCTTGCCTACCTGGGTGGCCAAGGTTTCTGAGCCGTCATGTCTCCTTTTGGAGCAGGGAGCCAACTCCAGGGAGTTCTGGCACCTCCGTGTTAAGCAGCAGCAATCTGAGGCAGAAGCAAGGTCACAGTTTTGTGGACCTACTGGCCATTGCACTCCATAGAGCAGGGCCCTGGCTGCCCATGCTACTGCAATAGAATCCATGGAGGGACTACAGTACAATTCTGCAGCATGGAGAAGGAAGGGTCCTTTCCCTCAACCCTAGATTCTTGTGCTTAGTCCACAGAAGAGAGACGGATTTACTCCATAGCTTATGAACACCATTCTCCCTCCATATAGCAGGGTGGGAACAACACAATGCTGGCTGAATGTCAGTATTTTGTTCATCATCTTAGCCCATCTATGAATCATTAATGTTATGAAAGCCTGTAGTTTTACATTTTTTATGTGCATCACATCTGTATATCTCTAATATCTATCTATATGAACAACAGCTGAAATGCCTCATTCTGTACTGCTGCCAGTGGCCTCTTACGCACATTGCATTAGTCAACACAGAAGGAACCAATTATTTTTATAAGGAAAATGTCACCAAATCCTTTTTCAAATACTTAAGATATTTTTGGCTAATCACATTTTCCTAATCCTAATACAGCTGTTTCATACTGAGGCAAAACATGATAACATATGATGAATGTCCCAGAATCTCCCCTCTGACTTTATTAGCTCCTTTGTACAGACAGCTGATGCCTAGCAAAAGTAGACTGTTGCAAATATAAATCCAGTTTTTAGTCTGTAGCGAGGGCACTTTGCATCATATTGCCAGAATAAGCAGCCCTAAAACTTGTATAGCCAGCCAGGGGAGGATCACCACAGTGAATGGCATAGCAACTCACACATCACCCCTGTGATACTGGCAGACCAGGGGCCAGCTCATGCCAAAGCCACTGGGTCTCACTGAACACTGACAAATGCATAGCTGTAAACCATTCTGGCTCATTTGTGTGTTTAAATAGATATTAGTGTTATAAGAATGTGTTTGGTGTTTAGACTTTATGAAATGCTTCTAGGAGGCTATGTATATTAACCTTACTTATAATGTCTGTATCCCATGTCATGAGTGAATATTTAAGTGTTTGCTCTGTAACTATAAAAAATGTTTGCTATAGCTATGTCTACATTACAGCATATGCCGGCATAATTTATGTCACTTAGGGGTGTGAATAAACCACCCCCCTGAGTGACATAGGTTACGCTGGTATAAGCACTCCCGCCAACATAGTTTCTGCCGTTCACGGAGGGGCTTTATTATGGCGACGGGAGAGCTCTCTCCTGTCAGCACCGAGTGCCTTCACTACATGTGCTGCAGATGCACTTTTTGAGTTGTGTTCTGCACTCCTAGGCCCAAAGTGATGATCTGGACCACAGTATGTATCTAAACACTAACATAGCCCTACTCTAAAAAATACCCGGATGACTCAATCTATAATGTTTATATAGCTAAAAATTGTTCAAAGAGATGGTCAAAACGCATAAGGCCTTATTCTGGTATACATAAAGGTCTTTTCACACCTCTCCTGCAGTGTCAAGGGGACCTTAGAGAGAGAGTGATGTAAAGGGACTCAAGTGTAAATGAGACTCATACCCGAAGGTTCTGAGGTTTTGTAAACCACATCATGGTCTATGCTGTCAGTTCATTTATTGTTTCCTCCATGTAATTTAGACCCATGGTTTTTTTCCCTATGGTGATTCAATTTTAAATATATTTTTCTTCCTAAAGTGAAACCTTTGCTATTAAAAAGAGATAAATGAACATTGCTACCCTTTTCTCCCTCTCCCCCAAAAGTGAGGCATACACCACAGATTGCTTGAGTACAGTGTATATATTTAACTACTGTAGCCATTTTTCATTTGAATTTTTATCATCTCACTTTTGTTCCTTTTATTACATCCTGGGTCAAATTCTGTTATCAGTTATACCCACTTTAAATACAGAGTTACTACACTGTAATCAGTGGAGTTACACCAGCTTTACACTAGTGTGATGACAGAACCTGGCCCTCACCCGACTTACTGATCCATTTTCACTCTATTTTTCCCTCTCTCGCCATTTCTTACTCCTTTATTCTCAGGCTGCCCTAGGTGTCTAATAACATCCAAGTTCAAGCAGGAACTAGCTTTGACTCCTTGGCAAGGTTAAAAAATATGCCAATTGCCCTATCTACTGGATTAACTATTCTCCACACCTGAATATTTGTTCTTTTTGCCCCTGTTCCCTGATGAAGCCCCTCCTGTTAAAAAAATGTATGTTACGGGAAGTTCATTTATACATACAGAGCACATACTCATGTATCATTTTGTTGATCGTAACTTTTGCCCAGATTTTTGAATTGGTAGCTGTTAAGGTATATCTGTGCATTGAAACAGATGTATTTATCATGTGAATACATGAAACACTGCCTTTCGCTTTCTGGGGCCTTCCAGATGGGTAGCTCCAGAGCCTGGCAACCAAGACACACAATTTTTAATGTTTCATTTAAACAACAATTTCATAGTGGTTCTGAATAATAGTTGCCTTTAATACAGGAAATAAAATACAGTACCACCTCTGTTTTATAAACTATACTGAAAAACTCTTCATTTAAAAAAAAGTATTCACTCCAGACAGATTTTTCATTAAAAGGGTTACTGTTAAACAACGTGCTTTTTGTGCCTATGCCTTAACCGAGCTGTGAATTTTAATCAGCTTAAGGGACCCAGTAAATAGGATGTGTGCTTCAATTTGGAAAAGAAGTTTGTAGAGTGTTCAACAAAATAATCAAGTTGATAGCTTGGGACATAACATATATGTGATGTGGTATAGAGCCCCACACTGGGCAACCAGAGGTTAAGAAACTGCTCTGGGCTCAGCAAGCCCTGCCCCACCACACCTGTAAGAAATGCACCAACTGGAGGCGGGGAGCAGCACACTTGGTGGCAGATCAGGGAAGAGAGCAGACCTGCAACCTGCAGCTCCAGCAAAGAAGAACTGAGGGAAAAGTAGAATCTCTCCCTAAGACAACTGTCCAAATGTCCCTCCCTGAGGGAAGGGAGGACCTGCCATAGAGGGAAGCATTCCCCTCTCCCTCTCGTTGGAGCTCTGGACTTTGTTAATTCCCTTTATTTTGTTTGCACTCCCTGAGCAGGGGACAGTCCTAGGACTGATCTGGCCCCGGAGGGTAGGCCATACCGCAGGAGGAGACAGTTGCCTCTTGAGAGAGATTGACAGAGAGAGCTAACACGCTACACACAGCTGCCAGAAGATGCCTTGTGATGAGCGGACACCCTTCACACAACCTTAACCCAGATGGCAACTTTGGGACAATCGCAGGGGGAAGGGGTGAGAGGAAGTGGCCCAGGGAGGGCAGCCTTAAGCATCCCCTGGCTGTCAAATCACTGATAGCCCTTCAAAGGGCCCTGGGTCAGAGTCCGATGGAGTAGAAGGGTCTGGGATCTTCCACCAACAACTCCCCTGCAAGTCACAAGCTTAAGCTATCCTATCAACCAACCCTGAGCAATGACCATCACAATATATAAATATCAAACCCAGATATTAATGTTAAAAGAACATCAAGGTGGCAAAGTCAAGCACTCAAAAGTTAGGAAATGACAGAATTAAGGTTGCCTGTGCAACCTGAATTTGATTTTCTTGAGAGTCTGCATTATGATATAGTCTTTGATTACATGATCACATATGATTTTTCCACAGAACCCCTGCTGGGAATTTTTCAAAAGCTTTTAATGTGTCTGCATTTTCACTGGGACAGCAAAAGGCATAATCCTGCCACAAAACCCACACATTTCAAGGCCTTGCTCCAAAGCCCTGGAGTGCTAGAACTTCCCAAAAGTCACCAGAAAGGGTTGCCAGAATTTTTTAACATGGGCAAAACAAGATATTTTTCTCTGACTTTGTTCTTGGAAATAGCCAAACCATATAGGCTGAATAAAAAAAGAAAAAGAAAAAATAAAAATCAGCCAGTGGCAGTCATGCACCATGGGAAATTTCTGCCTGTATAATTATAATTTAGCAAAATTATAAACAACTGAAATCAGGGCCTTATAATGGGAAATGTCAGGCAACCTTAATAATGCAATAGGCATAGCTACCAGTCCCACCTATAATAAGAATAAAATAATAATAGCAGCAGCCTGGCACTTATACATTCAAAGTACTAATCAGAGTGGCCCTGTGAGGTAAGTGAGTAAGTATTGTATGAACAAGGGGGCTCATTATTGGACACTCCAGTTTAGCATCCAGCCCCTAGAGGGCTTCATCATCCCCAGAGTACAGGAATGTGAAATGCAACCTGAAGTTGGAGGGGAACAGGCTAGGGAGAAGCCAAAGGCTGCTAGGGAGCAGGAGCAACAGGCTAACAGCAGCTACCTAAAAGCAGCCTGGGAGCTGGGTTAGGAAGGTGGAGAGCTGGGCTGACACACAGTTGGTGGCAGGGAGCCAGAAGTAATCACAGCTGCAGGATACAGCACAGTGGGCTGCAGGCAGAAGGTACTTGTTTTATTACCCCTGGAGTGTGTTGGGAACTGCTGCATGAATCATTTTGTTGTAACTATTAAAGCAACTGTGCTCAAGGAGTTTGCACCTTTTAATTTCTGGTATCCCTAATAAAGGAACAGTGTGTTTCTCCAAGTGAATGAATGATCCTGGTTCTTTGGGCACCTATACCACCTGCCTCCAAGCTCATGGTCCCAGAACCAGAAGGGACAGCCACTTCCTGCAGAGAGGTTGGGCACACTCCATCCATCCCCCTTTCCTAGGTGGTGATACTGAGGCAGAGAACTAAGTCCCAGTCATACAATCCCATAGGAAATCCCATGGGAAGGAGCTCTGGGGAAGGAAATCTCTGCAAGGAGATCCTTGCAGAGCTCCCCCTATACTGTTCTGTCACAGGCATGATTCCCCTCCCTCAGCACAATACACTGTGGGACCCACCTTCAGATCCAAGACAACCATGTGGAGGCCGTTGTGCCTCAATGCTGGCTTTGGCCTTAGCGAGTGCTAATATAAACATAGTACCAGTTTAGGCTGTTTTATCTTTTCAGCTTAATTACCATCAGTGAGAGGCAGATGAAATGTGTACCCCTTCTCTGACCTGTGCATTCTTCTCTCTCCCATTGTATGGACCCCAGACTAGAGGAGAGGCTCTGTATGGTATAGAGCAGTGGTTCTCAAAGCCGGTCCGCCGCTTGTTCAGGGAAAGCCCCTGGCGGGTCGGGCCAGTTTGTTTACCTGCCGCGTCCACAGGTTCGGTCGATCACGGCTCCCACTGGCCGCGGTTCACCGCTCCATGCCCATGGGGGCTGCGGGAAACGGCGCAGGCAGAGGGATGTGCTGGCCGCCCCTCCCGCAG
Source organism: Terrapene triunguis (assembly GCF_002925995.2). Lineage (NCBI taxonomy): Eukaryota > Metazoa > Chordata > Testudines > Emydidae > Terrapene > Terrapene triunguis. The sequence continues at coordinate 2,608,573 of NW_020664393.1, read as the reverse complement.
CCTCCATTGGCCTGGAGCGGTGAACCGAGGCCAGTGGGAGCCGCGATCGGTCGAACCTGCGGACGTGGCAGGTAAACAAACCAGCCCGGCCTGCTGGGGGCTTTACCTGAACAAGTGGTGGAACAAGTTTGGGAACCACTGGTATAGAGGAAGGGGGGATGGTGAAGCCCGTCTTCTGCATGGGAGCAGAAAGATCCACTCACTATGAAATTGCTGTTTAAATGTCAAGTATTTTTTTTTTCTCACAAAGGGACCGTTTTCACCGAGGACTCAGCACACAAGGAATCATCTCTTATGTATTTAATAGATAGTACTGAACATTCCACCCAGGTTCTTTTTTTTTCTTTCTTTCTTTCTGATTTTAGGAAGTTCTAAATAAAATGATAGAGTTTAGAGAGACAAGGTGGGGTGAGGTGATGCCTTTTACTGGATTAACTTTAATTGGACCAACTAAAAGATCCTCACCCACCTTGTCTCTCAATATCCTGGGACCAACACGGCTGCAACAACACTGCAAACATTATAGAGACTATTCCTTTTCTTCTTATTGTCCATGGGCTGGCCTGAGCCTGCCCTGGGAAAAGGATGGAGATTCCCAGGAGAGCTCTGCCACTTCATTTGATAGTCACAACTGTAGACTGAACTGATCAGGCCATTCAAGTCTCTATTCTGCTTCAGAAAACTGAGACTTCCGTAAAAGTTCCCCTGACTTCAGTGTGAAGAGAGCTAGTGCAGTGCTATCTATGGTACATATACAGCCCCCATTACCATAGTTTCTGGGCTCCTCACAATCTTTTAGTGCATTTAGTTTCACAACACTCCTGTAAAATAAGGGAATGCTATTATTCCTATTTTGTAGACAGGAAATTGAGGCACTGGAGATTGAGCCACACAGCCAGTGCAGAGAAGTGCAGCTGTGTTTCCTCAGTCCTGGTCTTGCATCCCTAATGTCTAGACCATCCTTCCCGTACAAACACTAACTGCTTTGGAAAAACTCATCCTTAATGTCTCATTAAACTATAATCAAATAATAATAAACTAAACTATTTATAATGCTACAAAACTACACATTTGTATCGTTTTACTAAGATGTGGCTAAGCGCTACTTTGAATCTCTATTATGATATCTTGTATCTCTTAGAATATCAGGGTTGGAAGGAACCTCAGGAGGGCATTGACTCCAACCCCCTGCTCAAAGTAGAACCAATCCCTCAATAGATTTTTACCCCAGTTCCCTAAATGGTCCCCTCAAGGATTAAACTCACAACGCTGGGTTTAGCAGGCCAATGCTCAAACCACTGAACTATCTCTCTTCTCCCTACCTTTTATCTGTTTTCAGATTGCAAGTTTCCTGGAGGAAAACTCTGTTTGAAAGTACTTAACATATTATTGGCTTTACCTAATAAATATAATAATAATAATAATAATAATTAATAATGCTCTGCTCTTGTTAAATGTGCAATTGAAGTGGGGCCGGCCAGAAATCAAAAATTCCATTTCACAAAAAAATGAAGTTTTGACCTTTGCTTTCGTTGCACATCAGGACAAAACCAAACCACTTGAAATTTTTAGTGAGAGATACACCCCAGTATCACCTATAGCAACTCCACCAGAGAGGTCCTTTGGGGCCATCTGCCTGTCCCAAGTCAGGATAAAGGAGGAGGGTTGGGCGTGGGCTAGCAACTCCACCCCGTAAAAAAATCAACCTGCTATAGAAATGCCAACAATAGAGATAACAGAGACTTTTATCCTGGAAAAAGAAGGGTCTTCGACTCGAAGACGCATGACGCTGGGTGGTGAAAGTCATGAGGAAGCCACTAAGCTGATTACCCTTCTTGCAACCAGGAGGATTACCATCGGTACATGGAACGTGAGGACCATGTACGAGTCAAGAAAGACGTCGCAGGTCGCAGCAGAGACGAGGAGCAACAACTTGACCCTACTAGGCATTAGCGAGACGAGATGGACGCAAGCTGGACAAAGACGACTGTTGACAGGAAAGCTGTTGTTGTATTCCGGACATGAAGAGAGCGACACACCCCACACACAGGGAGTAGGCTTCATGTTGTCCAAGCAGGCACAGAGAGCACTGATTGGTTGGGAGGCACATGGTTCCAGGATCATCACGGCATCCTTCAGAACTAAAATGAAGAGGATTAAGATGAATGTTGTACAGTGCTATGCTCCAACCAATGACAGTGAAGAGGGAGACAAAGACTATTTTTACAATAGACTTCAGAAAATATTAGAGATTCTCCCAGACAAAGACATTACCATCCTTATGGGAGATTTTAATGCCAAAATTGGACCTGACAACACAGGATATGAACAAGTCATGGGGACCCACGCTCCGGGAGAGATGAGTGAGAATGGAGAGAGATTTGTGGATCTGTGTGCACTTAACACCCTGGTCATTGGAGGTAGCATCTTTCCTCACAAGCGGATCCACAAGAGTACCTGGGTATCGCCAGCAGGCACGATAGAAAACCAGATCGATCATGTCTGTATTAGCAAGAAGTTCAGAAGATCTTTGCAGGACGTTAGAGTTAGAAGAGGAGCAGACGTAGCATCTGACCATCACTTAGTGGTGGCCAGATTGAAGCTGAAGAAGAACTGGATAGACGCATTAGATAGAAGAGCAAAGTACAACGGCAGCCTTTTGAAGGATCATAAGATCAAGGAAGATTTTGGACTGACGCTGAAGAATAAGTTTTCAGTACTACAGGATTGGTCTGAGGAAGAGGAAGACAGTGTATCCAACAGATGGCAGAAAGTGAGAGAGACACTTAGGTCAGCATGCCAGGAAGTGCTTGGAATTAAGAAATATCAGCAGAAACAGTGGATCACAGCAGAGACCTTGACTAAGATAGAAGATAGAAAGAAGAAGAAGGCAGTAGTTAATAACAGCAGGACTAGAGCAGCAAAGGCTAAAGCGCAAAAAGAGTATGCTGAAGCCCATAGAGTAGTGAAGAGGGATATTAGGAAGGATAAGAGAGATTATGTGGATGGACTGGCAGCAGAAGCGGAGCAGGCAGCATACAATGGTAATATGAAACAGCTGTATAACATCACCAAGCGACTGTCTGGAAAGTTCAGCAAACCAGAGCGTCCCGTTAAAGACAAGCAGGGAAAGTCTATAACAGAAATAGAACAACAGATGAATAGATGGGCGAAGCACTTTGAGGAACTCCTGAATAGACCAGCACCATTAAATCCACCAGACATTGACCCAGCCAACGAAGACCTTCCAATCAATTGTGATAGACCAACCAGAGATGAGATCAGAAAAGCCATCACTATGATGAAGAATAGGAAGGCGGCTGGGCCTGACGATATTCCAGCAGAGGCCCTGAAAGTAGATCTGGATGCTTCAGTGGAAATGCTGTACCCCCTCTTTGAGAAGATAGGGGAAGAAGAAGTGATTCCGGCGGACTGGAAAGAGGGATATCTTATTAAAATCCCCAAGAAAGGAGACCTCAGCAATTGTGCCAACTACAGAGGAATCACACTTCTGTCGGTGCCAGGGAAGGTCTTCAACCGAGTCCTCTTAGAGAGAATGAAGGATGCCGTCGACCCACAGCTACGAGATGAGCAAGCAGGTTTCCGGCAAAATAGATCATGCATGGACCAGATAGCAATGCTCCGCATCATAGTCGAGCAGTCTATGGAGTGGAACTCCTCGTTGTACATCAACTTTGTTGACTATGAGAAAGCATTCGATAGCGTGGATCGAGAGACTCTCTGGAAGCTCCTTCGGCACTATGGCATCCCAGCAAAGGTGGTCCACCTGATTAAGAATTTATATGACGGCATACACTGTAGAGTGATCCATGGAGGGCAGCTTACAAACAGCTTCCAGGTGAGAACCGGAGTCAGACAAGGATGCTTGTTGTCACCATTTCTCTTTGTCCTTGTCATTGATTGGATTATGAAGACATCCACTTATGAGCGTAGGAACGGAATCCAGTGGACGTTGTGGACCCAGCTTGATGATCTGGATTTTGCCGATGACCTTGCACTCCTTTCGCATAGCAAACAGCAGATGCAAGAGAAGACCAATGTAGTGGCAGCCATGTCATCACAGGTTGGCCTCAACATCCACAAGGACAAGACCAAGATCCTCAAGATTAACTCCATCAGTAATGACCCAGTCACACTGAATGGAAGCCCTCTGGAAGAAGTGCAATCCTTCACCTACCTAGGTAGCATCATCGACCAACAGGGTGGCACGGACACAGACATCAAAGCAAGGATCGGTAAGGCAAGAGCAGCTTTCTTACAGCTCAAGAACATCTGGAGCTTTAGAGAGCTGTCTTTGGCAACAAAGATTAGACTGTTGAATTCCAACGTGAAATCAGTCTTATTGTATGGAGCTGAAACCTGGAGGATAATTAAAACAACCACCAGGAAGATCCAGACCTTCATAAATAGTTGCCTTAGAAGGATTCTCCAGATCCGCTGGCCAGACACCATCAGCACCTCTTGGAGAGGACCCGTCAACTTCCAGCAGAGGAAGAAATTAGAAGGAGAAGGTGGGGTTGGATAGGACACACACTACGCAAGCAGCCAACCAACATCACTAGACAGGCATTGCGGTGGAACCCCCAAGGCAAGCGGAAAAGAGGCCGTCCAAGAAACACCTGGCGACGCGACCTTCAGGCTGATAGCATAAAAATAGGCTATACCTGGAACCAGCTAGAGCAAATGGCCCAGGATAAAGGACTCTGGAGATCTGTGGTTGGCGGCCCATACCCCGACTGGGGTGACGGGCATGAGTGAGTGAGTGTGATCACCTATAGCCCAGTGGCTAGGGCCCTCACCTCAGATATGCAGCATCTAGGCTTAACGCCTTGCTGCGAATCAGGCACAGGAGGGACTTGAGCATAGTTATCTCACGTCCCACGTGAATGCACAAACCGTCAGGCGATTGGATAGTCTGGGGTGGGGCTGTCTTTCTTTCTGGTTTTGACAAGAAATTCTTTCCTGGGGCTGAGAACATTTAATCAAAACTGATATGTTTTTGCAAAAACAAACAAACCCTGGTTTCAATGAATCGACATTTCCATTGAAAAATTCCAATCAGCTCTAAAATGAAGCTTATCTCAGAAATCAAGTGTGCAGGGTCCTAATGTTTGTTTATTTTCATTCTAAAACACACAGTTGTATTGCCACACGCTACTCTTTTCGATATGGAACTTACAAAATATTGATATAAATCAGAGTTCCAACAATCAGGCTGTTGTGTAATATGCCGCTGCCTTCCTCCCACTCAGTACTTGCCAGTCTCACTGCGGGAGTTCATCTCATACTGGAGCTGTATTGAAAAATGTACTTAGGATTTCAATGAATTCTGAAATGTATAATGAAATATATTAAAATTTTCTTATATTTAAGGAAAAAAATATTTCATTGCTGTGCATACTCTCCAACAAGCTGTGATGTCAGATGAGTTTGAATGTTGATGTTAACATGATTATTAGAGCTGCATTTTCATAATCCTGCAAATGAGGGGCCACATTGTGCAACTGCCAAATAGGAGGGAGGAGTAGAAAGAGGATGCAAAGAAACTTTCTCTTCTCTTGGTAAGGGGAGCAGCACAGTGTGTGTAGGGAACACTGACAGCCTTTCCATAGGACAGGAAAAAGAAGGTAAAACAGGGGCTATGGGCCCATCAGACTGGCCAACGGAGCTGGCCACATATGGAGGAAAGCACACACTGCACCTTGTAAGAAGATGGTGGACTTCCTGCTGTAGCATGCACTCCCCTGGAGGCCCAGAATGAATTCTGTCTGGCAGCCAGAATTCCTCCTAGGACTCTCACTGCCACTTAACTCTTCACACACACTCTTCCTTACTGCAGGGATGTCTCTTAATAACGTAATCTAGCTCTAGAGATTGAATAGACCTATTTGGCCATCTAATCCATCTCCTTGCCAATGCAGGAATGTTCCCTACAATATATATTTTCCAGTGCTTTGGCCAGTCCTGTTTGAAATGACTCATGCTTCTACTTTCTTTGGGACACTATTCCCCAATAGATGTCACTGTTTAGTAAATGTCACAGCTAAGAAATAGTTTAATAGATGTCACTGTTAAGAAAGAAATTTTATATTGCAGTATCCTATATTCTGAATTGGAGGAGGGTGAATGGAGAGATAAATTCCCCTTAGGGATATGAAGGAATTTTCTATGAACCATATGTATATGCAATACGTATTTATAATGTGTTCCTGGGCCTCAGAAAATAGATTTTTGAATCCAGTTCTGAATCTTTGAGTTGATAGATCCCCCTGCAAATTAATCTGCTAATTTACAGCATTAGTTCAGTAGAGAATGTGCTTATTTCAGAATCAGTTATGCATAGTCTAACAATCCTGATACACATGTGCAGATGGAAGACACTCTGCCCATTTGGCGTCATTAATAAAATTTATTCCACATTTCACAAAAAGTCTTTGCCAACATTTCACCTCTAATCCCATTTTCTGTGTCTAGCATGAAATGTATTAATACTCTACCCAGCCCTTCTCAGAGAAATGTTGCAGCTTCCAGATGACATTGCCCCAGGTTTATCTTATGTCTTGTGTGTTTGAAGTTGAGAACAAGCTCAGCAATAGAGATATGAACACTGAAGAACTGTAGTTATAAATATATTTTGGCTGACATGGGACTGAGTTGCAAAATTTAGATCTAGATTGCAGACATTCCAAAGTTTTGGGACTTGGTGGGGGATTGGATCTGGGTGTTTTTTCAGAACATTAAAATGACAGGAATTGCTTATGAAATTTGGGTCCAGATGTGTGTTTGCATTTCTGAGATCACCCAGATTCAAAGGTGTTTGTATCTGGGGTTCTTGTTTGGGCCCATCTCCAGTTTTAACTTTTCCCACTTTGTTTCTTTTTAAAGGACAGAATCAGTGCACATAGGGGCAAATCCTGCCCTCTCCTGGGCTGCCCTGTAGGGCTGCCTCTTACAGCAGAACTAGCGTGTTTCTTCAGTTTGTGGTGGTGGTAGTGGTAAAAGGGGAAGGATTTAGGGAACATGCCTGTTGGTGGACTACATCCGTTCACTGCAGGGTCCATCTCTACAGGGATTCCCTGTGTGTAGGTGTGCAGCCCTGAGTTAGGAACAGTGCCAGTACATTTGAGACTATGTGGATTCACTGGCCATGCCCCCACTCTGAATATGAGGGCACAACCAGTCCTTCCACCTTCCCCACCGAACCCTGGAGAAACACTCCAGCACACAGCCTGGTTAGCTGAGCTATTTCATGAAGACAGGACTTGGGGCAAAAACTATTTCCTTAGTGCTGTAGATGTTTTTAGATATACTCTGAGCATAGTCCATCATACATGCAGTGTGTGAGGGATACAGCTGTCCGGAATGGGGGAAGGAGTTGATATCTACCAGTATAACATTCCATTTATTCCATGGAGGGTTTGATCATTACAGTTTATCTTGAATAGTATTCATTTTTGTTGTCTGCAATGGATAGAGAGGAACCCTGGGGGAGTTAATAAAGTACATATTGAGAAGCTTTAGCCTAGAGCAAGGCATAAGGCATAAGGAATAAATTAATGTTTAATACATTTTTAAGAAGCACTTTTTTGGCTCAAAACTGTCATGCCTAGTATGTTTATAAAAGCACACGTAGCTTGCTCTAGTTAAGAGTCTGTCAGTGTTTCCACTGTAAACCCTTATTTTCAGGGATTTATATTATAATTCCAACATAAAAATGCAAGCCAGGCAAAAAACTTGGCATAAATCTTGGCCTGAGAAAGACATTTTCTTTAATGACTTTTTAAAAATGTGACGTTACTCAAATTGAGATATAATAGTAGTTAATAAGTATACTTTTATCTGTAAAATAAGGTACACAAAATACAAATTAACTTTCTGTCCATGTTTTGCACTTGCATAACTTCAAAATGTTTTTAAAGCTTAAATTTGCAAACCACTAATCCATATTACGTAACAGGCCTTCCCAGTATTTCAGAACAAATATTTTCCAAAACTTTAATTTTAAAGACTGACTGGCTGCTACTCAGACTCACTAACTATCCCCACAGCACTCTTACTAGGCATTTTGCATTTCAGACCTATACTGATACTAAGCATCCATAATAGTGTGCTGTATGTTCAGAATGCTGTGAAATTCATTGCATGAAATTCAATTCACCAGCATAAAGTCTGGTTAATTGGTATGATTGGGGTGAGAGACCATTATATGTATGAAAAAAGTACTCTCTCCATCTCTCTTTAAAACAAACAGACAACACACCTCCAAGTAAATTAAACAGGTTAAAAATACGTTCCCAATTTGTAATGCTTAATATTGGTTTTAAACCAAATACTAGTTCATTAACTAAAGTTAATGTTCAAAGTCTACACACAAAAGCTGAAAAATTCAGCATTAAGGCTGAAACTTCATCATTAGCCTATTAACTTTTTTTGCCCATAGGCTTTGTAAGAGTCACCAAGCACTGGGTAATGTTACATGCCATATGTGCTGCCTGCAATACCTCTGCACAACAGGGCACATTAAGGACAGAGTTTCTGCCTCCCCTTTGAAGATTTATATCAGACCCCTTAACCTTATGTGAAAACAGTTTGGTGATTTAATTCTTTTTATGATACTCCACAGCTTTTATACTTCCAAAACACTGTAAACAGTTGTACAGTCAACGAGATTACTCTGACATTAGAGCATGGGAGAAGTGAAAGTAATGGAGTTCAAGGTTTTGTAAACCTTTCCAACTACTCTTTGGGTTCACACAACTTGTTTGCGTTCATAAACTTTCCCCCCTCTCTAATTTAAGACCATATTTGTTTCCAGTTGAAACAAACAAATAAATATGTTTTTTTTCTTGCTAAATGGAAACTTATTCTCAGTATTATGAATGGAAGATCATACCACAAAAGCTAAGCTGGCACACCTGGATGCCATATATATTGTAAACTGTCTGTGGTCCATCAGAACTTCACAGTTGTCATTGTGCTGTACATTATGGCCACTCATAGCAACAGTGGTAATTAGGACTGTCGATTAATCTCAGTTAACTCACGCGATTAACTCAACAAAATTAATCGTGATTAATCACAGTTTTAATTGCACTGTTAAACAATACAATACCAATTGAAATTTATTAAATATTTTGGATGTTTTTTCTACATTTTCTCACCCATTGTATTCTGTGTTGTAATTGAAATCAAAGTCTGTATTATTTTTGATTACAAATACTTGTACTGTAAAAATGATAAACAATTCACCTCATACAAGTACTGTAGTGCAATCTCTTGGTCGTGAAAGTGCAACTTACAAATGTAGATTTTTTTTGTTACATAACTGCACTCAAAAACAAAACAATGTAAAACTTTAGAGCCTACAAGTCCACCCAGTCCTACTTCTTGTTCAGCCAATCGCTAGGACAAACAAGTTTGTTTACATTTACAGGAGATAATGCTGCCCTCTTCTTATTTACAATGTCACCAGAAAGTGAGAACAGGCATTTGCATGGCACTTTTGTAGCTGGCATTGCAAGGTATTTATGTGCCAGACAATCATAAACAATCATATGGCCCTTCATGCTTCAGCCACCATTCCAGAGGACATGCTGAAAACACTCGTTAAAAAAATAATGCATTAATTAAATTTGTGACTGAACTCCTTGGGGGAGAATTGTATGTCCTCTGTTCTGTTTAACCTGCATTCTGCCATATATTTCATGTTATAGCAGTGTCAGATGATGACCCAGCACATCTTCATTTTAAGAACACTTTCACTGCAGATCTGACAAAACGCAAAGAAGGTACCAGTGTGAGATTTCTAACTGACCCCAGGTTTAAGAATCTGAAGTGCCTTCCAAAATCTGAGAGGGACAAAGTGTCGCGCAGGCTTTCAGAGGTCTTAGAAGACCAACACTCCGATGCGGAAACTACAGAATCCAAACCACCAAAAAAGAAAATCAACCTTCTGGTGGTGGGATCTGACTCAGATAATGAAAATGAACATGCATTGGTCTGCACTGCTTTGGACTGTTATTGAGCAGAACCCATCATCAGCATGGATGCATGTCCACTGGAATGGTGGTTAAAGCATGAAGGGACATATGAATCTTTAGCGCATCTGGCACATAAATATCTTGTGACGCCAGCTACAACAGTGCCTTGTGAACACCTGTTCTCACTTTCAGGTGACATTGTAAACAAGAAGTGAGCAGCATTATCTCCTGCAAATGTAAACAAACTTGTTTTCTTAGCGATTGGCTGAACAAGAAGTGGGACTGAGTGGACTTGCAGCTCTAAAATTTTACATTGTTTTATTTTTAAATGCATTTTTTTGTACATAATTCTCCATTTGTAAGATCAACTTTCATGATAAAGAAATTGCACTATAGTACTTGTATTAGGTGAATTGAAAAATACTATTTCTTTTGTTTTTTTTACAATGCAAATACTTGTAATCAAAAATGAATATAAAGTGAGCACTGTACACTTTTTATTCAAATCAATATATTTGAAAATGTAGAAAACATCCAAAAATATTTAAATAATTGGTATTCTATTATTGTTTAACAGTGCGATTAATCACGATTAATTTTTTTAATCACGTGATTAATCACAATTAATTTTTTTAATCACTTGACAGCCCTAGTGGTAAAAGAATTCAGACCCTCCTGCTTCAATAGACAATCATGCCAGCAGGGTCTACATGGGGCGTTTATAGAGCAACACTATAGAGTGCCTCTATAAATCACATCCCTGCAGTCTGGACTGCATTGCCATGTAGACGAACCTTAACTACTTCTCTGGCCCTTTATTGCTGTAACCTCTGTGTGCCTCCCAAATACCAATGTATTGCAATGTACCCCATTGTGAAGTATTACCTACATTTTACAGATGGTAGACAGAGGCTCAGAATCACAAAGGAAATCAGTGGCAGAGCCAGGAACTAAACCCGGGTTTCCTGAGTCCCAGATTAGTGTTTTAATTATTACTGTGACTATTTGGTATTACAGTAGTGCCTAAAGATCCTAGGCCTGCATTGTGTATGCATGTGTGAATATACATATACTAAGAGAAAGTCCACCCCTAAAAAGTTTCAATCTAAGTAGAGAAGACGGAAAATATTGTGAGAAAGGAATTATTATTATCTCCATTTTACACATGGGAAGCTGAACCATGGAGCTGTCAATATGACTTGCTCAGGGCTTGGCTACACTTGCAGCTGTACAGCGCTGTGAGGTAAACCTGTCTTCGTACAGCTGAGTAGGGAAAGCGCTGCAGTCTGTCCACACTGACAGCTGCCAGCGCAGTGGCGTGACCACACTTGCAACATTTGCAGCTGTGTTGGGAGCAGTGCATTATGGGCAGCTATCCCAGCATTCATGTGGCTGCAACATGCTTTTCAAAACGGGGGGGTGGGCGTGGACTGTGACAGGGAGTGTGGGGGGAGAGAGAGTGCTTTTTGGGGCGTGTCAGCACTCTATTTTGCAAGTTCCGAACTCCCGGCCCCCTGCTCATTCATTCACTCACTCAAAGCAAACAGCAAACTGTTTTCTTTTTCTCTGTGGTACGAGCTTTGAAACCGGCACTTCCGCATTCCTGCAGCCGGTCACAATAATGGAGAGGACTGGCCACTTGCAAGGTGATCAGTACAGCGCTGCAGGTTGATTCCTGGTACACACTCACAGGGGAGAGTCATAGCCACTCCGCTGTATCTCTTATGCTTCTCGGGGAGGTGGAGTACCTGCAGCGGTGTACCCAGGGAGATACAGCGCTGTACGTGCCTTGCCAGTGTAGCCGGTCAGTGAGTTACAGCGCTGTGGGTGGCTTTACAGCACTGTAACTCGCAAGTGTAGCCAAGGCCTTAAAGTCACACAGGAAATCTGTGGCAGAGCCAGGAATTTAAACCAGATCTGAGTCCCACTCCAGTGCCTTAAGCACATGACGATCCTCCCTAGCCATTCATTTATAATATGATATTTAGCCTATATTGAGTTTATTCTGAAGATTCTTTCTTTCTTTCTTTCTTTCTACTCTAAAATAACATAACCTAGTAACATTTGAATGGAACTTTGGAGCCTTTGATGTTTTAGTGGGTTCTACATTAAGCAAAATGAGTTTCCCCGTCAATAATTAGCATCATACTGCCTGTATATTTTAGCAGCCTCCACATGGTTAACTTCAAACTGTTGTGTTAATCCAAAAATCAGCTCCTATAAAATGTGTTAAGCCTTTTAACTGTACAAAATGGGGAGCTAGGCTGCACCTTTCAAAAATATGAACAAGGACAGCTACAGACGTCTGTATGCACACTTCCCCCTGGCTGGGTTGAAGGTCATTATTCTGAACTAATAGCTGACCTCTTTGGCCTCTGGAAGACCATTATGCTTAATGGCCTGAGTTAATTTGCTATACTGCAGGGTTGGCTGATTTTTATTCTAATCTGCTGCACCTTCTCCTCCTCCTTGTGGTGAAAGCAACTGCTCTGAAATAATCCAGTTGACACAACATTGCCTAGGGGAGCTAACAGGCATGCTGCTATGAGACAGGACCGTACAGTAATTCACTGAGTCTTGACTTTCCAGGAAAGGAAAGAAAAGAGTCAAACACACAAACAGAGAGAGAGAGAGAGAGAGAGATAGTAGGAGGGGAAGCTGGGTGGCAGAGGAGGGGTGTATGGAAGGGGAGGGAAGTGAAATAAGAAAAACAGACACTCCCCTAAGCAAAAGCCTTGTTTTCCTTCTTTTAAACCATGTTGAAAGAACAGTGTTCAAACAATTTACTGCAGGGAAGCTGAACTAGTCTCTTTCTTTAGAAAACCAAATAAATATTTGAAAGTTGAAATTCGTTTGCAGCCAGGAGGGCCTGTGTATCTTCCAGCATTACTGAAGAGGCCGGGCTGAATGACAGTTTTAAATATCAGTTAACAAACAAACCAAAAAAAGCATATATATAGAGAGAGCCACATTCTCGCCAATCTTGTGGCTGATGCAGGGTCTGCCAGCTTTTGTAAGCTGTGTCCAAGCAGCCCACAGGCAGACGTCTTTCCCATCCCCTAAATCCTCCTCTAAGATACCAGCATGGGCTACAGGGAAGAGTAAGGATAAGATGAGGAGGGAGGGAGCCCTGAAAAGCTGCTTCAGAAAAGAGGGAAAAAGTCTCTAATGCCTTTAGCAGCCTAGCTTCTGCTCCATCTGGCAGCAGCTTACAAAGGCTTGTATTTCCATCTCTGGCTTCTCTGCCCAATGCCAGCTCTTTATGGTCTGCCTTACTGCTTTTCTGCTCCCTGCATTTGTCCCTCTTCCAAGAACAGGGGTGGTAAGGTGAAGAGAGCATGAAGCCACTGGGCAGAGAAGCCAGTTCTACTAAGCTGAAGCTGCCACAGATCAGGGAGAGCTGGAGAGCCAGACTGCTTAGATTTGCTTTACATATACATATGTGTGCTTGTATGTGTGACATACAAGGGTACAGTCCAGACCCAGTGGGGGGCTGTGTCACCCCTGCCCTGCAATCTTGGGTGCTCTACAATGCCTTGCTAAAGTAGCTCCCACTTAGGGTTACCACCTTTGAAATGCAAAAAATCCCAGCACCCCTTCCCCACCCCCATAACCCCAACTCCCAACCACAAGGTAACTCTCCCACTTCCACAGCCACTTATAGTATCTAGAGAGAAAACACATGTAGATAAGATTGATAATACCATTTTCTTACTTAAACTGCAGAAGTGGGAACACTGCAGCAATTATATCAATTATGAGTTAAATAATATGGAAGCTCTCTCTAAGTTATAGTCCCCGGGGCTGCATGGGATCCCGACTGGCGGGAGCCGGTGGACGGAGCCCCAGACCGGCAGCGGGCTGAGCCGCTCAGCCCACTGCCGGTCTGGGGCTCTGTCCTCCGGCTCCGTTCAGCCCACTGCCTCCCTGGGGTTTCTATCATCCAGGCAGGCAGCGGGCTGAGCAGGTCCGGCGGACGGGACCCCGGAAAAAAGGTGCGAAATGATTGTATGCCGTTGCTTTCACAGAAGGAGGGAGGGAGGGGGGCCTGACGACATGTACCCAAAACCACCCGCGACAAAGTGTTGGTCCATCAGTCATTGGGACAGAATTCCAATGAGCAGCGGAGACTGCGGGAACTGTGGGATAGCTACCCACAGTGCACTGCTCTGTAAGTCGATGCTAACCGCAGTAGTGAGGATGCACTCTGCCGACTTAATGCGCTAGTGTGGACATACACAATAGACTGTATAAAATCGAATTCTAAAAAATCAACTTCTATAAAATCGACCTAATTTTGTAGTGTAGACATTAGATTTACCAAGCCAGCATAAAACAATTTCTTTATTAACTCACTGGTTGCCCAGAAACCAACAACACAGTTCCCTTAAAGTAAGCCAGCCTCAGGCCTCCATCCATGTACCCAAGTCAAATATAAAAGAAAAGGTTCTACCAATCCCAAAGGATTGGACACATTACCAGTCAGGTTATTGAATATTCCAGATCTTACCCAAATACATGCTACAGCCAATTCTTATTAACTAAACTAAAATTTATTAAAAAACAAAAACAAAAGAGAGAGAGAGTATGGTGAAAGATCAATATACATACAGACATGAGTTTTATTCATGAAGTTCAGATTCATAGCAGAGATGGTGAGCTTTGTAGTTGCAAAGAGTTCTTTCAGAAATAGTCCATATAGTCCAAAGTTTATATTTCAGGGTGATCCAGTCAGAACTGGGATCTCAGTCCTTGTGGCTTAGGCTTCCCCTGCATGAAACCTCAAGCAGATCTGAGATAGAAAGGATCAGGACCCAATGGTCTTTTATATAGTTTTCTAGCCTTCACTTGACCGTACAGTCCTGGGTAAACAATAGGCTTTTGATGTAACCTTCTGTTTTCTGAACACCACCAGTAATTAGTTACACAAATTAACATAGGGCAATTTATCCGTTAGGCAGTTCATCACAAACTTTAAAGAGACATATAGACAATTACATTATTTCACCCATGATACATCTAAATGTTAATATTCCCTTTTGATCTCTGAATCATAGAATATCAGGGTTGGAAGGGACCTCAGGAGGTCATCTAGTCCAACTCCCTGCTCAAAGCAGGACCAATCCCCAGACAGATTTTTGTCCCAGATCCCTAAATGGCCCCCTCAAGGATTGAACTCACAACCCTGGGTTTAGCAGGCCAATGCTCAAACCACTGAGCTATCCCTCCCCCCAGGAACTGTCTGTTTACATGGCTAATATTTAAGATACACACAATTAGAATCACTTCTAACTTCTAACAATATAGGTTTGCATTTCAAAGTTCTAGCCTACCTAACCATTGAATGGCCCTAATTACCATTCACATACATTTCTAACATGACTGTAAAGGTTGGTTTTGGGTCATTCAGCCTGGAAGCTGTTTAACTCTTTCTGGCCATGTATTATACTTTGTATAAGATTCGTTGCAATTATATAACAGTGATAGCAATAATGATTTGCATAATTATATTTTAATCAGACAACATCACAACTTGCATGATCTCATTTTTGTACCCTTTATTCTCACTTCTCCAACTCACTCACTGTTGTTATTGTCTTGTTTTAAATGTAGTGTGTAGGCCCTTCAAAGCAGGGATTATGTCTTTTTTTTTGTATTATGCAACACCACACACACTTTTGGAAGCTACATACATTTGCAGAAGTAACCAGAATTTGGAGCCATATGTCAGTGGTTTCCTCCACACTGCTCCAGAGCTGTTAGCAATGACTTCTGCTCGCAGTCTCAGTCCCCTGCTAATTCCCCCACTCCTTCACCCTTTCCCCCTTCATCTTCTCCTCTCATATCCAATGCTGAAGACTTAGGATATGTCTACACTACGAGAGTAGTTCGATTTTACTTAAATCGAATATGTGGAATCGATATTACAAAGTCGAACATGTGTGTCCACACTAAGGACAGTAATTCGACTTTGTGAGTCCACACTTACGGGGCAAGCGTCGACATTGGAAGCGGTGCACTGTGGACAGCTATCCCACAGTTCCCGCAGTCCCCGCTGCCCATTGGAATTCTGGGTCGAGCCGCCAATGCCTTCTGGGTAAAAAAATGTGTCGAGGGTGCTTTTGGGTAACTGTCGTCATCCAACCATCACTACCGCCCTCCCTCCCTGAAAGCACCGGCGGGAAATCAGTTCGCGCACTTTTCTGGTCAGTGACAGCGCGGACGCCACAGCACTGCGAGCATGGAGCCCGCTGCGACCATCGCTGCAGTTATGGCTGTTGTCAACACCTCGCACCTTATCATCCACCTTTCCCAGAGGCAGATGCTGAGAAATCGGGCGAGGAGGCTACGGCAGCGCAGTGAGGACCTGAAGTCTGAGAGTGGCACAGACCTGTCACAAAGCACGGGACCCCGCGCCGAGGACATCATGGTGGCAATGGGTCATGTGGATGTTGTGAAACGGCGATTCTGGGCCCGGGAAACAAGCACGGACTGGTGGGACCGCATAGTGCTGCAGGTCTGGGATGAATCCCAGTGGCTGCGAAACTTTCGCATGCGGAAGGGGACTTTCATGGAACTTTGTGAGTTGCTGTCCCCTGCTCTGAAGCGCAATGACACCAGGATGCGAGCAGCCCTGAGTGTCCAGAAGCGAGTGGCCATAGCCCTCTGGAAGCTTGCAACGCCGGACAGCTACCGGTCAGTCGCGAACCACTTTGGCATGGGCAAATCTACCGTGGGGATTGTTGTCATGCAAGTAGCCAACGCAATCGTTGAGCTACTGCTCTCAAAGGTAGTGACCCTGGGAAACGCGCAGGTCATCATAGATGGCTTCGCCGCGATGGGATTCCCAAACTGCGGTGCGGCTATAGATGGAACTCACATCCCTATCCTGGGACCGGATCACCAGGCCAGCCAGTACATTAACCGAAAGGGCTACTTTTCAATGGTGCTGCAAGCACTGGTGGACCATAGGGGACGTTTTACAAACATCAACGTCGGATGGCCGGGCAAGGTTCATGATGCTTGTGTTTTCAGGAACTCTGGTCTGTTTAGATGGCTGCAGGAAGGTTTTACTTCCCGGACCACAAAATAACTCTTGGGGATGTGGAGATGCCTATAGTCATCCTCGGGGACCCAGCCTACCCGCTAATGCCCTGGCTCATGAAGCCCTATACTGGCGCCCTGGACACTGAAAAAGAACTCTTCAACTACCGGCTGAGCAAGTGAAGAATGGTGGTGGAGTGTGCTTTTGGACGTCTCAAGGGGAGATGGAGAACCTTACTGACTCGCTGTGATCTCAGCGAAACCAATATCCCCATTGTTATTGCAGCTTGCTGTGTGCTCCACAATCTCTGTGAGAGCAAGGGGAAGACCTTTATGGCGGGGTGGGAGGTTGAGGCAAATAGCCTGGCTGCTGATTACGCCCAGCCAGACAGACGGGCGATAGAAGAGCCCAGCGGGACGCGCTGTGCATCCGGGAGGCTTTGAAAGCTAGGTTCCTGAGTGAGCAGGGTAACCTGTGACTATTAAGTTTGTGTACAGAGAAGCTGAACCTGCCCCCGTTTCTTTACCAAGTAAATATTCACTATCCTCTCCAGTTACATACCCCGTTCCCCCCCTTCCAACACACGTTTAAAAATAAAATCACTTGAATTTTGTTAATGAACACTGTTTTCTTTATTACTGTTTTCGCGGGAAAGTGTTGAACCTGGGACGCAGACTGTGGTGGGGAGCGGGTGTAGTGTAGTGATGCAAAGGACACTTCTAAACTCCAGGAATGACAGGCTCCGCAGTGGTGGACTGGTTGTTTCAACGGAGCCTGCCACCCCTCCTGTTCGGGACTCTGTGTGTGGGGGCTATGTGACTTTGTGGCAGGGGGAGGACGGTTACAGATCCCCTGCTGTGTGGCTCTGTGATCCAGGATAAGGACTGCTGCATAAGATCTCTAACCACCCTCCCCCCGCCACAAAGTCACATAGCCCCCCCCACACACACACATAACATGAAAACCACCTCCCAGACTGACCAGGGTAACTAGTGACTGCAATGTGTGTGTGTGCCCTGCTGCTGAACCTGCCCCCGCCTCTGTACCCTGGTAAAGGTGACTGTCCTGTCCAATTACCAACCCCCTTCCTCCCCTTCAGACAGACTCTCCTGTAAAAGAACATGATGGAAACAGTAATTAACAGAAACGTCTTTTTTATTAGCAACTACACATGAAACTGGGGGATGAAACTTGGATGGGGACTTGGGTGAGGCGGGAAGGAAAGGACTTAACAAATTTTGGGGAATGACAGCCTTCTGGTACTTGAGCAGTCTGCAGGGGTGGAGTGAGAGTTTTCACGGACTCTGCCGCCCCTCCTTCTTGGGACTTTGGGTGAGGGGGGTATGGGACTTGGTGGCGGGGGAGGGCGGTTAGAGAGAGACTGCAGCGGGGCTCTGTCCTCCTGCCTCCGGTCCTGCAGAACATCCACAAGGCGCCGGAGCGTGTCCGTTTGCTCCCTCATTAGTCCAAGCAGCTTTTGAGTTGCCTGCTGGTCTTCCTGCCGCCACCTCTCCTCCCGTTCCATGTGTGATTGGTGCATTTGGGACAAGTTCTCCCTCCACTGGGTCTGCTGGGCTGCCTGGGCTCGGGAGCAGCCCATAAGTTCCGAGAACATGTCCTCCCATGTCCTCTTCTTCCTACGCCTCATCTGCGCTAGCCTCTGGGAGTGTGATGCCAGGCTAGGTCGGGAGACAGTCGCAGCTGTGGGATGGGAAAAAGGGAGTGAATTCCTCAGAAAGATAAATTTAGTTGTGAACAAAGAACATAGTCTTTCTCTGTGAACAAGACCATGCACAGCACCTATCACATGCGCACTCAGGACAAGGTCGAATTTTCGGCCTTCGCATTCAGTGCCTGGGGTCTTGCAGTGCAGATCAGAGAAGTGGGGCAGGGCACCGGAATTTGTGTAGCAGGCCGACATGGTAAGCCGTAGACTTGTGGCTGCTTAAAACTTTAATAATAGCACTGGCCTCCTTTCACGTTGAAAGCAATGCCAGTCCCTGCTGCCAGCAATCCGGCAAGCATGAACTCTGCCCCTGTCCCACCCCCTCGCGGCTGTCCCAGGGAAAGATCCCTGTATGCTGCCCCTCTCCCGCCTCCACCGCGTGGCTGTAAACTGCCGGTTACAGTTCTGTAAAGGAACAGGCAAGCAGTCCCAATACTAACATTCCCCTACCTAATTCAAAGCAGGTCACCATGAGCGACATCACTCTGATGAGGATTTCAGAGACGGAGAAAGAAAGGATGCTTCGGGAAAGCCTGCAAAGACCAGGGCCGTATGCCGCCATGCTCTGCAAGGCAATGATCCCGGAGTACTTGCTTGTCTCCTGGCGCGGAAACGTCTCCTACTACGGAGGACCCAATAAGGCCGCTCTCCCCAGGAACCTGATGTAAAGGCTTTCCAATTACCTCCAGGAGAGCTACGTGGAAATGTCCCTGGAGGATTTCAGCTCTATCCCCGGACATATAGACCGGATTTTACTGTAGCTGCACTGGCAGGGACTAAACAGTAGAGCGGCTAGGGCAGAACAATCATGCTAAACCGCACATTGTTAGATTTTTTTTCAGTAGTTGCACTGCCAAGGACTGAAACGTTAAGCACCTAGGGCAAAGTAATCATGCACAACTCATTGTTAATATTCTTAATATTCCTGTTCTGTTAAAAATAAATGTTTACATGTTTAAAACACTTACTGGCTGATCCTTCCCCTGATTCTGTGTCCGGGTTAACGGTTGGGGACGGTTGGTAGGGGATCTCTGTAAGGGTGATGAAGAGATCCTGGCTGTCGGGGAAATCAGCGTTGTAAGTGCTGTCGACTGCCTCGTCCTCCTCATTTCCTTCCTCATCTTCCCCGTCCGCTAACATGTCCGAGGAAGCGGCCGTCGACAATATCCCATCCTCAGAGTCCACAGTCAGTGGTGGGGTAGTGGTGGTGGCCGCACCTAGGATGGATTGCAGTGCCTCGTAGAAACGGGATGTCTGGGGCTGGGATCCGGAGCGTCCGTTTGCCTCTTTGGTCTTCTGGTAGCCTTGTCTCAGCTCCTTGATTTTCACGCGGCACTGCGTTGCATCCCGGCTGTATCCTCTCTCTGCCATGGCTTTAGAGATCTTCTCGTAGATCTTTGCATTCCGTCTTTTCGATCGCAGCTCGGAAAGCACGGACTCATCGCCCCACACAGCGATCAGCAAGTATTTCTAATTAAAAACAGTGACCAAAGTGTCTCCATTATGGCTTTTCTTCACCTTTATTAATATCCTTAAAACAATTGGAAAGCTATACGAGAGACTAGCTCATTATAAGCAGCAGAGGTCTAACTAACTTCAGAAGAAGAGATCGGTTTAAGCATCTTGGTGGAAACCTTAGTTTAAATCACTGCCTCAATACTGCAACTCCACTTGCTCACCAGGGCTTATATTTAGTTACATGTTAAACATCATTTTCATTTCCCTTTACCCACCATGAAAAATATGGGCCTTATTCTTTATTGCCCTGCACCTTGTGCCATCACACGAGTGCAAAGTGAGTGCAAAATGGGGGTAAAATTCTACCCTTCCAACAGGGCAGGATTATATTCCCACATTGCACTGCTGTGACTGACCACACAAGGTGCAAGGCAATAGCGAATCAGGCTCTGTATTCTTTTATGCACTTTGGAGGTGCTTGGTAGTTTATGAAATTGTGATTAATATGGATTTCATTTTTGTCAGCAGTGTGATATTTTGTTCCGATTCCATTAAAAATCTCCACTTTTCAATTTAGTGTCGTGGAGGGCTCTGGAGATTTATACTACGGTTTAATCTTTTTGAAGCTAACGATACAATTCCTGCTACTGAATGCCCCAGCTCCTTGAAAATCAACATGCTAGCTAGTAACAAAAATTAAGCAATAGAAATGGTCAAAGTATTTTATTTGAAATATTTTTTTCTGATGCAAAAAGGACTTTTTACAATAATTTTTAACATTTTAATTTTTTTTTCAGTTCCCTCCTTTCCTCTCCCTTTCCTCCTCCCCACCCCTTTTCCTCCTTTCTCTCCTCTTATTTTCCCCCCTCCATTTTGCTATTGATAAAGAGGCAAGAAAAAGGAGAAAGGAGAGAAAGGGAGAGAGAATACCAAAACTTGAACAGACACAAACTGAAAATTTGTCATTTTTGGTTTCAACAAACAAACAAACAAAAAACAGATTTAAAACCTAATTTTTTAAATTCTTTTAGTTTCCATGTTTTCATGTTCTGTTGAAAAAATGGGAAATTTCTCATCAAAAAATTTGAGAAATTTTTAAAATTTGTTTCTACTAAACATACCATTTTTGACACCTCTGTTAACCAGTCCCAAAGCTATCACAATCCAGATGCCTTCTATGTGAAACTGTCTGCCATAATATTACATTTCCCCCCTGCTTTAGTTTGTTAGAGGAAAGAAACAGATAAACTCTCAACTCAGAAACTAAATGAACGTTGAATCATAGTGTTGGATGAGCCCTGCCATAAGGAACAGGTTGAATTTAACATAAAACCGTGCAATGACAACAATTAAAAATGCATGAGATGTGGCTACTGACCACACTTGACTTCACTTCAGTCGCCTGCTTCCATTTGATTTCACATTCTGCCTCTCTGAGAAGTACTGTGAGTGAAATATCACAGACAGACAACAGGGAGGGATACTGTTCTAGAAGATAGAAGCTTTTTTTCTTTCTCTCTTTTTTTGTTTTGTGTGTCTGTCAGTGTTTTGTTTTCTCCATAGTTATTTGTATTAAAGTCATGTAGCCTTCTGTATTCTCTCCACCATAACTTCATTGTTTCCCAACGTACCTAGTGCAAGCAAAACCAGCAAGCTCTCTGAAGCAATAGTTTTTAATAATGAGACCGAGAAAGTTGGCTCTTGTAAACAAGAAGTCTAATGGTGGCTGAACTGCAGGGATATTGTGGGGTAATCACCAGTTTTATCGTACTGCATAAGTTTACATATACTCCAATTGTTTAATGCTTTATTATAATTAGCATTTTATACTTTGTCAGTAGCTGAAAAACCAATTGTATGGCACAATGGTGACTTTTACAATGATAGTTTTTAAAATACACAAAACTGTCCACATTGGAAAACAAACATGTCTTCCTGGAAGATCATAAGATTAAATGAGCAGGGGAGACGTTATTGGACGGTCTCTGAAAAGATCCTGCACTTCAGGTAAAATTCATAATCATTGCAGAAATAAGTGAATGGAAAAATCTAATATCTGTGTGTGCCTGTAAATATCTTCCCATGGGCACAATGTATTACATTAGAGGGTTAAACTAATAGTACAGATTTCTGGGAACAATGTAAAAATGTGGTGGCTCCAGGAAGCTCTACTGGCCATGGGGTTTGGGGAAGATCCTAAGTATTTGGTGCTTATTTGTATTCATACATAATTTATGCATGTTATTCATAGGCTTTTTAAACACATCTGCAAGAAAAACCCATAGTCTATGGGGAGAACACTTCTGATTGATTGACTCCCTCATTCTCCTGTCTCTTGGGGGAAGACAGCCAACCAGAGATGCTGAATATGCTGAGTGATTGTCTGATCTCCCAGTACAGGTAGCAAGGCAGAGTTCTTCCCCTCTTTTCCCTGCCCTAAGGGTCTGGGAGCATGCCTGTGAATTGAGAGCTTACTGCAGGGCAAAGTCATCACTACAACCAGCAGTGCAAAAGGGTGGTCCGGTCCGGTATGCCGTACCAGCAAGATATTTATAGCTGGTACAGCATACCAGAAAGACACAGGAGGAGCAGAAGGTGGGGCCCCTGGGCTGCCCCACACCCGCAGCTCCTCCGGCGCAGCTGTACCACCCCCCAGCCCTTTCACGCAAGGTCTCCTCCAGTCTGTACAGCGGCCAGTTAGGGCTCTCCCAGGAACCACAGTGGGGAAAGGAGCAGAACATGGGGCCACCGGGTGGCCCCATGCTGGCAGCTCCTCCGGCGCCACTGTACCGCCCCCAGCCCTGTCCTCCGGCCAGGGCCAGCTCTAGGTTTTTTGCCACCCCAAGCAAAAAAATTTTTGGCTGCCCCCCCTACCCCAGCCCTGGGCTCTCACCCTCCCCACAAGTGCCCTTGCCCACCCGCACCCCCTGCCGCCCCAGTGCTGGGCTCTTCCCCCCCCCCCCCTGCACCCCCTGCCGCCCCAGCCCTGGGCTCCTTCCCCCCAGTGCTGACTCCGCCGGCTCCCCCCTCGCCTCCTGCCAGTCCGGCACTGGCAGGGTTGGGGTAAGCAGCGGGGCTCCCAGGCCGCGCCTCAGCCCAGGTCCCTCCAGCCAGGGCTCCTGCCTCCAGGACCGGCCAGGACCCGGGAGGGCAGAGCCGGGGGACCGCCCCGGCAGGGGGCTGAGGAGCCAGGGCAGGGTAGCCCCAGAGGGAGCGGAGCCCCGGAGAGCAGGATGCAGGCCCCAAATGGCAGTGCCCTGCCCTCTATGGCCCCGCTGCTGCTGCTGCTTCTGGCCACCCTGCCGCAGTCCCTGGGTGGCTCTGGCCGCTTCGCCAAGCCCCAGCTGCGGCGCTGGGGGGCGGCCGCCCTGTGGCACCTGCAGGCAGCTCCGTGTGCCCCGCGAGGCGGCCCCCAGCCCGAGTGTCCCCTGCTCGGCGCCTGCCCAGCCCAGCTACAAGGTGCAGGCGCTGCTTCTCTGCAGCGCGAACTGCAGTGGCCCCAGGGCGCCCCCCACGCACAACATGCTGCTGCTGCCAAAAAAAAAAAAAAAAAAAGATGGCTGGAATGCCGCCCCTGAAAATGTGCCGCCCCAAGCACATGCTTGGATTGCTGGTGCCTAGAGCCGGCCCTGACTCCAGCGGGGCTGGCTGCTGTACAGATGGAGGAGACCCTGCATGGAAGGGCTGGGGCGGTACAGCAGCCACACTGGGAGGAGGACAGACAAATCCCCCCACACACACTTCTCCAGGTAAGGGGGGTGGATCAGGAGGAGGGGATGGGGAGAGCGTGGGGGCCCCGGGCTGGGGACGGGGTGGGGAGGAGTCACATGGAGAGTCACGTGAGTAGGTCATGTGCCCCCCGTGGGGGGGATGTGTACCAGTAAGAAATGGATTCCACTTGCACCACTGAACACAACAACTCTGTATAGGGGGGGAGGGTGTTCAGAGCATGGTTGGAGGAAATGAGATGTGGCCCAAGTGCCACTGTGGGCTGATAGCAATCTAAGGGATTAGCCACTTGAGGGTAGTTGTAGTCAGGCACAACAGTGAGCTACCACAAGGCTAGTCTAAATTATGCTGGGGGCCAAACCAGGGGGCTTCAGAATGAAGGCTAGGGGCTGTAAAGTTAGTGGACATCCACCTTTGTGCCCCACCATCCTTGGTTCCTGCACCAAGTGTAGCACCAACACAGGTGAGAATTTATTCCATAGTCTTTCTGGATGAGTTGTTACCAGGTATCAGGAGCAATTTTCAGTGTTTTCCTGGTTGACAGCAACTTTCTTGGTCAGTGTCTCCTGTACTTCACAGGCTGAAAACTTTTCTCCATCATATGATTCACCCATATTTTCTCCCTTGCCTTACCCCACTCTCACTCACTCAACACTAGGTTAAGAGGGTATATTTTTTTCTTTGCTCTAACTGCTATATGGCAAGCTTATTTGTGGTCTGTCTTTTTCTCTCCAGTGTTATATGCCAACTTCAGAGCTATAAAATGAACTGGGAGCTAAGTAGGCTTTGCTTACCACTGAAGACAGAATAATCCAGTCTGGACTTATTGGGCTCTATTCTCCTCTGCCTTTCGCCTTGTGTTGCCATACAGGGGACACAAAAGGAGGAGTTGGGCATCTAGGCCTTTGAAATTCTAGGCATCCCATTTAGGCCTTTGAAATTCTCCCCCTCAGACTTATGCAAAATGCAGGCAAAGTAGGGGTAAAATACTATTATTCCTATTTGATAGCATTTTGCATCCACTCTATACAGGGGTAAATAACTGCACAAACTGGAAGTCAATGGAGAATCAAACCCATAAGATTGTAATAGTGTGGTAATTAATAATTATTTCAGCAGTGAGCTACCTGAGACTTTAAAGGGGTATCGTTCATTTTTATAAAACACAGGCAAACTCTGCTCTCATTATAACCATGCAGTTTTGAATTTTTCAGTGGGGTTTTACAATCATCAGAACTAAATTGGGTCCGAGCCTGCAAATACTCCCTTTCATGCAAAAAATTTAGCAATATGGATAACCCCATTTACTTCAGTGAGTCTGTTTGCATGATCTAAAAATTTCAGCTTCAGGCACTTATTTTAGACACCTGTTTTTTGTTAATACACTTCCTGTGGTGTTTTAATACATTTCTGAGCAAGCATCGGGAGAGTACAGCTTTCTTTAAACAAAGAAACAAGAAACCTATTTAAAAACTCTACACAGTTGTACCTTGTAACACATGCAACTGAGTAAAAAATAATTCCCATTATGTAACTAATAAACTAGAAGCTTTTTGGGAAAACTTCAAACACTGAAAATATTGCATTTATCATATCCTCTAAGTGAAAACAAAAGTGGCATATGTGAGATACAGAGTCTGTATTACACAGTACTAAAGCATGGTACACATAGGAGGCAGAATCCCAGAGTTCTTAACTCAGGCAAAATTCTTATGGAAATTTATGGGAGTTTTGTCACAATAAGTTGGAGAAAAACACTGAGTAAATAAGGTATTCTCAGCCAGAGAACTGAGGGTTTCACAATAGCCAAGTATTTAAAAATCTCTCCCGGATCATGAGACTGGCTTAAAAATAATCATATTTTCAAAAATAATAAATGCTGTTGGATGTTTTCTATTTGACTTCTGGGTTTGTTTTGGGTTTTTTTGTTGTTGAGCTTTTATGGTTCATGTTTTCAAGCTTTCCTCTGCAACCATGAGGACTAGAAATCTACTTTAAAAAAAAGTAAGCAGAGATTTGCATATAATCATATGACTCTGGGAGTTAGAGTTTTAAGAAAAATACATACTATTGCAATAAAATCACAAGACGTGGCAACACTGCACCTCTCTCCCTTTCTTTCTGACAAGAGGGAGCATTTTTTGCTCTGTTGTAAGAACAAACATGGATTTGTCAAGAACAAATCATGCCAGACCAACCTAATTTCCTTCTTTGACAGGGTTACTAGCCTAGTAGATGGGGGCGAGCAGTAGACATGATATATTTTGGTTTTAGTAAGGCTTTTGGCACAGTGCAACATGACATTCTCATAAGCAAAGTGGGGAAATGTGGCCTATGCAATATTACTGTAACATGGGTGCAAAACTGGTTGAAGAATCATATTCAAAGAATAATTATCAATGGTTTGGTGTCAAACTGGAAGGACGTATCTAGTGGGGTCCTGCCATAGGCGCTGCCTCTGTGGGTGCTCTGGGGCTGGAGCACCCACGGGGAAAAAATGGTGGGTGCTGAGCACCCACCGGCAGCCCCCCTATGACCTTCCCCCCACCCCGCCGTCTCTCCCGCCCGCTGGTGGCCCCTGCGGATCAGTGCCTCCCCCTCCCTCCCTGCGCCTCCCGCCTGCCGCAATCAGCTGTTTCACGGCGTGCAGGAGGCTGGGAGGGAGGGGGAGGAGTAAGGATGTGGTGTGCTCCGGGGAAGGGTGGAACTGGGCGGGAAGAGGTGGGGTGGGGGTTGAAGCAGTGGCGAAGTCTTGGAGGAAGGGGTGGCGCGGGGGCGGAAAGAGGCGTGGTGGGGGTGGGGCCTTCGGGGAAAGGGTGGAGTGGTGTTGGGGCCTGGGACAGAGCCAGGAGTCAAGCACCCCCCGTCACTTTGGAAAGTCAGCACCTGCAGAGGTCAGTCTTGGGTACTGTACTCTTCAGTATTTTCAGTAATGCGTTGGAGAATGGAGTGGAGAATATGCTTATGAAATTTGTGGATGACACCGAGCTGGGGGGAGGGTTTCAAGCACTTTGGAGGACAGGATTAGATTTCAAAATGACCTTGACAAATTGGAGCATTGGTCTGAAATCAACAAGATGAAATTCAATAAAAATAAGTGCGAAATACTTCACTTAGGAAGGAAAAAATCCAATGCGCAAATACAAATGGGGAATAACTGGCTAGGCAGTAGTACTCCTGAAGAGGGTCTGGGGATTATAGTGGATCATGAATTGAATATGTGTCAATAATGTGATTCAGTTACAAAAAAGGCTAATATTCTAGGATATATATTAGCAGGAGTATCAAAAGTGAGACATGGAAGTAACTGTTGCACTCTACTCAGCCCTGGTGTGGCCTCAGGTGAAGTATTTTGTCCAGTTCTGGGTGCCACACTTTAAGAATGATATGGACAAATTGGAGAGAGGCCAGAGGAAAGCAATAAAAATGATACAAGATTTAGAAAACATGACTTAGGAGGAAAGGTTAAAAAAAACAGGGCCTGTTTACCTTTGAGAAAAGAAGACTGTGGGACATGATAACAGTCTTGAAATATGTTAAGGCCTTTTATAAAGAGAATAGTGATCAAGTGTTCTCCATGTCCACTGAAAGTAGGACAACAAGTAATAGGCTTAAGCTGCAGTAAAAGAGATTTAGGTTAGATATTAGGGGGGAAAAAAACTTTCTAACTATAAAGGAAAGTTAAGTTCTGGAATCGGTTTCCAAGGGAAGTTGTGGAATCCCCATTATTGGAGGTTTTTAGGAACAGGTTGGACAAACACCTGTTAGGGATGGTCCTACCTCAGCATGGGGGGGATGGACTGGATGACTTCTCGAGCGTCCTCCCAACCCTATATTTTTATGATTCTATGAATTCACAGTATGGAAAATGTTGAGAACCACTGAAGTAAATATATTATAATTTTACTCAGTATGTGAAGGAATATAAGAAATTCTAGTTTGTATTTTATATTGTACTATTTGATAAATAATATACATTATATTAATATCAAATGTTATTTATAATTATTATTTATTAGTATAGTCTCAAATGTACATAGAGAGATAATATTCTAAGGCATATGCATATGGATCAGACTGAAGGTGAAGAGTAATTATTATTAATTATTATTATTATTTATTGTTTGTATTAGGGTAGTGCCTAGACCCCTAGTCAACGACAAGAACCCTACTATGCTAGGCACTGTACAAACAAGTTCAAAGATTATCCCTTCGTCAGAGAGCTTGCAATCTAGGTTTATGATAAGATATTTAAAGAATGATTCTTTTAAAATTAATGTTTTTAGCAATAAACTTCAGCATATTTGTGAACAAAAATTATAGCAAACTAATCCCAGTTCCTTTGTTTGTGAAAGTATTCATAATTAAATTACTATTTAACCAAATATAATATAAATTAAATATTTAATGCAATATATTTGGGGGACTTGGAATAGGCAATTCAACTATTTTTGCACTCAAAATATGTGTGCGTTATATGAATGGATAGATATATTTGTCAGTGTCATGTACATGTCATCATATAACTGTTGTGAAGGCTAATTAGATATTTTCTGTAAAGCACTTGAACAGATGATTACTATCATTTCTTTGTAGCAGAGTAGTATTGTCATGAAATACAATTTCTGCTTTCATGTTTCTTTGTATCTTTGGATTGTGGAGTAAACTTTCTTCCCCTTAACCTGACAGATATGTGAATAAATTCAAATATGAGTAAATAACAGGAAATGCTCATGCTGCCTCCTTGGAGAATCTAGTCTAGGCTATTGTTACATTTCTAGAACTCAGTACTCAGTGGCTGTAATTCTCTCAAATGGAAAGCTATGATCTTGAAATAACTGACAGCCACTTCAAACCATCAGAAAATAAGATGTTTATTGAGGCTGAAAGAGAACCATATACAAAAAGCCTATCCTGTAGATTTCCCTTGGACTTGTACTCTGTCAACATGAAACTGAAGCAGCTAAGTTGGACAAGACATTTCTGTACTAGTAGTACTACACTAAAGTAAGAAGTGGAAGTATGTTTTAAGGTAATTATAACAGGCATAGTTCAGGAGGAATCAGAATCCATTTTTCCATTAGACTCTAACATCTTTTGTATGAAAATTATCCTGTTCATATAAATCCTCCAAACCTGGTTAATATAATATGCAAAAAAAAAAAACTATGGACCAAATCCTGAGGTCTTTACTCATGGCAAGATTGCCTCTTCCATGATAAAATTCACAGAAGGAAGCTAAGGAAATGAGATTTCAGTAAGGATCCTCTCATGGAGTTTCCCTCAGTTTGTTCCACTAAGGTCATGAAGTTTCTCCCATTGCGCCTGTGGAATAAGATGCTGGGCCCATCTCTGGTCATGGAGTCTGGGGCCCCTAGTGGTCCCTGACCTCATGTCTTCCATAGCACTAAATAACCAAGAATTCCCCTGGCTCTGGCTAATCTGGGAATTTCTCTGAATGATGGATCCATATATAGAAAGGGCTTATAACACCAGTCTATAATACCTTTTCCAGGTGCTGGAAGGAGGACTATCAGCATCCCCCTGCCACCGTGTTCACTGCCCACCCCTAGCCTGCACAGTTCCTGCGGAGAGTATTCCAATGAGTACCATGAGGATTTTGAAGACACAATCCACCCTAGAGAATTTAGCTGGGGAAACTCCCAGTCCTTCAACTTTGACCTTTTGGTGGCAACTATGTGGTGTCAGAAAGAGCAGAACAGTTCTGCTGGGAGCTGGGGATATGGAGAAGCAGAGAAGGACTTGATCTGGGATCTGTAGGAATGATGGGAGACAACGTCAGAGAAGTCCAATTGCCAGTTGCTCTCAGCAGCAGCACAGAACTAGTGTCTTGTCTTGTCCTCCGTAGAATAAAAAATTCAAAAAGTTTGCATTTTATTCATTATTTCAGATCCACAATTAGAACTGACTAGAAAATCCAGGTTTAAAACAGTAAGAAGGTGTATGAAAGTATATATCTTCAAAACCAACATATTTCACTGGAAAACCACATTTTTGGATGGGAACATTTTTCAGGCTTAAAATTCTGACCAACTCTACCCACAGTGTTCAGAGGCAAAACAGGTTTATGCATCCCAAAATTTAACAGCTTCAGTAAACTGGAATGGAGGGTAATTAGCATAGGAAGTGATATTTTATAATATTAAAGAGTGATGCCTCCCATCATGGAACAGTATGTAGCAGCCTTGTAGAGGCTGCAACAACAATAGAATGCTGTGTACAATACTATATGCAATGTTGTCTTGTGTACAATGCTAGACACCTCAAAGACTAGAATGACACAGTTTAAGGGGAATTCAGAAAACAGAAACCCTAATTATTAAATCGGAGGGAAAGACTCAGGAAATGCTAAATATTTGTAACTTGGCTAAACATTGCCTACCTGGAGGACATGCCTAACTGGGGATGTAAACAAATTCTATGAGTCTAAAGGAATTGTTCAAAATGATCCATATTTACTTCAGCTGGCCAAAGAGCAGAGAAACTTGTTAGCTGAATAAACTATTCTATGAAACACAGTGGAAATTGCAGAATATCATATTCACTCCATACTTTTCAGTCATTTCTAATAAATGTAAATGGAGTAAAATTGGCTGCAAATTAAGATGAATATCAGAATATTTTTCTAACAGTCAGGACTATGGTATAGTCTCTTTAGGGATACGGTGAAAGACCTATCTCATCAGTCATTTCAAGGATAAGTAGATGAAGTACTTGAAAATATACAGTAGCAAAGAAAGTGATCATGCATTGGCACTGGCATGGAATATATAATCCAGAACCCACAGGTATTTTCATGTGTCTGTGATACACAGTTTGCATTCAATTTTCTGATTCTTTCAAAAACTTTCCTACTGCTGAGAAGGATCTGGGACAGGGAGCGGCAACCTTTGGCACATGGCCCACTAGGGTAAGCACCCTGGCGGGCCGAGCCAGTTTGTTTACCTGCCGCATCCGCAGGTTCAGCTGATCGTGACTCCCACTGGCCACGGTTCGCTGCTCCAGGCCAATGGGGGCGGTGGGAAGCGGTTCATGCCAAAGGTTGCCGATTCCTGATCTGGGAGTTGTGGTGGATCACAACCTCCACATGAGTCAATAATGCAATGCTGTTGCAAAAAAAGTGTAACCCCCCAAGGAGATTACCTAGATTCCTGGGGCTCTGTCTGCTGGCAGCTCAGGGAGAGGCACACCGTCCCTGGTAGGGAGGGGGAGCCAAGGCAGACTACCAGTCTGCCCAGCAACCAATAGGAAGTAAGATGTCCTTCCCAGGGAGCTCAGGAAAGAGGAGAAGCCATTTTTGAGACAGTCTGGAGCCAGCCAGGGCAAGGGCAAGGGCAGGACTGGCTGTGTGGGGAGCTGGTGAGTCCCAGGCCTGCATGCAGGGTTCCCCCTGAGAACTGGCCTTTAGGGACCTGAAAGCAAGATCCCTCAGCTGGGCTTTTCCTTCTCCACTGATGACTCCCAGTTTGTAGAGTTTTACTGGGAAACTTCCCCAGCCAGGCTGAGTTAGCCCTCCAGCTCCCTAGGTGAAACCAGTCATTTATGGAGTTTGTGAGTGCTCCATCTTTTAGCTAGTCATGGAGTTTGTGAGTGCACCATATTTTAGCTGTTTTGGGGACCCCCTACTGCCTGAACTGTGTCCTCAAGCCAGGGAGTAAGGGTTTGGGGATTTTATAACCTGCTGCATATTAAACCTATGGAGGGATTTACCACCTCCTCTCACTTGTGAGTCCTTTGGGCTGTACTGAACCCAGCCAGCCACAGTGCTAAGCCACTGCAGAGAAGATATCGTAGTCACAGGTCATCAAGGGCCCCAAGAAAGTATGCATACTAACGGGACACTAATCTTACATTTGCTACATCAGGTCACGTGACTGGGGAAAGTCATGGGTATTATCAGTGTGGGCACCGGTGACCCTAAAAATAGTGTTTTACCCTGTTATATTTGTCTCCTGTTTAATATAATTACTGTGTTGAATATATTGCATGTATTTCTGTTATTTCTTGGGAGTCTCCAACTATCTGGCAAGTAAGTGGGAGTTACCCTGTGGTTAGAATTTTCCTCCCAAGCTGCCCTGGTGACCCTGCCAGGAAGAAGCAAGGGGGGTGGAGGCACCGCCAAATAAATTCATAGGGAAACATAAAGAAGATACACCCTGCTGAGTGAGTGGTGGGATCCAGAAGAACCCAGACCTGTCCATCAAAACCTGTAAGCAGATTGGCATTAAAGAAGGTAACTGTCTGGAGATGGGGTGCTACAAAAGCAAATGCAATTTTGGGTTGCATTAACAGAGGCATAGCATGCAAATCACTGGAGGTGATAGTACCACTCTACTTGGCCTCAGCTGGTGTACTGTGCCCAGTTTTGGTCACAGTGTGTAGAACGGGTACAGAGAAACTGGAAAGGATCCAGAGACAAGCGAGAAAGATGATCAAAGGGATGGAACACAAGCCATATGAATAAAGGCTGAAGGAACTGGGTATGTTTAGTTTGGAAAAGAGGAGATAAAGGGGGAGACATAATAGCAGTCTTCAAATACTTGAAAAGCTGCTGCAAAAAAATTGTTCTCTCTTGCCACAGAGGGTAAGACAAGAGGCAATGGATTCAAACTACAGCATAGCAATTTTAGATTAAATCTCAGGAAAATCTTCCTAACTGTAAGAACAGTAGGACAATGGAACAAACTACCTAGGGAAATCGTGGAAGCTCCTTCACTGGAGGTTTTAGCACAACAAATCCTGCATCTTGGCAGGGGATTAGACTAAATGATCCTTGCAGTCCCTTCTAACTCTATGGTTCTATGATTGTCTATATGATCTTTCAGGATCATTACATCTGCAACTTGCATGTCACTAACGTGATATCCCTACAAGATTCCTACCATGATTCTAGTCCCAAATTCAGACTTGCCACATAGAACCTCTTTTTTTCCTGCAACTAAGCTATCAGGATCTGATCCAAAGTCCACTGAAGTCAATGTAAAGACTTCTGTTGACTTCAGTTGTCTCTGGGTCAGGTCCTCAATGTAGTCCTTAAAGGATGTTGCAAATATATTATTAGTCATTTTCATACACAAGTTTGGCTATAAATTTTATCTCACAAATTGTCATTTTATTAAATTTTGTATAAAATTTATGATAACATGTATTAGTGGTCAGACCTCATTATAAGGAGAATAGATGCATATTATCACAAATGTATATTGTATAAAAACTTTATTGTTCTAACTTCAGCACAAATCATTGGACATGGTGCCTAACAAACATAAAGATTGCTCTAAGCAGAGTGAAATATACAACTGCATAGTTTTGAGGGGAAAAAATTATTTACTTGCATTGTTCACTTAGCCTTTTGCTCTTGTTCTTTCAGCATGTTAAATTGCCCTCTCCTAATTCACAAAGAAAGTATCTTTCTTGCCATAATCTGAAGAAGATGTTTTTGATATCTCAACTCTTTTGATTTAAGAATACAATATTTAGGTAGATAGCTTGGCTACCCTACTGTTTGCCAAGAAATGACTTTGGTTTGCAGTTTGAGAGATACAATATGTCAAATGTGTGACAGAGATGATGTGGATTTTACTCTTCATTTCACACAGAAAACATGGTGCTTAAATAAACAAATCACCGGGGGATAAGGTAACTCTAGGACCTATTGCCATTTACCTCTAGAGTTGGTTGGGAAACTGTTTTCCTGTCACATGAGAGTTTGAGATTCCAATTTTTTTTCCATCCCAAATTGGGATGAAGAGTTAAAATTTCATTTTTTAAATTTTTTGAATATTCCATTTTGATAATTTTAAAACCTTTTGTTTCAATTTCAACCTTTAAACTCTTAAAAACTTTTTAAAGAGAAATTAACTAAAATTTCAAAACAAAAACTCCTTTTGAATGAGAAAACAAAACTTTGTTTAAAAAATGTTGCAATATTTCCTACTTACAATTTTAAAACTTGGTTTCAATATATTTTTTTAATCTGGAGATTTTTCAGAACTGATTCTTCCCTATTGCTGAAACAGTTTTGGTTTCAACAAATTGGCATTTTCTAATGAAAAAACATTTTGTCAAAAAATTCCTGACCACCTCTATTTGCATCTTGAATATATGTGAGATTGGAAGCAGGAAAAATGCCACCATTTTAAAAATGAAAATATTCTAATGCATATTTCCCTATTAACTAAATTAGAAATAACCTTTAGGAGGCAAAATCAAAGCAAGATAGTGTCATAGCAGGCCCTACCCAGTTAATTTGACTGTTGAAAGGAATGCTTTTGTAGTTTGTACTGTACCTGTAATTCTTTTCACATTCAGACCCAAAGTCATTGTTAAAATATCTTTCATTAAAGAAACAGTCACACAGCAGTATAAGGAGAATAGATATATGTTACCATAAATGTGTACAGTATAGTCTTAAAAACTAAGAATGGTAGTAATAAAATATCACTGAAATTCTGGCACACACAAGGTCAACTGTATTTTTTTTAGTATAATTTTTCCAAAGTTCCTTTACAGCAGTGTGCTATCATTGCTGATGGCTTCATAATTGTTGTGACTGAGGTCCCAGGAGAGCCACACTGAGGTTACTCACTTAGGGAAAACTGCAAAGAATGGGGCAGACAATTCCCAAATCTGGTGGATAGTCCAATGCTTAGATTTACCAAGCTAGCACAAAATAACTTCTACAATACCTTATTGGTTACACCAGCGATCCGCAACCTTTGGCACGTGGCCTGTTAGGGAAATCCGCTGGCAGGCCGGGACGGTTTGTTTACCTGCCGTGTCTGCAGGTTCGGCCAATCGTGGCTCCCACTGGCCACGGTTCACCGCTCCAGGCCACTGGGGGCTGCGGGAAGTGGTGGCCAGCACATCCCTCAGTCCACGCTGTTTTCTGCAGCCCCCATTGGCCTGGAACGGCGAACTGCGGCCAGTGGGAGCTGCGTTCGACCAAACCTGCGGACGCTGCAGGTAAACAAACTGTTCCAGCCTGCCAGCGGATTTCCCTGACGGGCTGCATGCCAAAGGTTGCCAATCCCTGGGTTACACAGAAGCCAATACACAGTTCCCTTATAGCAACCCAGCCTTGGGCTTCCACCCAAACACCCAAGTAAAATATGAAATTTCTACCAATCCCAAAGGATCGGACACATCACCTCTAAAGTTAATGAAACTTTCAGATCTTATCCAAATACACACTTAC
This sequence comes from Terrapene triunguis, assembly GCF_002925995.2. NCBI lineage: Eukaryota > Metazoa > Chordata > Testudines > Emydidae > Terrapene > Terrapene triunguis. The sequence goes on along the minus strand of NW_020664393.1, from coordinate 2,573,396 downwards.
AGCAAATCTTTATTAACTAAACTAAAATTTATTAAAAAAGAAAAGAGAGTGAGTATTGGTTAAAAGATCAATATACATACAGACATGAGTACAGTTCTGAGATAAGTTTTATAGTAGACAAGGTGAGCTTTGTAGTTGCAAAGAGTTCTTTCAGAATTAGTCCATAGGTTATAATCCAATGTTCATATTCAGGGTGACCCAAGTGGGATTGGAGATCTCAGTCTTATAAGAACGGCCATACTGAATCAGAACAAAGGTCCATCCAGCCCAGCATCCCGTCCTCCGACAGCGACCAATGCCAGGTGCCCCAGAGGAAATGAACAGAACAGGCAATCATCAAGTGGCATCATTATGACTGAAGCTTTCCCTGCATAATGCATCAAGCAGATCTGAGATTAAAAGGATCAGGACCTTTATACAGTTCCAGACCTTCTCTTGACAGCACAGTGTCCTTAGGTGAACAATAGGCAATCATTGAGACTTTGAAGTAGACCCATTTCCTAAGCATCACTGGTAATTAGTTACACAGATTAGCATAAGCCATTGCTTATTTTCCACCATTTGCTATATACTTCAAAGAAAATACAGTACAGTAATATCACTATATCACAGCTTGTTTAAATGTTAAGATCGCCTTTTGATCTCTGAATTAACGGAATACAGCATTGATAGGAACTGTTTGATTACATTGTTAACCTCTAACACTATATATGTAAACACACAAAATCCGAAACATTATCTACCAATATGTCCCTAAAGGTTGAATTTGGGTCATTTATCCTGCTGGATGCTTAACCCTTTCTAGCTATGTGTCACAACTGTAGTGAAGATGGACAGAACCAGTTCAGAATAATGTGGCTCAAAGGTCTGGATGTTGGGAAAGTATTGTAAAGGTAGCTTTAAATGAGTTTTTACAGAAAAAATGCAGTTGATGAAAACATTGTGTTACAAGGAGTTCTGCCATATCTGAGAGGGATAAGTGGAACATTATAAGAAGTAAATTATATTATTAGGACTGGTCAAAATTTTCATTTGAAATTTTTTCTGTGGAAAATTGGTTTTTTGACTAAACAAATATTTTTGTGAAAAGTGTCTGCTTTCCACAGAAAATTTTGACTTTTAGTTGAAAAACTGAACACACAAAAACTGAAAACTTTCAGCTAAAAACAGAAAATTTAAATTCAGAAATGCCACTGTGATGCCTCATGGGAACTGTAGTTCTAATGTCTCATCTTCCATTCTCCCCTATAGGCTGGGCTCCCCCAGCTGGACTACATATCCTATGATACTCCACTGCCATGGGCTCTCAGGATGCACTGTGGCTCAGCAAGTGAGAAGATTGTTGCACATCATGGGATATTATATTCCAGCCAGGGAGCTCAGTCCATACAGGAGAAAGGGGGCATGAGGCACTTGAATTGTGTGATGTGGCTTACTCCCGTAACATACAAGGCAAGGGTGTAAGAGCCAATTAGTGCACCTGTGATTGATTGATTTCATCCTGGCCAGATGGGGGTGGAGCTAGGTAAGGATTATTAGTCATCTGGGTCTTATAAAGAACCAGAGGGAACTCAGTAATGGAGAGACTGCAAAGAAAAACCTACAGAGAGCAGGTCAGGTTCCTATTAGGGGAGAATGCCTGACTTAGGGCTTAAACAGGCAAGAAGCCAAGTAGGTGGATCCACAGGAAGAAGGTTAGGTTCTGGTGTGGGGGAGGCCCTGAGATAGGGTCAGTAAAAGTATTTCAGTGGAACCTGAGAAAGGAGGAAAATTATTAGTTCAGCAGAGAAGGGAGAAACCATAGGCCAGAGAATCAAAGGAAGGCTGTGGCCGCAAAATGAGATTCAACTAGATAGAGACATTAAGGTGACAAGAAAGCATTCTACAAATACATTAGAAGCAAGAGGAAGACCAAGGACAGGGTGTGCCCATTATTCAATGAGGAGGGAAAAACAATAACAGAAAATGTGGAATTGGCAGAACTGTTAAATGATTTTTTGTTTCAGTTTTCACCAAAAAGGTTAGTAGCGACTGGACATAGTGAATGCCAGTGAAAATGAGGTAGGATCAGAGACTGAAATAGGGAAAGAACAAGTTAAAAATTACTTAGACAAGTCAGATGTCTTCAAGTCACTATGGCCTGATGAAACACATCCTAGAATACTCAAGGAGCTGACTGAAGAGATATCTGAACCATTAGTGATTATCTTCAAAAAATCATGGAAGATGGGAGAGATTTCAGAGGACTGGAAAAGGGCAAATATAGTGCCCATCTCTAAGAAAGAGAAATAAGGACAACCCGGGGGAATTAAAACCAGTCAGCTTAACTTCAGTACCCAGAGAGATGATGGAGCAATCAATTTGCAGACATGTAGAAGATAATAAGTTGATAAGTAATCATCAGCATGGATTTGTCAAGAATAAATCACATCAAACCAACCTATTAGCTTTCTTTGACAGGGTAACAAGCCTTGTGGAAAGAGGGGAAGCGTAAATGTGATATATCTTGACTTTAATAAAGCTTTTGATACTGTCTCGCATGACCTTCTCATAAACAAACTAGGGAAATACAGCCTAGATGGAACTACTATAAGGTGGGTGCATAACTGGTTGGAAAGCTATTCCCAGAGAGTAGTTATCAGTGGTTCACAATTAAGCTGGAGGGGCATCTCAGGAGGGGTCCCACAGGGATCAGTTCTGGGTCCAGTTCTATTCAATATCTTCACCAATCATTTAACTAAAGGCATAAAGAGTACACTTATAAAGCAGAAGTGAGGTTTTTACCCACGAAAACTTATGCCCAAACAAATCTGTTAGTCTTTAAGGTGCCATCAGACTCCTTGTTGTTTTTGTAGATACAGACTAACATGGCTACCCCCTGATACTTGACACTTATAAAGCTTGTGGTTGATACAAAGCTGGGAGGGGTTGCAAGTGCTTTGAAGGATAGGATTAAAAATTAAAATGGTCTGGAGAAATGGGCTGAAATAAATAGGATGAAATTCAATAAGGACAAATGACTGCCTAGGAAGGAGTACTGCAGACGGGGGTCTGGGGATCTTAGTGGATCACAAGCTAAATATGAGTCAACAATGTAATGCTGTTGCAAAAAAAAGAAAACAACATTCTGGGCTGAATTAGTAGGAGTGTTGTAAGCAAGACATGAGAAGTAATTCTTCTGCTCTACTCCATGCTGATTAAGACTCAACTGGAGTATTATGTCCAGTTCTGGACAACACATTTCAGGCAAGATGTGGACAAATTGGAGAAAGTCTAGAGAAGAGCAACAAAAATGATTAAAGGTCTAGAAAACATGACCTCTGAGGGAAGATAATAAAAATTGTGTTTATTGAGTTTGTAGAAGAGAAGACTGAGAGGGGATATGATAACAGTTTTCAAGTACATAAAAGGTTGTTACAAGGAGGAGGGAGAAAAATTGTTATCCTTAACCTCTGAGTCCAGGACAAGAAGCAATGAGCTTAAATTGCAGCAAGTGTGGTTTAGGTTGGACATTAGGAAAAACTTCATAACTGTCAGAGTGATTAAGCACTAGAATAAGTTGCCTAAGGAGGTATGGAATCTCCATCGTTGGAGATTTTTAAGAGCAGGTTAGACGAACACTTGTCAGGGATGGTCTAGATAATACATAGTCCTGCCATGAGTGCAGGGAACTGGACTAGATGACCTTCCAGTCCTGTGATTCTATGGTTATATCTCCTCTATGTTCTGGTTTAATCAGTCATGAACCTTTTAGCTTTGGCCAATTTGAAAAGAATTGGGGGGAGGGATAGCTCAGTGGTTTGAGCATTGGCCTACTAAACCCAGGGTTGTGAGTTCAATCCTTGAGAGGGGTCATTTAGGGATCTGGGGCAAAAATTGGGGCTTGGTGCTGCTTTGAGCAGGGGGTTGGACCAGATGACCTCCTGAGGTCCCTTCCAACCCTGATATTCTATGAGAACCCAAGCCAAAACCTTTTCATGGGCATTTCTGCCCTGGCTGTGATGTGGTCCTGTTACTCAGGAATGAAGTACTTGCCATTACATTAAACACAAAAATAACACAGGAAATTGATTTATGTTGGCATAGTTTTCCCATTTAAATGTATTAACCTGAAATTCAATTCAGAACTACAGGCAAAATATAGTTTAGGGCTCATATTTCTCAGTTTGAGAGATCTGCCTTTGTTCTAGATGGTTCATCTACCCTTCTTTCACTACTGTTTTCTGACAAATAAATGAAAAGGTTACAAACGTGCATTGCCATACTGGAAGCAGATAAAGTAATGTTGAGAGATTTTAAAAATAAATGAAAGTGGCCAAACAATGAACAAACATTAAAAAAGAAGAATCTCCCATTTTCAGAATAGTTATTTAATATTCACTTGTCCCTACTAAATACTGTGCTGCTATTTAGAGCCATCGGATAGATATTTCACAGAAGCAACAGTTACATTAAGGAGGTGAGAAAATCCACTCTGCATCTGAAGTTGTTTTGCTAATGTTGTTTGAAATGAAAGACGCTTTCCCCCTGATTAAGTTTGCTTGTCACTTAGAGAAAAGGAAAATTGGGCATATCATCCTATCAAAAAGGCAACTGAAGGTCAAAGTAGAATTTAACTTCTCTGAAGATGTCAAAATGGGAGAACACATTAGGCATGGGCAACTGACTGGGATAAAATCACTTCTTTATTAAGCATCTGCCAAAATGCAAAGCAAATATAAGTGGAACCTCTTATGAGGTAGGAAGAGTATGGTTAATTTTTTGGTTGTCATTAGTTTTCTTTTTCTTTTTTTCATTCCTCTGTGCTTTTGGGTTCTACCCATGACCTGAAAAGGAATTTCTTCAGTGCCCTGAGAGAAACTGTGCAGTATTTCTGGTATGACCATAAGCAGTAATTATCTGAAGTCACAGGAAATACATTTTGCAAGATTTCCAGCCCAGTTTTACAAACTCAAGACATTCAGAAGCTTTAGGTAAATATTAAATAGCTTTTGGGTGCTTATGAGAAGCCATCTGAAGCATTTGATGTTTGTCCACCATTAACTCAATTACAAAAGGTAGATAAAGGTGCCTGCAAACAATGACAGAGCAATCTCATTATCTCTAAGATAGTGATGAGCTTTCGGTCTGCTGATTGGCATACAGGAGTGTACAGTCATTGGGGAAGAATGAATGGTTGAAAAAACCTGTGTGTTTTTCCTAAGACAATTTTTTTTATTAAAATTGTCTTTCAAAACTCATTACAAATTTTTTGATTGCCCCTCTCCTGCACACAGGAAAACTTTATTTTTTTTTCCATTTGACATTTTTTTTTTACTCACTTTTCAAAAACTGAAAATTATTCAAATTTTTGAAATTTTCAATTCTCCACCTTTTTTCCTTAGCCTCTGATTACAGTAGAATGACTGAAATCTAGACTGGCTATGTCTTTCCTACATTTCCCTCTTTCCTCCCCCACCCTTCCTTGTTCCACTCTACCTTTTTAAAACTTTTCCAAGTTCAGAAAAGTTAGACTGGAAAAAGAAAAACTGAAATGCTAACTTAACCACATTTTTCTTTTGTCAAAATTGGTGGGGAGAGGAAATCAGGGGAAACAAACCTGCCCATTATTTGTTTAATTTATCTTTCTAGAGAAAAAGGGAAAATAAGGAGGTAAAACAACATTTTTCCAAACTTTTAAATTTTGCTTTACAAAATATAAAATAAAAAGCTTTGTTTTGTTTGGAGCCTTCCTGTTGAAATTGAAAATGATGTTTTGACAGCCCCATTTTTCAGCCGGAAAATTTTTGTGGCTGAAAAATTTGAACCAGCTTCAGCTGAATCATATTGTCCCCAACTGCTCATATTTTTAGTTTCGACCAGGCCTACAATTAAGGTGTTGCCTTTGAGAAAGCTGTTGCTGATCTGAAGAACTCCACTAACCTTCCCCGCCCCCAACTGCCCTGTAACCTTGATTCCTCATTGAAGCTTTTCCAGGTCCTCTCAGTTTTTTGAGCTCTTGGTTCCTCCTGAAAGTCTTCATCTTTTTGTTTTTTTTCATTGATTTCCTCTAGCCATTGCAATAGCTACATCCTGCAGTCTGGGTGCAAACACATTGATTCTTTTTTTTTCAGTGAGTACTCTCTCTACTGGGAGTGGGAGCTTTTTCATTCCTTTGTGTTTTTTTGTTATAGGCTCTCTAGTCTGACAATATGTTGCGTAGACAGACTTGGAGAGGCATACCAGAGTAAGGACAATTGAATGAATGCTTTTGATGGACGTGTACGGACACAGACACGTTGTATAGAAAGAGAAGTCACTCCAAAGCTCTATTAAGATAGAATCTTTAAGCAGCCACCAACTGGACCAAATTGTGCCCTCATAAATGCCCAGCTTTCACTGAAATAAACAGGAGGTGAGCATGTATATCTGAAGGTAGAATTTGGACCAGTGATTTCAGTACTTTACCAGGCATTTATTTCATTGAGAAAATGACATTGCTAAACATGACAATCAATATATCTATATTTTCTGGGGTACTTGAAACATCTATGAGGAAGAAAAGGGAATAACATCACATGCATACTGCAGATAAGGGGCCGTTTTTAAAAAATAGCAGCCTAAAGTTAGTCTCCCAGGTCCATATTTAGGCATCTACGTAAGTAGCCTAATTTTCAAAAGTGCTGACCACTCATTGATATCACCAACAGCTGCTGAGGACTCAGCACTTCTGCAAATCAGGCCACTTATTGTGGAGTCTAAACATGGATTTAGCGTAAAGTCAGACTCCTATTTTGAAAATCTTGTCTTACGTTGTTTTTAATTGTGTCATATCTTTGAAGGAGTCTCTTCAACAAATGATGGCTGAAATCTCTAGCATTAGTGTGTTTCTCTTTCTAACAGAAACTTTCTTGCTCCTTCAGTTGACAGTGTTCTATCTTCTATGAAACTGATGTTTTTTAACAGATGTACTATGCCAAATACAGCATTGGTATACGTCCAATATTTAAATGAATGAATGTATGCTGAATAATTCAGCAACAAACTTGTCCCACTGTTTCATCTTCCAAGCAATGCCCTTGATTAGAGAAAAGTAAGCTGAGCTTACTATTCCAAGCAAGGCAATTAAAAATCAAAATACCTTTGTGGAGAAATTTTATCTGCTAGTTGTTCTATGTTTGCCTTCCACAGAAACTGAATTTTGCTTTAGGATATTGTGCGATTTCCCCCCTCCCCCACTTCTATCTTAGCAGTACCATTTACTTGTATAGCTTTACATTTTGCTCCAAAACTCATCTTATCTTGAATAATACACTTTTATGTAAGAATTAGTTATCCAAATCTGCATAGTTGATACAAGATTTAATCTGTTGTGAGGTATATTGATCATCAGCCAAGAGAGTTATTCAGGATTTATCCAGCTAATTGTACTGCATGTCGTGGGAGGCCAGACTGAAGACGTGCAATCTTTCTTCTGGTCCATGAGGAATAGCTCATTATATGCATCTTAATTCCTTGTTTAAATTATAGAACAGATAACCATAACTTTGGTTTGCAACTGAAATTGTGAGAAACTTTCTTTGTCTCTCCTGAGTTTTCCACTGAATTTAAAAGTGACCTGGAAAGGATTTTGATGAATCTGATCTCCATTTCAGGTTTGTAACCAATAGTAAAACCAGGCATGTTTCATTTGGCTTGGAGTTTCTTTTCACAGCTCTACTCACGATATGTTCTTTAAGGGATGAATTGCTTGGTCATTGAAAAGCAATTTGTCCATCATGCCTTATAGTGGTGTGCACCAGGGTAATTTAACCGTACATCTATAAACAGGAATTATTACAATAATAATCTGCCGGTTACTTTAATAATTCTATATGTGTTGGATCTGGTATGAAAACATTTTTCACTTGTTCAAATTTGCATGGGTTATAACTTTATTTATCCTATATAGATAGCTATAGGCCTAATTTTGGGGGTCTGGAGCATTCCCCCGCCCCACACACACACTTTCTGCTGTGGACATGTTTTATTAATTTAGGTGGAATATATAGCTAAAGGTATTAACATAACTTACTTAGTATCTAACACTAAACAGTGTTAGACAAGGTTTGGGGTTCAGCATACAGAAACTTCTGCCTGCTTAGTACCATGGCAAATACACTATTGAAAATCTTTAACTTTTTATTAAAGAAAAGGAAAAACAGTTAAAGCATTTGAAAAGTATTAAGTAAGGCTTTTATTTTAACATTCTTTGTCCCCTTTCCCTTTAGCAGGCGAGAGCTTTTAGAAGGAAAAAACCAACAACCTTGTTTGACAGTCTTTTAGATATTATTAAAGATGCTAATAGCTATCTTTTTATGGACAAGAGAAATTAGGTGAAATGGGCTAAAGCTGTTGGTAAAGTCTGATCCCGTTTCATCCCAGGTGGTGTTTGGGATTCAGATGGAGCCAATCAGGGCCGGTGTAACCACTAGGCGAATTAGGTGGCCTCCTAGGGTGCCAAGATTTGGGGGTGCTGAAAAGCGGTGCCCCCCCAATTTTTTTTTACACTATAGTGGAGTCACATCTTACGCAGGGGTTAGGTTCCAAGGTCAGCGCGTAAGAGGAAAATCGCATATAGTGAAAATTACCATAAAGTACTGTATACACTAGAACAGGGGTCCTCAACCTACGGCATACGAGCCGATTTTTTGTTTTTAATTATTAATTATTATTATTATTTATTACAGGCTGCGGGTCCCAGCCGCTGTTGAGCCCACTGCCAGCCTGGGTTTCCATTCACTCAGTGGGCTGAGTGGGCCGGCGGCCAGGACCCTGCCTGGCAGGAGCCGGCGGCTGGAACCCCAGACCAGCAGCAGTGTGGGAGGAGGTGGAGGGGGCGCAAGGTGGAAGTTTCGCCTAGGCCGCAAAATATCCTTGCACCAGCCCAGGAGCCAACAGATGTGGCGATATCATCTAGGTCCTTGTCTCTGGCCCAGTCTGGTCAGGACATCTCTCAGAATCAGAATGATGAAGGCCCAAGGTCCCAGAAAATAGTGGGGGTGGAAGCCATGGTGGTGAAGCTCGTTCCAGTAGCCAATTTTTCCTCTCAAAGTGTGTCTGTAAGGACCCAGAAAGGGAATGGTAAGTAGACTAACCCATCCCCTCATTATTTTGTCCACCAATTACGCCTAGTTTCCAACACGCACATTTTGGTTCACTGATTGTGGATTTCATGCTCTTCTTGTTTACCAGGCATGGTCTTAACACAGTCCTTGAGTTATATCAGTAGGCCTTTTCATTTGGATTAACTCAGTTGTTCCATCTCCCTTTCATACCTTTTCCCATCAACAGTTGTTGTTGCAGGTTATTGTGACATCTTATGAAGTTGCACTCTTTACAGCTGAACTCCTAATTAAGGTAAATTTGTAGGTCCAATTATTACAACATAAAGTAGTATTTTTCCCCTTCACCCCAACTTTCAGCCCAGCAGCAGTAGCACTCTCTGCACCCCCAAACTGAGAGTCAACTAACAGCTGCTGGGAAGGAATATTAACAGTGCCACTTGGTGCCAGTATTAGATGCCAGAGTGCAGGAGAGAGTTTCCTTGTGCCAATGAAATGCCATTCAATAAGCCTTCACTATGTTGGGTAGTGGAGGGGAAGAGACGCTCCACTGTCCCACCACCCAAAGAATGGAAGGCAGAAAAGGCACCTCTGTAAGGGAGGGAGCATCTGTCACTGGGGAGGATGGACGGACAGAGATCCCTGGTACAAGGGTGTCTTGAGAAGGACACAGAGCTCCTGGTGTAATTAAATGCTAAACTGTATTATACTGTTCTACTAGTAAGTGGCACTGTACATAAAATACCTTATTTAAAGCTAATCTGATCCATATCTGGCAGAGCATTAAAGGATCTTAGCCAGTCCCTATCAGGTATGGACATAAGAAGAACATAAGAATGGCCTTACTGGGTCAGACCAAAGGTCCATCTAGCCCAGTATCCTGTCTTCCGACAGTGGCCAGTGCCAGGTGCCCCAGAGGGAATGAACAGAACAGGTAATCATCAAGTGGAAGAATCATGGAAGAACATGACAGCTGGTATGTGGGGAAAAACAGGGTGACACAGATGCAGGGCGGGGGGGAATGAAGGGGGGTTGACAGAACTCCTTGTATGGGGTGGGGAAGGAGTGACACAGTACTTCTGGCATGGTGGACACACATTTGATTATATGATTTCTTTTCTAAAACACATTAGATTACACATAGACACACTTTCAATGTATGGCTCAGTGGATATAAGTTTCAGGTACTATATATGTTGCAGTGCCTCTGGCAGCCTAGTGAGAGGGAAGGGCTAAGCTTGTCTCTTGAGCCAGCGTCTTGCTGCTCCCCCACCTCAATGTCTGGGTAAAAAAATAAAATCTATCTAGTGTTTTATCTCACACCACCACCTTGTGCAGGCCTTCTCCATGGCTTCCAGCTAGTGTGGAGCAACACGACAGTTGCTGCCTGAACAGAATAACACTGGTCATGCTACATGCAACCTGCATTCTCTACACTGGGTCTTATTACGTGGTGGATTGAATTTAAGTTTGCCTGGTTGGTTTTTAAAGCTTTTAGCAGTACAGGATTGGGCTGTGGCGCCATCCACTTTTCAGGAGTTCCACTATCTTGTTTGATTGACAAGTAACCAAGCTTGTCTATTATTGATCCCCAGGGTCTGTATCTTGTACCATCTGGGCACCTGCCTCAGTATAACACTCCCTACTCCCCACTGGTTTTTATTTTAATCACTGTCAGGTTATACATATGAACTCCATATTTTAGTAAAATGTATTATAGTTTGAATTAAGATCCTATATTTTGGTACCTTCATGTACTATATTCACACATAGTAATGAAATATAATGCACTAATTGAATCATTCAGAGGTTATAAACTCAGAAGATATACTCTTTTAATATGCATTTTTATATTACCCATCTGATCAAACGCAGATCCTCATCCATGGGGTCCAAGTATACACTGCCAATTCTGTTTTGCCGCCACTCCCCTCCATGTACTCTATAATTTTATCCCTTCCACTGTAAAAGTCATCCAAGAATTTCTTAAAAGAATCATTTTTCCCCTGTTGGTTGATCCTCTGTTATGAAATTTAACCAGCTTGGGTGTATAGGGAGAAAATCTCAGTTTTCCAGACCAAAAGTATGCTCTTATGTGCCCGAGTCAACAGGAAAAGAATTACAGCATCCAGCTGACTTAGTTTCATATTTCCCTGATGCCCGAACAACAGGAAAGCAGCAGAACCAAACTGTTTCATAAATTTCTTCCTGGGTGGTACAGACACTGATGCAGGATGTTCAGATCTTTGGCTAGTCCCTAAAGGAATATCACAGTGCTGGAATATCTTGTGAACACTTCTTACACATATAAGGAATGCATACAACTAAATTGGACAATGCACTAATGAATATACTGTACTCCATCCTGCACTGGAATGGAGCTGGACTAGATGTCCTAGAAGATCTTTTTTACCTCTCATCTCTATTTCATTAACTGAATCCAATTATTACGTAGGCTCACTGGCCCCCAGTGGTGGTAATTTGTTTTCGTCCTTCAGCATTCCCATTGTCCTAAAGGATGAACCAAGGTGCTCACTCTCTCCTATTCTTTTCAGTGTGATAATGATAACTGTGATTCTAACAAAAGCCATTCAAATTTCTGATGAGAAAGGGGTTGATGGCTAGAGGTGCGAAGCATCATCTGGCCCTATGTCCAGATGACTTGTTCATCTTTGTCACAGTGCCAGAAATTTGAGTTCCACTTTTAACGGAGATTATAGAGAAATACAGCATAGTTTCTTGGTTTAAGTTAAATGGTGCATAGCATTTGTGCTCCCACGGAGTTTCTCTGTCCTTCCTCTTTGCAGATGGAAGCAGAATACAAATACCTGGTGAATACTCACTGACTTAACTTGATTTCGTATCCTAAACAGATCATTGTTCTTTATTATTAATAATTGTGTTGCACTAGGGTCCAGAGGCACTAACCATGATAAGGTCCCACTGTAGTAGGCATTGTACGAATATATAGTAAACACAGTCCCTACCCAGAAACGCATACAATCTAATCAGACGAAGGATGGAGAGGAAACAGGTGAAGTGACTTGCTCAAAGTCACATAACAGGTCAGAGATAGATGCTGGAGTAGCATCCAAGCTTGACTCCCAGTTCAGTTCCCTATCTAATGGACCACACTGCCTTGCTCTGATTATTTTGTCCTGGAACATGATTTCTTTTGAATTGAAGAGATGGTGTTGCTTATCTTATTTTCCTGTTGGGCCATGCTGTATTCATCAAGGTAAACATATTCTTCAGTTTACACACTCTTTATCACAAAAGTAGCCATTTATTTTTGAGGGCCACTTTCTTTCAATACAAAAAAGACCTACCTTGGCTTTGCCTGGCAACAAAAAGAACTTTGTTTTGAAATTCTCCAGCAAACAATATCTTTGCGAGGAAGACTAAAGTTCCAACATTTAAATGTTCTGGGCAATCTACTGGAGGGTCTTTTGTGTACTGAATCAGTGTATCTACTGATTGGGGATCGAGGGAGAATTTTCTAACTAGTCTCCTTACAAGCAATACTATAACCTTACAGCCCCAAACAATGTTTAGATCTGTATTACTTTGGTCCCATTAAAAAGGCTGTCCTGAAGACAGGGCTACTTTGTATTTGTGGAAAAGGAAGAAGCTGTACGGAAATAGGCCTTGTCCTCCAACTAGCTGTGTACAGAGAACTCTTATGTGTGACCTGAGCCCCACTGAGAACTTTTTGTGTCCATGTGCATCTGATTGAAGGATTGGGGCCTAAGCGGTCACCACTGAACAATTCTTTTCTGTGTCCTTTGGACTAAATGAGATCAATAGTAGGGCTAAATTTTCCATCAATTTTTTCCCTTTTGTTGTTTTTGGAACTTGAGATTTCAACAAAAATGGATTTTGGGGGCTTTCAATAGAAAATTAAAAATTGTCTTTAAAAAAAAAATTGAAAACCCCCACACCAAAAACATTGTAGCCAAAAATAGAAAAAGTGTTGGGGTTTTTTGGGGGGTTTTTTGTACAAAATTGAAATTTTCCACAGGAAAATATTGACAAAATCATTTTTTAAAATTTTTGTCAATGTTTTCCCGTGGGGAGGGGGTAGTGGACACGGGACTTATTCCAACTTATTTGACTAAACAGTACACAACAGTGACATTGTAAACATAATTCCATACATCCTGGTGGCAAACACCATACTCCAGAGTGGCTGGAAAGTTGTGTCAGATAAAAGTAGATGACCTGACTTTAATAGGACAACTCAGCTGATAAAGATTAGGCACGTGCCTAAATACCTTTCTAAAGCTGCACCTTATTCTAGCAGTGGATATTATTGAATGCACAATGCTATTTTCTTTTTATTATGACAATTATTTCCTCTCATAGGTCGCATTACCCTAAAGTAGCTTACTTTAAAGGGTTCATGGACAGACTGTATTTGAATTGCATTTTTAAACTTTAAGTTCATCCTGCTGAATCAGGGCCTCCATGCTTAGAATCATAGAATATCAGGGTTGGAAGGGATCTCAGAAGGTCCCTTAGAGCTGAGTGAAGTCAGCAAAACAAAGTCATAAGTATTCCAACCTGTAAATATATTTATTTCCACTGTGTTTTTGCCCTTATGTTTGATTTCTGTGACTATTCTAGTGAATGAGTGTATGTACTGTGGTGCTTATGGAAACATTGAATTTTAGGAGATTTAGTAGAAAATGAATTGTGAATTTACTAATGCCAGCTTTTATAATGGTATCTTGATTTTAAGAACTGTGCTCATCCACTTAAGGAACAAAAGACAATACTGTGTGATCTGTGGCCAGTCAAAGTCGACACACTGCTCAGATTTCAAATACTTGCAATAAATTGCTTGAGAATAATCTACAGACCAAAAAATATTTGCAAAAATTAGATCGCATGTTTTCAGTAACTAATAAATGAGAGTTTCTAACTGCTTGTTGACAACTGGCAAACAGAAACAGAGGAGACATTTGTTAGATATTATAATTAATAATCTACTTGCCCACCTCTGCAGCTTCACCTGTGAAGGGCAACTGTGGGTTGCAGCAGCTAGTCCGACTGACTTAGACTCTGTCTAAGTGGTTTGAGCATTGGCTTGCTAAATCCAGGGTTGTGAGTTCAATCCTTGAGGGGGCCACTTGGGGATCTGGGGCAAAATCAGTACTTGGTCCTGCTAGTGAAGGCAGCGGGCTGGACTTGATGACCTTTCAAGGTCCCTTCCAGTTCTAGGAGATGGGATATCTCCATTAATTTATTTATTTATTGTGCTGCAGTGCTACAATAAATTTGAAAGGTGGTTGAAACAAAAGTTGAATGATAATCTTCTGTTTATCCACTTCCTTCTAGAGTAAAATCAGGTACAAGCTTGGTTCAAAGAGCACGAGAAGTAAAGTAAATTATGTATAGGCAAATGCTGCTGGTGTGCTAAGGTTTTACCAGATTTTAGTGTAGAATAGCAGTATTTGAGGAAGAGCTTTGTGCAACTGGAAAGAACTGTGCTAAAGCACCTGTTGTTGTGGGAAAATTAATATGTAGAATTGCAGACCCCAAATCATCATGAGATTAACACCCCCCTCCCAGAATTTTGGGTCTTTATTTGTCTTCTGGCTTTTGAGTGCTCTGGATCCATGTTTTCCAGCTTCTCTCTAAAAGCATAAATGAAAGCTGAGATCCTCACATACATGGCTCCAAGAGCTGGAACTTTACAAAACTTACCACATATTGAGAGACTCAGGACAAAAATCACAAGGGTTGACAACTCTAAAGCTATGTCTACACTACCACTTACGTTGGTGTAACTTCTGTTGTTCAGGGGTGAGAAAAAGCCACATCCTGAACAACAGAAGTTACACCGACCAAAGCACCGGTGTGGACAGCGTTATGTCGGAGGGAGAACTTCTCCCGCTGGCATAGGTACATCTGCTTGCAGTAGCTGATGGGGCCAATGGGAGTGGCTACATTAGAGAGCTTACAATGGTGCAGCTGCATCATTGATGTCCATACTGGCGCTTAAATTGGTGTAACTTATGTCGCTCAGGTGCATGGCTTTTTCACACCCCTGAGCAACAGAAGTTATACCAACATAAGTGGTAGTGTAGACATAGCCTTAGTGTAACCTGTTCCTTGTTCTCCTCCACTACTGTGTTTGAGCAAGCTGTTATTGTTTTCCTCCCCCTTGGCCCACCAACCCTAGGTGCACATACGTTGGTACAAGATTTTCTGTCCCATCATATGAACTGGGGGGGGGGGAGCAGTTGTGTCTTGAATCAGTCACAATCCAATCCAATAATGTTGTAATTCTGCATGTTGCTACATTTTCACAATTTGTCCTCATTTCTTATTATCAATGGCATTCGCTAAAAACGTTTTCCCCATTGAATCATAGTAATTACCATAGTTATTAGCACATTGATGGCTTCATTTAGCATGTACGTATTTGGTTTGGTTTCAGACTATTTGTACCCCACATTTCACTTTGAACTTAGAACTTGAAATAAATCAAAAATCTGTCTTTCTAATTTGTAATAAAAGCAAAACCCAGGCACGTTTCTTATGGTTTTGGGTTCTGATGAGACACTCACTGTTCAAATACTTAAAGAAACAGCCTTACTAGGTCATCTGGTCCACATCTCTGATAAAGCAACATTGTTTTCTACAGTACATTATGCAGTATTTCTAATCTAATTCATGAGCTAGCAAGAACTACTGTAGACTGGAAGAGGCGAGTGAGGCCTTCATTTTGTTCAATAATACTTTTTTCTCAGGATAGCAATTCAAACCCACAGGGCCCTTCTAGAATTCTGAATGTGTTGTTTCTCTGGACAAAGTGTTGCTGACATTGGACATAGTAACAGCAACCTACCCCTCTAGCTCAGGCGTGGCAGGATCTGTGACGGTGAGGCCTGTAGTGACTTGTAAGTATATCCAGGTGCACACACTCACAGGTACCCTATTAAAGCTCTTTTCCTAGCAGAGCTTCTGCCAACTTGTCTACAGCCTAAAAGCTCCCACACCAGACTAACTTCTGGCAGTGCAGAAATTCTCAGTTTATTACAATACTGCCATAGTCTTCAAGGAACACATCACTAGAGGCTCCATGTAATGGTTGCTGCCATGAGTATTCTGTCTTACAGTGTTCTCCCCTCCTCCCCCCAATCTGTGACTGACAGCACATGGCATCTGGCTAGAAAAGGTGGTTGGCGGTGAGCTACTAATATCAAAGTTATTACATGTGTTTGACAAAGTACAATGCAAAACTAGCAGCTTGGTATATCATGAAGTAAAATTCCTTATCCAGAAAACGTAATCTTTGTCCCTGTATGTTATATAAATCAGATAGGCATCCTTGCTAAGCCCAGACAGAAATATTCACTTCAGCTAGGTTTGTTACCACATACTTGCTTTCTACATAGAAATTCCCATCTAACAATCCTTGACACATGGAAGAGAAGCACTATAAATCAGCAGTGTGTGCTGAATGGGGATAATCACTTGAACTGGTGTCATTGTAGCTTGAGAATAATTAAGGAAATGAAAAATCCCTTCAAGAGTTGGAACTTTATAATAAAGGCTTTTTGTTGAAAAAGAATGAATGAAGCTTTCCTGGTTTAGACTGTTACAATTGTGCTGCTGAACTTCTTTTGTCAAAGATTTATGAAGAATCAATAATGATTACTCACTGTGAATAAGAATTTAACTCCAGGAAATTGTATACCATTATAACATTTGTAACTATATACAGTACAGGCTGAATGCTGCCACCCTTTCAGTGAGTAGTACCTGCATGTGCTCCGTTGATTTCAATGGGGCTACACCTGGAATAAGGTACTATTTAACACAAATAAGGGTGGCAGAATCTGTCCCTGAAACTGACAGAGGATCTGAGATGAAATCCTGGCTTCACTGAAGACAATGAAAGTATCACCACTGATTTAAATAGGACCAGAATTTCACCTCTGGGTCTCAGTCTGCATAGGGCTTATTAAACCATAATTCATAGTGAGCGTACAGCTTTCTTTTTGATATAATTAACTCCTCTTAACTCTTTAATAAAGCTATTCAATATGCCACAATTCTGGATCATTTAAGTCCAGAACTGGATAGACGTTAAAAGACTAACCTCTTCGAATGCTTTCACATTTTAAAATGTGAAACCTCTGAAGAAAATCTCAAAAAAAAAAAAAGATTGTTGCCTACAAATTAACTAAGCACAGGAAGCGTTTTAACAAATATATTGCTATGCACTCATTCACCTCTTTAATTTTCAGCAAAATTAACATAATCGGAATCAATTAAGTTGTTTCACAAATGTATCAGACACCGAGCCAGTTAGTGCAAAGGAAACTCATCCAACATTGTTAAAACATTATAAATATAAAACATGTACATTGGGAAATAAAGCTACATTGATTTTTAGCTTTTGGATAATTGTTAAGGCTCAATTATTAGAAGATATGTGGAGAAGAGTTGGATACTTATGAAAAATTTAATAAATCCTGAAAATATAATGAATTTTTGTACAGAATTCTTCTCAGAATAGGTGCCAAAAGTGTACTATTCATTATTGTACTACTCTAATTCTAGAGAGCAGGATTTTGGACTTGACATACCATTGCCTAACCTGGTATTGTAGTGCCATGTCCCCATAGTAAGCTTTTGACCAGATTCTGCTGCCTGGGCAAAAGAGCAGTGGTCTATTAAATAAGAGAATACAATTTATTTAACGGGATACTTTGGCCACATTGAGTGGGGACATGCCAGAGATCAATCAGACTGGCAGATAGATGATCTCCCCAACATTTTTCTTATAAAGTGATTAACAGAGTTCTTCACAGCATTGGAGTCCTGGCAACTTCCCCATTTCTAAACTGTTGGGCACTTGAATCACTGAAGTTCAGACCTTCTTGACAGAGGTCCAGTTAAAGCAATAGCTAGTATCTGACCTGCAAGGTTCACAGTCAGAAGCTAATTGAAGGTTGAAGTTCCTGGGGAGGTTGGTTATGACTCAGGTTATGTGAGCATCCAGTATCACCCAGATATTTTGGCCAGAATCTGATAATTTGATTAAGGGAAAAATTTGCTACCTTTGCAGTGAAACCTAGCCTTTCACAGAAAACGTACCTAGTTGCCTTTTCACAGAAGAAAACAGTATTTCTTTGTCTGTTGGAACTACCTCCCATTTTCACAAAAAAGCAGCAGCAGCAACAAGGAAGTGTATATGACTATTTAAAATGATTGGTTTGTTTTGTTGCGGAACTGAAAAAAACCCCTCAGCTTTTTTACAATTTTGCTACCATTATGAGTTAAATCTCATGTTTGTAGCTGTATATTAAAGTTTAATTGCAACATTAACAGCTGTAAAAATAAAATCAGGGATGCCAAAAATCTGTGTGTAAAACATTTGCTTCAAGGATCTTCTGGAGGAAGGACTAGGAAGGAACATGGTGAAGTCATTTTGTAGCTGAAGCTCTGACTATACGCTGGGCCTCTAACTACTGACTCTGCCACAGATTTGTTGTGTAATCTTGGACAAGTTTTTCCATCCCTCTGAACATCAGCTTAGCCATACTATTTCATATTTATATTACAATAGCATCCAGAGTCTCCAGTCAGGATTGGGATTCCGCTGTAGTAGGCCCTGTGCAACGTATTGAGCGGCAGTGTTGTTCAGTGGATAAGGCACACTGGCTAACGAGTCATAAAATTTGGATTCTATTTCCAGTTCTGCCACTGATGTATTGTGTGTCCGTAAGCAAGTTACTTGACTTCTGTGCAACCTTTTCCTCCTCCCTGTCTGGTTTATTTAGACTGTAAGCTCTTAGAGGCAGGGGCTGCCTCTCCCTCTGTGTCTGTATAGCACCCAGCACAATTGGGCCAAGATCTTGGCTAGAAGCTACCTTAATAACAATGTCATAGAAGAGTCGGAGGGATTTTTAGAGCCATTTTTATATTGTCAACCATTTAAACGTATTTCACCGGTTGTGAGGCTTAATTATTACATTTCTTTGGGATCCTCAGATGAAGGGTATTATATAAATACAGGATATTGATATTTTGTTGTAGTTAGATTTGGGGTTTCACTGAACATACAGATCATTGGTTCTCTGAAGATCTAGTGGCCACTGAATGGCCAATAAGACTTATCAACAGTCTCTTGATGCAAAAGTTGGGGATTTTTTGAGTAATTTAAGAACCAATATGCAGATTCTTTGCAATCTAAAACTTTGCATGTTGGCAGTTTGGATGAACCACCAGAAGACAGGTGGGTTAGCCCTGGTGCTTTCCCATGAGAACTGCCGTATGGGTCTTTACGCTTTGTTACACTTTTCATACATTCCAACTCTATGATGAATGTTGTTCTCATCTCACAGGTATGCCAAATATTTTGAGCCATTTCCAGGCATTTAGCTTGCTGGAAAGAATTACAGTGTTAAGTACTTTGTCAGAGGACTCTATAAAGTCATGTAGTGCAAGACTGGGGAACTCGCTCCCTTTTGAACAGAAGTCTTTTATCTGAAAATTATGGGTGGGGGTTGTCCTGGTTGTCCATGATTGTCCTAATGATGTTGTTTTATATTTTAATGATTTCTGAAAATGGAGGGAAGTGCCTCTTATGAAAGAGAGAGTTCTCTACCGTTGTCTCAAAGTTAAAGACACATAGCTAAAGTACAAGGTAGAATTGATTTTGTGAGAATAATCATTCAGAAAGGATTTCTTTTTAACTACTCTTACATGATTTTATCAGCTTTAAATATTTTAGGAATGAATTGCTCTTACTCTAATACTACTTTTTGTTCTCTAGTTCACATTACATATTGTCCAAATGAAGAGTTATAGGAGTCAAAGAAATAGGATTGGGAAGAGAGCTTCCAAGAGTCCTGTTTCTTGGATAGTCACATCTAATCCAATTGGCTTTCACAGGGCCATGTGATCTTCTGTTCTTTCAGTCAATGACTAGCCTCGTCAATAATTCAGAAATATTTGAGATCACATAACCACTCTGTATCCAGCTGTTGTGCATTTGTCAAGCCAAGGCTTTGTGCACACAAGCATGTAGACAGACAGGAATCCATGGAAGATCCACTTTGTTCCGAAGGGGTTGAATTAAATGATAATGGTTTACAGATTACACAGTAAGCACCAACATGTCCAAGCTCCTATCACACAGGTTGCAAGCCTGACCTTAGTGATGGCCTTCCTCCTGGTGTTGATAATTGGTTTCATTCAAGGATCAGAAAGGGATTATGTCAGATGAATCCCACTTTCACAGCTGTTGTCATAGGTTAGCTAGTGGTTAGCTGACACCTTCATTTTTACATTATGAATTATCTTGGTTAATTTCTATAGCTTAATGCATGTCATAACAACATATCCTCAGGCCAGATTCTGCCTTCCTTACTCACATTGAAAGGTGCCTTACTTCCTGAATAGTCGCCGTGAGACAAGCTGGCAGAATCTAGCCCTAAAAGTTTACCTGAATGTGTTTGCTCTTACTTGATGTATTCTCAGACTCCAGACATGTTTTGTGTCTTTGTGATAATGTATATATACTGTATACATCAGTGGCAAATATGCAGTGGACCCTTATAAAATATATCACAGCATTTTCCAGTAACCACTCCATTTCTGTAGTAGCATTATTGTAAATGGTAGTATTTCAGACTATTAATATAACATACTGTAGCATTTTGAGAAGGGTTAGGCACACAAATAAATTAGAAAAGGAGACATAACTTTTTAAAAATATGAATATCAGCATGTAGTAAATCTGAATGCGCTATTACCATAAAGTGGTCTTTAAATATAATTCTTTGGACTAGATTCTGATCTCAGTTCTACCAATATAAATGTGGAGTTACTTCATTTACGTCAGTGGCATTATTTCATATTGTGTGAATGGGATCAGAATCTGGCCTTTTATATTTGGGATTTTTACTTATTGATTTATAAAATGAGCCAATTGCAGCGTGTCTGGGGGCATTTTAAATCTTTAAAGTAATACATAAGGGATATGATAGTTAAAAGGATGAAATGTAATCTTGTGAATGTTTTTTCTGAGGGTTACGATGACATATATTTGTCTTTCAGTTGTATACTCGTATTAATAATCTTAATAAAGATTTATCACACAATAATACTTGGCCACAGTCATCATTAAAAAAACTCCCATTCCATTGACCAAGCTAAAGGCCAGATTCTAGTACCTTTGCTCACATGACTTTGTATCTTGCTCCATGAATGGTCTCGCTGATTTCAATATGGATAAAGTTATCAGAATCTGGCCCAGAATGTCCACTCCAAAATCATTCTTAAGTAAACAGAGGGCATCCACCCTCAATAATCAATAGCTAGACCTTTTTCAGACCAGTGTGGAAAGGAAATCAAACCTCACTGAAGAGCACCTGTTACCAGCCACAGATGTTTAAATCTTGGGAGCAGGAGTATACCATCTAACCTGGACTGTCATGACAACAAAGTTAGGAAAGGAAACCTCTCAGGTTGACAGGACTCAGGTCATATGGGATTTTATAAACCAATGTCAACACCTTTCATTGTCCTCCAAATCTATAGGAAGTCAATAAAGTTTCTAGAGAAGATCAGTGTACTCCCTGTGGCTAACATTCCCAAACAAGCAAGAGTTCATTAGTCAGTGGAGTATGTTAGCTTTGTTAAATAGGTCTTAACAAAGACAAGCAAAACCAATATTTTAAACAATCTGATGAACAGCTTTGCCTTTTGT
The DNA here is from genome assembly GCF_002925995.2 of Terrapene triunguis. Lineage (NCBI taxonomy): Eukaryota > Metazoa > Chordata > Testudines > Emydidae > Terrapene > Terrapene triunguis. The sequence goes on along the minus strand of NW_020664393.1, from coordinate 2,551,580 downwards.
GATGTAATAATTTCACTAGTTCTCCAGTTACTAAATACTCCTGAGGGGGACACAAGACTTTTGTTTCTGCTGTAAGAAGATAAGCAGTTTTCTTTTTTTTTTAAACAAACACCTTTCAGGTCTTCTTTATACACCATAAATACACAAAAAGGGCAATTTTCCCCCCCATTTGTAGGCCACTTTTGAGAGTGCTGCATTTTATATTACAATATGTAAAGGGGAGTAGAAAGAGCTTTCCATAGTACTACCAAGTGCCTGGAGAGTCCAAGCGGATAATGTTAAGTATAGGTGTCAGCAAGCTTAACAGATTTGTAGCCAGATATAATGGAATTGAAGTAACTATTAAAACCATTACACATCATGCAACATTAGGATCAGACATGGACGCATACTCATGTATATTAAAAAATGGTTGAAAAGGATAACACTGTTTAGAATTTCTAATGCATTAGCTCCACTTTGGGGCATGCAGGGCGCACCTAGTGGGGTCAGGGATGTGGCCCTCTGACCCTCGTGCCCAGAATGTCACAGATTCATAGTTCTTTTGGCAATCCCTGCAGAAAACTAGGCACTCTCTTCTGCTTCCCTGCTTTCACTTCACCTGGCAGAATGGCTTATTTGCACTCGCTGGTTCCATTGCATGATTTGCATGCAAAACCTGGTGAAACACAGCAGTTTTTGTCTTATATGTTCTGCTTTATTTGAGCTCGGAATGCAGACTGGAGGTCAAGAGCTGTGAACCCATACAGTTCAACCCAAATGGAAGTGTCCAAATGAACCAAATGCACTGATGATCTTCATATAACTTTGGGGTTGGAGGCAGGGTCAAGGTTAAACTGAAGTTGGAGAGATGGTATTTGAGCTCCACTCAGAATAACTGGATGTGTCTGCAAAACTGATCAACAGAGAACCAGTTAATAATATATGCATCTCCTGTGCCATTATTAGGCCTCAGAATTAACAATCACTGCCACGAATGGAGCAATTCATCCCACTCAGAGTTATTGTTCCTTTCTATGAGCAGACTCAGTAAGATGGCGTGACATCATTTCTCATTTAGGAGGGTTTCTTTGCAAACATAAAGGACTAAAAAAGTTAAGAGTGGGATTTTGACTGTAGTTGACTTCGGTGGAAGCACAGATAGGTTAGCCCTGAGCAATTTTGAAAATCCTTTAATTTTTGAAATAACTAAAGCTTGCATTCTGTGGACAGTGATGAATGGGCAGAGAAGCAAGTTATGGCACAGAAGCAAGTACTGCCTTAGTTCTATTCCTGTCTGCTCATCCTGCTATTGAAATCGTTCTTGAATGGTTGTCCTATTAGTAACCTACTCATGTTAAAAATGGCTAACTTTTTTGCCTGAGAGAATTTTACTGGAAGCCTTGGAGCTTAATAAATTAACCTCTCCATATATAAATGCCTATCTTTTTATAGGTTTTTGTTGTTGTTGTGCTCTTCCTAACTTTAGCTGAGAATTGGTTGAAAAGGAATAGTAGTTTTTGTATATATGTGGCATACTTTGGAAAATTGCATTATTTTTTGTGTTTTATTATTTGTGGTTAAATATCATTATAAATACATTTTTAAAAATACAGTACAATTGTTCTCCTATTGTGTCTCCTATTGATACAACCCTTTCCCTACATCTATGATTAATATGTTAACAAGCCAGATGTAGCAAACAGCAATCAATAGAACTGGTTGAATAATGTATTTCTTTTTTACCACGTATGTTCATTCACATTTTAAAATTCATTTTCTTTGCCCGTGTTTTTGCAACTTTTACATTCTCATAGCATAAACAGTCTAATGACCCACTGCCCTGGCACAAATATTTGTAAAAAAGTGAATTCAAAGCAGGTGTCCATATTCACACTTGTAAGCTCATCCGCATAACATAGTAGAAATAATACCATGTTACTTACCTGATCCATCCCAATTATGATATTAATACTTTTTATTTAGCACTTTTCATCAACAGCTCCCATAGCACTTTACAAAGGGGAATAAGTAGGAAGTTTATCTCCATTAAATCGACGGGGAAACAGAAGCACAGAGAGGTTAAGACTGAAATTTTCAAAGGAGTGTAGGGGAGTAAGGTGTACATCTCCAATTGAAGTGCTAGCCTAAGTGACTGACCAAAGACATAGAGTGACAGTGGCAGAACAAGCAATAGAGACTATATCTTCTGACTTCAAGTCCTGTGCCCTAATCAGTAGATTCCTTTGGTAAAATAAGAAAATCAGCTTGAATTTGAATATTTGTGGGACCCTAATCTCTTTGCAGACAATAGCCAAACAGAATCACTTGAAACCGTGAGAATGATCATGATTAGGTGCTCTTTTCTGTAGTGAAAATGAACATGATACGTGTCATCACTGTTAGTTTTGAATTCCCATAACTTTATTTCAAAAGAAAAACATTTCAAATATGTCCAAGCCTCAGTCCTCATTCAGTACTACCTACCCACGTGTACAACATGGTTTTGTCGCTAAATCACAGGGCTGGGACTCAGGAGACCCAGTATTGGATTGTACTGACATTTTATAATGCTTCTTGCAAGAGGACAAAAAGCAAATAAAATGATTTCTTTCCCTATTAAAAAGAATAAAGAATTACTTTGAAAATAAAATTCAGAAGGAAATATTTCCCCCTCATTAAAACTGTCTTGGCTCCAAGTTTAAAATTCCAGCCTGTTTTGAATTTGGAAGGTTTCCCATGATAATCTTATTCTGCTTTGGAGTGTGCTCTGTATGCCCAGGGCTGTCTCATTTACTGCAGTCAGTCAGAAGGGCTAGCAAAAACCAGTTTAGCTTGCAGCTGGAGAAGAGTAACAGGAGACTAGCATAACTCCTGAACAAACCAGTGGGAGCTCAGCAAGAAACTCTTTCCGGATAAGCAAGAGGGCCGTCCTACAGAGAGTCTGTCTCTATTGTACATCTGGAGATACACTGCTTTAATGAACATGCCTCAAGCTGCTGAAAGCACTTGAAGGAACAGCTTTGGTGTTTATGATTGCTGTAAATGTCTCTGTTCTTGAAAATAAGGGGAGTTTGGTTTCCGTTTGATTTTTGTTCAACCTTTTTGCCCTTGCCACGTGAATACACTGTATACTACAGCATTTTTTGTGTCTCCCCTGGGGATAAAAGAAGCTTTTAGAACCGAAGCCTTGTAGCAAATTTGGGGAAAACACTGTGCTAAGCTGAGTTAGGATGTAACTTTGACAGAGCATAGTTTACAACTTGCGTTTTGAAAAGAAAAAAATAGACTCTCAGCCCTAGTTGGCTGGATGGGCCTGAAAGGGCTGCAATCTTTGAAGCTCCTCTTTAGCCTAGACTTTGCCATATCATTACTTTGAAGACATCTACTCTCTGTGCCCAGGTACCCAAGTCACTGTTTGCCTTCAGATTCCTACCTTTCACTTCCCCAGCCCCTCTTTCCATTTTCTGTTTCTTCAAAAGGGCCTCATCTGTCTGTTTCTTTCCATGTGAAACATGTGCTCCCTTGTTCTCCCCTGTGCTAGACTCTGGGGATTTGTATGGGTAGTAAGTAGCCTGAATGTTGTCCTCTCCTGCCTTTATCAAAGGCTAAGTGTTCTCATGAACTTAGCTCTCCTCCCGAGTAGTCGTTTATCAATTGTATTGACCAACTAGATGCCATAAGTTGCTCAGACTCTTATTTGCATATATTGTTCCTGAATGTGCTCAGTACACATAGTGATGTTTCGGGTATTGCAACATCAGCATCCTTACTAAGAGAGATGAACAGTTCCGATAGGGTAGTATTCCTGGTCCCATGCTGTTTTGGGACCATTGCAGAATTTGTCAGGGTTAGATGTTTAATTTGCTAACATGTAGTAGAGCTACTATTTGTTGTTCTGTAAGTGATCTATTGTGCTATCCCATGGTGTGAGCTATCAAGTTTAAAATGTACAAATCTTGCAGGAAGCAGCTGCGCAGAAGGTTGGATAGCTAGTTCTTCCAGTGCCAATTCACTGAATTTTTTGAGGTGGTGATGAGCTTGATGTATCAGTGTACCAGCTTAGACCTGCCAACAATGGCAGATTAACATATCCTTGTAATAACAGCAAAGGATGAGGAACAAGAAAGAAAAGAATTGGGTTCATTTGTCCCAGCCCTCTCAGGAGGGTGTTAGCTGCTGACTAAATTACACACTGTATAATTTTGGGTGTTCAGTGGGTACATGGATTTGTCTGCATCTCCTGGGATGAGAAAGATGCAGGACAATGTCCAGGTTCTTAGCTCTCTTCTCTGTCTCACACACAGTGCCAGACAAGTAGTAGTTTGAGTTGCAAACTGAACTTCACAAAAACTAACTGAAGTTCACGTGATTTGTACTTTGGTTTCAAACCTGGATTCAGGCCCAGTTCATGCAAAAGTGTGCCAAGCTGTAAGTAATTCTGAGCTCAGTTTTAAGCCAGTGAGCCAGAACTTGGCTTGAGACATTATCCCTTTGTGCTGTTTTGGGTATAGAAAAGGGGACATAAAATTGTCTTAACAGGATAACTGTGGTTTTCCTGGCATGAAGAGCACATTATGAGCATAATGGGAATGTTTGCACTCCAGCAACCACCATCCAGGCAGAATGGCTCCTTGGAGGTTGTTACAGAGCAGCCTTGAGGACTAAGGACTGAATGACTTACATTGGTTACTGTTAGCAACCGATTGTAGGTCCTAGTGTACGTCTGTGGGAAATGAATTATTCTCTGTCAAGCTCTCACTAGACAAGTGAATCCATGATAAACCATCACCACCACAATAGTTACACCTTTGGTAGCTGAATAATTACAGGGAGTTACCTTCTGAGCCCTGGAAGAATGGCCTTCCTGCTCAAGATTGTGGATAGTATAGCAAAAATGCATTACACCTTCCTTTACTCTTCCTTTTGTGTGGCTAGAGAGGGCTTCGTTCTCCAGAATTGTCAATCCTGCATCTTTCATGGGCACTACATTCCCTGTAGAAATGTTAAATAAAAAATCCCAAACTTGTTTTTTAAAAGTTATTGCCTACTGCAACATGTACAGACAGCTACTGAGTACAGAACAGAAAACCTGAGCACTCACCAAGATGATGGAAATGAACCTTAAAGTGGGATAGGGATACATAGATTTTAGCCCAGTTAAACAACGGGGGGAGGGGGGGGGAGAAAGCTAGAGGGTTTGACCATGCTCCACATAGGAGAAAAACAGATGACACTTAAAACTGAATAGAAATCAATGGTATCTGCCACAAATGCAACCAGTGCACTGTGGAAGCAGTGTCATTCCAAGGCCTAGTAACTGCATTACATTTGATCCAGGTCATAATATGCAGAGGCCTTTATCTTGTAAAGTGCAATCCTGCCTTGCTATTACTCTAAAAAGTTCTTTCGAGATTTCATGGAACTGGAATCAGCTATGAACTCAGCAAAACAGTTTGATTGAATATAGTGACAGGTTTCAGAGTGGTAGCCGTGTTAATCTGTATCAGCAAAAAGAATGAGGAGTACTTGTGGCACCTTAGAGACTAACAAATTTATTTGGGAATAAGCTTTCCTGGGCTAAAACCCACTTCATCAGATGCATGGAGTGGAAAATACAGTAGGAAGATTTATTTTATATATATATATATGTATTTGTATACAGAGAACATGAAACCCATACCAGCCCTAACAAGACAAATCAATTAAGGTGGGCTATTATCAGCAGGAGGAAAAAAAACTTTTGTAGTGATAATCAGGATGGCCCATTTCAAACTGGATTTCTACATAGAGTGCTTCCGCCGACATGCATGGGCTGAAATTGTGGAAAAGCAGCATCACTTGCCCCATAACCTCAGCCGTGCAGAACACAACGCCATCCACAGCCTCGGGAACAACTCTGACATCATAATCAAAAAGGCTGACAAAGGAGGTGCTGTTGGCATCATGAATAGGTTGGAATATGAACAATAGGTTGCTAGGCAGCTCTCTAACGCCATTACCCTCTGATCCCACTGAGGGTTATCAAAAGAAACTACACCATCTGCTCAAGAAACTCCCTGAAAAAGCACAGGAACAAATCTGCACAGACACACCACTAGAACCCCAACCAGGGGTATTCTATCTGCTACCCAAAATCCATAAACCTGGAAATCCTGGATGCCCCATCATCTCAGGCATTGGCACCCTGACAGCAGGATTGTTTGGCTATGTAGACTCTCTCCTCAAGCCCTATGCTACCAGCACTCCCAGCTATCTTCGAGATGCCACTGACTTCCTGAGGAAACTACAATCTATTGGTGATCTTCCAGAAAACACCATCCCTGGCCACTATGGATGTAGAAGTCCTCTGCACCAACATTCCACACAAAGATGGACTACAAGCCATCAGGAACAGTATCCCTGATAATGTCACGGTAAACCTGGTGGCTGAACTTTGTGACTTTGTCCTCACCCACAACTACTTCACATTTGGGGACAGTGTATACCTTTAAGTCAGCGTCACTGCTATGGGTACCCGCATGGCCCCACAGTATGACAACATTTTTATGGCTGACTTAGAACAATGCTTCCTCAGCTCTCGTCCCCTAACACCCCTACTCTACTTGCGCTACATTGATGACATTGACATCATCTGGACCCATGGAAAAGAAGCCCTTGAGGAATTCCACCAGGATTTCAAGAGTTCTTAAAACTACAACACCCACCTGCTGAAGTGAAGAAACAGATTGATAAAGCCAGAAGAGTATCCAGAAGTCACCTACTACAGGACAGGCCCAACAAAGAAAGTAACAGAACGCCACTAGCCATCACCTTCAGCCCCCAACTAAAACCTCTCTAGCGCATCATCAAGGATCTACAACCTATCCTGAAGGATGATCCCTCACTCTCACAGACCTGGGAGACAGGACAGTCCTCGCTTACAGACAGCCCCCCAACCTGAAGAAAATACGCACCAGCAACCACACACCACACAACAAAAACACTAACCCAGGAACCTATCCTTGCAACAAAGCCTGTTGCCAACTCTGTCCACATATCTATTCAAGGGACACCATCATAGGACCTAATTACATCAGCCACCCCATTAGGGGCTCGTTCACCTGCACATCTACCAATGTGATATATGCCATCATGTGCCAGCAATGCCCCTCTGCCATGTACATTGGCCAAACCGGACAGTCTCTATGCAAAAGAATAAATGGACACAAACCAGATGTCAAGAATTATAACATTCAAAAACCAGTCGGAGAACACTTCAACCTCCCTGGACACTCAATTTCAGACTTCAGAGTCACAATTCTTCAACAAAAAAACTTCAAAAACAGACTCCAAAGAGAAACAGCAGAACTGGAATTAATTTACAAACTGGACACCATTAAATTAGACTTGAATAAAGACTGGGAGTGGATGGGTCATTACACAAACTAAAAACTATTTCCCCATGCTATTTATATAGTGAAACTGTAAGGGTTCCCCAAGACAAAACTGCATTTTTAATAAATACTCTACACACAATTCAAAATTAAATTGGCTAATTAGTATACAAAAATAAAGGTTGTGTCAATGGATGCATTAAGCTTAAAATGCATTAAGCTTACTATCCACGCATGCTCCTGGACTTGTAAACATTCTTAAAATAAGTCAGACTAGGTGGAAAATAATGTCAAGCAAATAACTGTAAAATATAAAGTTAGAGTGAAAGTTAAAGCCGTGACAACTATAGAATTTTAATACACGAATTTATACATAAATATTTAAAATGTATAGCATTTACATAACATTTACCTTAAATATGTTATTAAAACACCAGCTACCATATCACCAATATGCAATTATAATTAATTGAATACCTTTTATTCTGTTATTTTGAATACCTTCCTCATTGTCAAGTCATCAAGCCATACCTAAAAAGCTATAAAGGAAAATCTAGAACCCTAACTCAGATATAGTGTTATTCCCATACATCTGTTATCCAGCATTTGGGTATCTGTCATCACCAGAATATGGGTGGTTTGACCTAGTGATCAGAGCAGGAGTCAGGGGTCAAGTCAGATCAGATATTAGTAGGTCAAAGTCTGAGACAGGACAGAGGGCAAACCAGGAGGTCAGGTTACCAGGAGCCGGTACCAGAGGGGAAGCAGTCAAAAGCAGGGCAAATTCAGTTGTATGGACAACTTCTTGTTTGTTCCTGTGCTGGGTTTATATAGAAGTTGTGAACCAGTCAGAACCCCCAGCATTCTGCCAATCAGATTCCAGGCCTGGAGTCCTCTGTGGGGGTTCAGCTTCTATTATGGCAACTGTTAGCAAAGCCTTGGATGGCAGGTTGGAATTTACTACCTCCCATGGCCCCAGGTTCAAGACCTCTAATCCCTGACAGTTTCTATTTGATATATTACTCACAAAACAATGATGTTAAAAGAAAACTATTAAGGTTGATTAGAAAGACAAAGTGGGGGAAGTAATATGTTTTATTGGACCAACTTCTGTTTGGTGAGAGAGAGAGACAAGCTTTTGAGCTACACAGAGCTCTTCTTCAAGTCTGGAAAACTGACTCACAGAAAATCGACACGCCTGAGGCATGTAATTATACTGACCTAATGCCCTGTGTATACAGTGCTATGTTGATGCAAGATCTTCTCCCATTGACTTAGCTACCAACTCTCAGGAAGGTGGATTACCTATACCAATGGGAGAAGCTCTCCCGCTGGTATAGGAGCATCTTCACTTAAGCGCTACAGTGGCACAGCTGCATCAGTGAATCAAAGTGATTTTCTAGAGCCTAATAGGTGGTGAGAAACTGAGCATCGCAATACCTAACTCCTTGTGTGTGTCCAGGCCATAGTCTTTAAATACACACACAGTGTAAATACAATGTATCTATGTGTACACACACACACACACATTAACATACAGAGAATTGTAAATCCACCAAACATGAAGTAATTTGTCTACCTTATTTTCAGTGAACTGCAAACAGAAGTGAAGGGGCTGCACAAAGTGCTCTTCACCTCTAAAGTCCTGCAGTGAGATTGACAGAGGATTGGAGGAATGAGGCCATCTCAGTTACATGGCGAGATGTCTGCACTCTGTGCATGCTTCAGAGGTGCTCTTGGCACCAGCCCTAAGTAGGCCACTTGTCCACACCCCCGCGATAGGGGCATATCAACAGCTACTCCAGCCCACAGATGGAAACAACAGTCACAGAGCTACTGTGTATGAGCCCTACCAGTTAGGGCAGGAAAGGTGGATTTCATCTTTACCCCTTCTTAGTTGCCACAAAATATATTTATTGGTGGGCCTGGGCTGGACATTAAAAGAGGGGAAAATAAAGGAGCATTTGCTTGAAAGGAAAAAAAGATGTGTGAATTTCAAGAGATAAACCTTTTCAGAGTCACTCAGCATCAGAAAAATGGCTATTTCAACACTTTAACAGCTGTAGCAGGTGCTTTGATCTGCAAATTGATTCAAATATGGCGTAATGCTTACAATTGCATTATCATCTCCAGTGTATTTCAGTTCAACTGTAAGGAAATCGTAACACAGATGATGATCTAGCCTCATCTATGAAATTAAATATAAAACTGTGTTGGCCCAAAATGTGATAGCATTACACTTTACATGAAGTGACAGTTCCAGTCAGTGCACAGAATATGACAGTGCATGTGCTTATTTAATGCTTATCATGGTATACATTACATTTGATGTGCAAGGACCTTCTCAGGGTACAGAGATGCCACAGTGAGTATGTAGTAACTGTCTTGATACATTATATCTTTCTCTCATAGCGGAAGCTATAGAGAAGGCTACAGTGAGATTTCTGTTATAATCACTTCTTTTCAAATGCGCATAACGTTCTGAAATATTCTTCTCAAACAAAAGATTCCATTGTTCTGCTTCTCAGACTGATTGGTGTTTGTTCCAATTTTCAGAACATCCACCCATTTTGAGAAGAGGGAAAAAAAGCCTATTTTGCATAGCCCATGTGAGATCCTTAGGGCACGGCTATACTAGGTTAGAGCTGCGCTGCTGTAATCTCTCTAAGGCCATGTCTACACTACCACTTTTGTTGGTATAACTTATGTTGCTCAGGGGTGTGATAAAACACATCCCTGAGCGACATAAGTTACACCAACAGAAGTACCAGTGTGGACAGCACTATGTCGGTGGCAGAGTTTCTCCCGCCAACATAGCTACCACCACTCATGGAGGTGGTTTTATTATGCGTCCGGGAGAGCTCTCTCCCATTGGCATTGAGAGGATACATGAGCTATTTTACAGCAGTGCAGCGGCATTGGTACAGCTGTGCAGCTGCAAACTCTCTAGAATCATAGAATCATAGAATATCAGGGTTGGAAGGGACCTCAGGAGGTCATCTAGTCCAACCCCCTGCTCAAAGCAGGACCAATTCCCAACGAACTCTAGAGTAGACATGGCCTAATGTAGCTGCTCTAAGCCAACGGGAGAAAGCTCTCCCATCAGCTTCACCACTCCAGCCCCTCAAGCAACAGTAGTTGTCCCGCCAACACAGCGTTGTCCACTGGCACTTATGTCGGTGTAACTTATGTCGTTCAGGAGAGTGATTTATTCACGTCCCTAAGTGACATAAATTATGCCAGCATAAGATATGCCAACATAAGATGTAGTGTAGACATAGCGTAGTCTCATGTGACTCTTTGAGGAAGGGATGAAGTAGTATACAGGCAAATGTTTAAACTTTCATTGGAAAAATTTTTTGGTTGTAAATGTTCTTACATCTTGCACATCACAAGGGTGTTTTGAAAGCTAATGAGTTAATGTTTGTAGTCTGTAATTAAATTTCTTAATTAGTAGCTAATGTAATATTTGTAAATTGCTATAAAGGTGAAAAGTGTCAAAGGCTAAGTATTATTATCTTCATCTCTTTAAACATCTCAGAGATAATTGATTGTTTATTTTTATAAACCTGAGAAAATACACCTATCAAGAATGACTACACACATATATAAAGAAAAAATCATGTAATTTAAATAAATAAATGGGCATCTTATCAACAGAACTCTCTCTCTAGCCACAGCAAACTCCATCCTTTCACTTAAAAAAAAAAAAAGAAGAAAAGAAAAAAAATCAACTACTTCTCATGTTTTTCCATAGGCAAATCACTCCCTTTTTGGTGGGGGTTGGGGGGAGGAATGCTTAATAAGTAGGCTTTTCACAATTGTACTGTGTCCTTAATGTCAAACATGTTGAAGTAACAGGGAAAGCAAATTCCAGACATGAGACCTCCACTGACAGCCCTCTGTCTCCAGAGCTGTGACGTATGAATCTGTGGATTGTCAGCCAAAGCATTACAGTTGCTCTCAGCTATCAAGATAAAACTTAAGGGGAAAAGAGACTTCTGAGATTACCAGGCCTCAAGCCGTAGAGGGCTCTATAGGCTATGAATGAAACCTTGAGTTACACCTGTAAAAGAACTAGAAACCGGTGCAATTGATGGCGCACATATTCTGTGCAAGATGCACTGGTTAATAAGTGGGCAACCATATTCTGCAAAAGCTGGCATTTCCAAGTGTTGTTCACACCTACTTCATGCAATCTTGAAGTGACAAAGGTAGGGATCTTGAAGTGACAAAGGTAGGGATAACTGTAGTGTGGTATGCATCTGAGAAGAAAGGTCACAACAAACTCCTAGTCAGATGCAGATGACAAAAATGCTCTCTGAGGCGGCTGTTTGTGAATCACCTGGCAGCAGTAGCAGAGTGGAAGCAGCAGTCAAGGATAAGTTAGCTCCCTGGAATGGAACCAGAGCCCTGCTGATGCTACCCAGGAAGGAGGGCTGTGGAGTCCCTGTCCCTAGGAAAGATGAGGTTTGAGCCCAGGAATAGGGGCAAGGAAGAGGCTAGAGGGGAGGTCTCTCCAGCGAGGCCCAGGGTCCACTTTGAGAAGTACCTGGCTGCTGGTGGGCTGAGCAAGCTTGCCACAATTTAAGCACAGCCCCAGGAAGGATGGCTGTGGCTACACTGTTCCAAGGGGAGAAGGAATTGAAGCCCAGGATTGAGGAAAGGACTCTGAGAGAGTCACATGCAACCACATTCCCAGGAAGGAGGGTTGTGGTCATCCTGTTTCAATGGGAAACTGAGGGAGCCTGCCAGAAGTGAAGCATAGTCCCAGGAAAGAGGGCTATGGTCACCCTGTCCCCAGTGAGAAGAAGTTTGACCCCAAGATTGAGGTCAAAGGAGAGACCTGGGAGAGACTCTAGATGGGGAGTAGAACAGGGAGGACTCCAGAGAGGGAGAGCCAATCAGAGAGGGACTCCAAGGGGAGGAGCCAAAACTGGCCCTCTATAAAAAACCAGGAGGGCAGTCAGGAAAGCTCATAATATAGGAAGAGGCCCTGGGAAGGAGAAGCAGGACGGGTTGTGGCTACATGGGCAGACAGCTCAATTATTTAGGGGTCCTGATGGGAAATCCATACTAAAAGGTGGATGTGGGTTCCCTCTGTACTGCCACCCTGTGAGGATATGCAGTGGTCTCCTACATACAAGGGGAAGTCTGGACTGGCGGAGTGAGCTCAGGAGACGGGCTGAACACAAAAGAAGAGAAGGCAGACCCTCAGAAACGAAGGGCTGCGCCTAGTGAGACTGGGGCAGAAGACTGGTTTGTTTTTCTTCAACTTTGATACTCCAGAAGGGGTGGACATCTTTGACTTGGCCAGGGGGCTAAATTACCTCAGCAACTGAACTATACTGAAGGCTGAGAGAATTACTGAGAGAGATACCAGGAGGAAATCTGAGGCAGGGTGACTGCCGTGTTTCATGCCATTCCAGGAGTGGGCATGCTCCTGCCCTGTGCCTTCCAACACCTAGCAACTGACATAGGTGTGGAGCATGAAGGTTGATAGAACGGAACCGTGTGGAGAATCTTTTTAGTACAGATGAACAATGTCCCTAACTACCCTCCGGTCAATTGTATCAATTGACTCCATGACAGATCTAAGGGAACCACCACTGGATGCCTAACCATGACTGATCAACAAAAACAGATTTTCAGCCACTAACAGTGGCTTAGCCTGACTATAAACAGACTAAAGAAGTCTGAAAGCTCCAGATATTGCCAAAGTGCTTCAGTTTGAACTCTGAAAAAGGAACAATAAATGGTATGAAATTGACAAGATTCCCAGTGCTAAGAAATCTTCCTTGAGAAAGAACTTGTTAATCACTGATAAGAGGACTGCAGGCACTTTGCCCTCCTGAATGAAGACACTGACAATATCTAACAACAGATGCGCTCAATGTGCCCAGACATGAGAGGTCTGGGTCCTCGTTGCAGGTCACAACCCATGTACTTCCAACGTGTCCAGAACTTGGAGAGTGAGACTGTCTGAAATTCAAGCACAGAAGAAACTGCATTTGTAAATCAAGGTATAAATTATACTGTCATTTTAAAAGGAAAAACAAATGCCTGTTACAAACTCCTGCAGTGAGCTTGAAAGCCTTCAGCAGTTTGTATTTCCTCCGTCCCTTCGTTCTTTGAGCTCTGCCAAATGCTATATAAAGACCATGTCAGTTAAAGAAATGTGGGACAAAAACACATGCAAGGGTTATGTATTTTCTCAATGTACAAATCAGTTGGTGACATGTTTGTAAAAATGCATGTGGAATAGTAGACAGAAAACAGTAGTGCTAATTCATATCATCTTGATTCTAACCAACTTCCTTACAGAGATAAGGAAGGCAGCATGCAGCCTGTCTCCTTACTGTTTCTCTCAGACGTAGATCATGCCTTCCTGTCCCATTTGCCATGCAACCCAGCTGGCTGCTAGTGAGAATTCCATTCCCTAGTCCTTTCTGTAGCGAAAGCTCTTGTTAGGAGCCACATCACAGCCCAGCACAGGAAGCGCTGAAATGTACACATCTAAGCATTTCAGGCAGCATGAGGAATGTGAAGTGTCCCAACTGGGATAGCTTTTATACAAGGCAAGGAGCGGGTCAATTGTCTTTAAATGGTTTACTTTAATTTAGAATATAACACTTTTATGTTCTCTTTGTTTTCTGTCCATTATTTCCCCCCCCCACCCCCCCTCCAATGTAGGCCTCTTTTTTTTCTTCCTGCCCTTTTAATTTTCTTATTGTGATGTCAGGTGCAAGTCTCCTGCACAGATATGCACAGTTATTTTAGCTGACTCACTTTGATATCGGGTCCTATTACTGCCAACCAGGAAAGAGGGGTTTTCATATCTCTGTCTAGTATATGGAGATAGGGGGAGGGACAGAGGGTCCTGCAGGGAAAACTATAGGAACAGCCAAGCTCAGGCAAAATCTTAGGCTGACATTTCTATTATGTTGTTATTGTTTATATAAACAAGGCAAACCCCAGGAAGGGTGCCATTTATGTAATATACATTATGCATGGCTTCTGATTGGAGCAGGCTGGGAATACCACCTGCTTAGACTCTAATATTTGCATCTATTTTCCATGCAAAACTGCACACCCAGCATAATCTTGCATCCACACTGGTATATCAATCCCTTCCTATATTTTTTGTTCTGTGAATGAGGATTAATATGCACAGCTTAACACCATACAGTGCAATTTCCAAGTGTCCCTTCCATAAGCATGAACCTTTAGCTTTTTCACTGAGTAGATTTTTAAATAAATACCATCTCAGGACAAATTCTAATCTCAGTTAGACTAGTGTACATCAGGAGTCATTCCATTAATTTTAATGGAGTCACTCCATTGTAAGTGGGGCCAGCATTTAACCCCAGATCTCTACAGAAACATATCACTGTCACTAGGGACAAAAAATTAGTTCTGAGCTTGCTGATTACAAAATCTTACGTGAACAAACATTCCTCATGTCTTGCTAGGACATCAGTTGGGAAATGAATCACTCCCATCCCTAAGAAGATTACATCTGATCCATTGAGAATATTATCCTCATTCAACCAAGAGAAAAGGAAAAGTTATGCAATTTAGATTATCAACCAAGAGCACATGACCTACAGTCACAGGGTTGATGTTACCAGTACAGCTCTGCTGTCCAAATGAAAGTACAACTGTGACCTACGATATGTATCCACACAAAGGAGTAAGGAGGTATAAGGCTTTGTCTACACTGGCAAGTCAAAGCCAAAACTTTTGTCGTTCAGAGGTGTTAAAGAAACACCCCCACCGAAAGACTATAGTTTTGCTGGTGTGAACAGTGTTTTGTCGGCAGGAGCGCTCTCCTGCCAACAATGCTAACGCCGCTTGCTGGGGGGTGGAAGTTTTTTGTTGGCAGGAGAGCTCTCGCCTGCCCATAAACAGCAGCTACACTGTGCGCCTTTTAGCGGCACAGCTGTGTCGCTAAAAGCTGCATAGTGTAGACATAGCCTAAGACATCCCCTTGCTCCCCTACCGTGGGTTAGTGTGTGGGAAAGGGAGAGTATCCTCTGTGAAGGCACTCTCTGCCTTCTCCAGCAGAAGTCTTGGGAGGGGGTAAGAAGTGGACAGAGCCTTGAATCTGCCTCCTCAACACAGCAGCGCTGTTACAGAGTTAGAAGTGACTTGCACCAGGTATAGGGTTAGTACAACTTACTGTAGGGCTAACATGGCTGACCTGAGCAGGCCCAAGTTAAGCCAAGCCAAGCTTGAACAAGTAACTGCTGAACAAGTAATTGCTGGAACAACTAACTATTGTGGCTATGTTTATAGTAAACAAAGTAAGCAGCAGGAACACTCTGAACTGAGTAATCTGCAATCCGATTTGTCCTTAGTAAGAGACAGCTGTGAGTAGCTAGGAAAGGGGTATAAAACTCTGTAGTGTGTTACATTAATTGGAATTGTGGTCATCACCCTGTACCTAGCCCCCCTGCATCTGGGCCTGGCCAGCATGAACAAAGAGCTGTTACCTGCCTAAAGCAATGAGCTGGAGTCAATGTGATTTTTTCTGGATCCCAGAGAACTGGTTCAATTGTTTTTCAGATTTGTTTTTCCAGACTGGGCGAACTGTTCTGGATAAGCCAGGTAGAAAGGTCTTGGAGGAAATCCTAACACTTACTTCCTGCCCGTAGCGAGGGTGAACACTAGGAACTCCATTGTGACTCTGAGTGAGCACCAGTATCCCCCAGGGACATCAATTGGATTTTCAGGGAAATTCTATAATTCATCATTGCTTGTCAACATTCTTTTCCTGCTCCTAAATCTGCCTTTGAAATGGAATAAAAAGCACTTAAATACTTTACATAGTATACATTCCAGGAAAGGACAGATTCAGAATACATGGTGTGACTGGACTTGGCAGCTATGGGGACAGAGGATCATTCTTTAAAATGATGGCACTGTCTTCAGCTCAACTTGTCCCATTCACTTAGTCTCAGCCATGCCCTATTTTAATTGCAGTTCACGGACTATAATTAAAGATTGTGTAAAGCAAATCAACAGTCTACAAAGATGCTTGAATTATATAGAAATTGTGACCCGTTATTACAAAATCTTAAAGATATTTTAAAGTGAGGAAATATTCCAAATATATTATCCCATGTGATTTTGTCCTTCTGTGTGAATCTGCTGTGAATTCATAAAGCCAAATTCAATGTGCACTTGTGGCTTCCATTGATTTTTGTTAGTAAATAGTAATCTTTCATGTACATACAAGAGCCCAGTTTGACCTAAAATGTTGCTTTTGACCTTACAATCAATCTCTTTTTCACATTTATTGCAATATGAAAGTTCTCTCTATTATACAAAAAAATTAAAAACTTTAGGGCTGTCAAGAGATTAAAAAAATTAATCTCGATTAATCGCACAATTAAAAAAATTAATTGTGATTAATCACGCTATTAATCACCCTGTTAATAATAGAATACCATTTATTTAAATATTTTTGAATGTTTTCTACATTTTCAAATATATTTATTTCAATTACAACACAGAATACAAAGTATAGAATGCTCACTTTATATTTATTTTTTAATTACAAGTATTTGCACTGTAAAACACCAAAAGAAATAGTATTTTTCAATTCACTTAATATAAGTACTATAGTGAAATCTCTTTATCATGGAAGTTGAACTTACAAATGTAGAATTGCGTACAAAAAACCTGCATTCAAAAATAAAACTATGTAAAATTTTAGCGCCTGCAAGTCCACTCAGTCCTACTTCTTGTTCAGCCAATCACTCAGACAAACAAGGTTATTTACATTTGCAAGAAATAATGCTGCCCGCTTCTTGTCTACAATGTCACCTGAAATGAGAATAGGTGTTCTCATCGCACTGTTGTAGCCAGCATCGAAAGATATTTATGTGCCAGATGCACTAAAGATTCACATGTCCCTTCATGCTTCAACCACCATTCCAGGGGACATGCATCCATGCTGATGACGGGTTCTGCTCGATAAAAATCCAAAGCAGTGCGCACCAATGCATGTTCATTTTCATCATCATGGGTCAGATGCCACCAGCATAAGGTTGATTTTCTTTTTTGATGGTTCAGGTTCTGTAGTTTCTGCATCAGAGTGTTGCTCTTTTAAGACTTCTGAAAGCCTGCTCCACACCTCGTCCCTCTCAGATTTTGGAAGGCACTTCAGAGTCTTAAATGTTGGGTCGAGAGCTGTAGCTATCTTTAGAAATCTGATTGAACCTTCTTTGCGTTTTGTGAAATCTGCAGTGAAAGTGTTCTTAAAATGAACAACATATGCTGGGTTGTCATCCGAGATTACCATAGCACAAAATATATGGCAGAATGCAGGTAAAACCATGGAGCAGGAGACATACAATTCTCCTCCAAGGAGTTCAGTCACAAATTTTAATTAATGCATTTTTTTTAACAAGCATCATCAGCATGGAAGCATGTCCTCTGGAATGGTGGTCAAAGCATGAAGAGGCATATGAATGTTTAGCATATCTGGCACGTAAATATCTTGCAATGACAGCTACAAAAGTGCCAGGCAAACACCTTTTCTCACTTTCAGATGATATTGTAAATAAGAAGCGGGCAGCATTATCTCCCATAAATGTAAACAAACTTATTTCTCATAGCGATTGGCTGAACAAGAAGTAGGACTGAGTGGACTTGTAAACGCTAAAGTCTTACATTGTTTTGTTATTGAGTGCAGTGTAACAAGAAAAATCTACATTTGTAAGTTGCACTTTTACGATCCAGAGATTGCACTATAGTACTTGTATGATTTGAATTGAAAAATACTATTTCTTTTTTTGTAATTTTCACAGTGCAAATATTTGTAATCAAAAATAATATAAAGTGAGCACTGTACACATTGTATTCTGTGTTGTAATTGAAATCAATATATTTGAAAATGTAGAAAAAACATCCAAAAATATTTAAGAAATTTCAATTGGTATTCTATTAACAGTGCAATTAAAACTGCGATTAATTGTGATTAATTCTTTTAATCACAATTAATTTTTTTGAGTTAATCGTGTTAGTTATCTGCATTTAATCAACAGCCTTAGTACCAACAAAATAAAAAGCCACAAATTAAAAAAACACTAGAAATAATATACCATGTTAAAACCAAGTAGTACAATTAATCATTGATAGTCACTAATTTAGACAGCTTTGGAGGTTTGCTGACCTTTGGTTCTTTGATGAAGAAAGAAGCTGATTGTTTATGACTAGTGATGCATCTGATCAAGTATTTCAGACACCAGACCCCAATCAAGTGTCTGCTTAGAACCAAATATAAGTTTCTCTCTCCGAGTGTGTCATTGTAGCAAATAGCTTTTCTTTATAAACAGTGCTCTCTCTGTGAAACTTAGGCCTGTGAGAATGTATCAGTGTTTTGGCTTACATGCACTGGGTGGTGAGGGGTTAGTCATTTGAAGCATTTCATGTAGTATTTCCACAGTATGAAAGGAATTTTATTGTCTTGATTGATTTGACTAACATGGCTGAAGAGTTGTTTTGAACAAAATATGTATGGAAGGTAATCATTGTGACCATAAGAGCCCTTCAATATCCACTGGCAAAGGGTTCACAGCCATATGACAGCATTGTTTTCTATAATCAACACAATACCTTACAGTTTTATCTTTTTTTAGGAACCAGTACAACAGGTGAGGCGCAGGAGCTGTCAGATTCTTTATTTAACCCATTATCTAGTACACCCTGTATTTCTTTGAGAATTTGTTCCTGTACTTTGCCAGTGGTTGGGTATGCCCTGCTAGGTGCAGGCGGGGGTCCCACAGTGCCGATCCTATGGACTGTCTCATGAGTCATCCCTGACATGCTAGAGAATATTTTCTGTGGCTTTGGTGCTTAGCCAGAATTTCTGCCCTTTCAGTCGGTGTTAACTCTTCACATATAGTAGCAGATGCCCTGTCCAGGAAAGAGGGATCTGATCCACTGCCTATGGATCAGCCAGTGGCTGAACCTCCTGCATCATTGAAGAAGGGAGGTGTCACCCTAACAGCCCCTCCGTGCTCACTGGCAAAGGGTTCACTGCCATGTAAAGGTAACTCCCATCCAGTCTAACAAACTCACTACACCTATAGCTGCCAATATTCAGCCATAAAGAATGTTATGTGAGATATCAAGTGAAAGTTGATGACACACTGGTCATTAATATCATTGTGAAATATATGTATTAATACTCTGTGAGGAATTATGGATACTTACTGATTTGTGCTTTTAAGTCTGTAACCAAACAACAGGGACAACAGGTTTTCTTCTAGACAAGAGGGAGGATAGTTATTTCCCTGTCTCTAATGTAAATCGAGCTTGGTCACATCAGAGACAATGGTCAGTTTATTTGCATCTCAGGAATTAGCAGGAAGAGGAGGAAACAGCAAGGTTTCAACACACAGGAGGACACACTGGGTTGTGAACCCCAGGGGTTCATCCTGACTCTGGTGACAAAGACAGTAAATGTTGGGGAATACAAGGTGAAGCAAAAAGACATTTTGGTTATCCACCACTTGGAGGAAAAGAGGCCAGCACTCTCTGTATATCTGAATGGTGGACAGGAGCAGCAGAAGCTCCCTAAAAGTGGGGGGGGCACCGGCTCCTGAACCATGGCCCCGCCCCCATGCCACCCCTCCTCCAAGGCCCTGCTCTCACGCCACCCATTCTCCCCAAGTCCCCATCCTTGCGCCATCCCTTCTCCCCAAGCCCCCAGCCTCCCTCTTCCCCTGGGGCCCTGCTCCCACACCACCTCTTCCTCCCAAGACCCCTCTTCCTACTCGCTTGTCTCTGTCCCCTCCCCACTGTCACTTGCCCTTACGGACGGTAAAAAGTGGGAGGGCATAGCCCTCCCCCTTTTAAAAGTGATGGGGCCATGGTCCCCTGGTCCCTCTGGCCCACCCTGTTTCAGCGCCCCTGATGGTGGATCCTCTGCCATGTGGGTGGGTGACAATGAAAGGTTGTTTTAGGTAAGAAACTTATCTGAGTCCAGGACCATAGTCTATTAAGTTTACAAGGAAGCATGAATATACTTTAGTTTTATTGGTAACTATTTTCTAATTCTTGTATCTCTGCTTAGTTCCACTTAAATCTCTGTATATATATATCCATCCCAGTGCTGTTATATTAAAGTAAGATGTACATACTCAGTTGACTAAACAGGCTGGTGTGTACTCTTGTCTCTTTGGAGACAGTGGCTTTGGTAATTTCTGTGAGTGTCCAGTGACAGTGGCTGGATGCAGCAGGGAGTCACCTCTGGAGAGTTTGGGAACCACAGTACACAAAGGGTAGTCTTCAAGGCAAAGTTAGGACTGCAGAGTCCTGAGGAATGGGTGGGGCTGGCTGACAAACTGGAAGAGTTTTCATCCAGTGTAACACCAACAGATCCCTTTTATACTGAACAATTAGGTAACAGGGTGATTTACAGTTCTGGGCACCCCAAGAAAGTGTTACAACCAGTCAGAGCATAACAATAACACAATGATTTGTGAGACATTTCCACAGAGAATAATGAATAGGTCATTGATCCCCAACATAAATGCCACCTGATTTATTTATAACATACTGCATATACAAAGTCCCTATATAATGTAAGTAGTACAGTAAGTTTATATATAACATACTGCATATATGAGTCCCTATATAATGTAAGTAGTAAATAATTTAAACATGAAGAAAGACTGGCCACTGATTACTTGATGTGATATTTTTAATCCTTTTTCTCTCCCCCTTCTCCTTTTTATGCAATTCCTATCATTTCACAATGTCCCGTCACAGTATCTGCTCTTCCTCACCAGCTCGGTGTCATTCCTGAAACCAAACACAACAAATTCTCTTCCCCTTTCTAGGAAGTTAACAGGTCTTAATAAACTTCTCTCCTTTCTGTTGGTATTAATAATGTCCATATTAAAGTTTCTCCCCCATATGGGTTTTACCAGATACCCAATGCAAACACAGGATCTTCTTAGGTTGAATCCAGGTTTCCTACAACTTTCTGCACTTCTTCCCTCTGCCCCATTTTCTGCAGCTGGTTCCTATAGTTTAATGAGCTTCAGCAGCATCTGCCTCACAGCCATTCAGACCTTTGATGATCTGAAAGAGAAAATGGACTTGTGGGCCTTTGCTATTCCTGAGCTACCCTAGTCAAGGTGCTTGGGGCCTCTCAGGACTCAGATGGGCCTAATCCTGCACTTCATACTCCTTATTCAAGTTAAACTCCCACTGGGTAAGGAGTGAGTAAGAACTGCAGGGTTTGGCCCAAGTTCTTTCACCACATTTTCATTGTGCCGTATACTATTAAACTGTCCTAACAACAGCTCAACCATTCACTGGAAGATCTCCTCAGTGGGATAGCATACTTTCTCCAAAGTGGGTTTTACACTAACTAGAGCCCTATGAGGATAGAAAAGTTGTATCTGTATCCAATCTGCAAAAATGATATGCAATGTGGATATCCACAGATTTTCAGGGCTTTAGATATAAAATTTGGATCCACATCCATCGACAATCCGCAAAAATGACTTGTGGATATAAAGCAGATATCCGTGGACATTGCCATCCCTGGCGGGGGTGGGGCCCAGGACAGAAGTGATGGATTCATCTTCCAGGACTGACTGCACCAGCCAATCACACTGGCCTGTGAGACCTCCCAAAGCGCAGGGCCTGGAATGGTTGCCCCGATTCGCCCTACCAAAAGGGACGGCTCTGTCTGAGGATTTGCGGGGCTCTAACACACTAACCCCCAACCTACAAACAATGTTCCACACCTGCCAAATTGTGCCCTTGGTCATAAGCAGCTGGTGCAAGTTAGTGCAACCTTCATGCTCTTCTAACTTGCTCTTAGGGAACCCATCAAGTGGACAATGGCCCTAGAACCGAGGAAGCACAGAGATCAAACAACGCTACATTTTACACATACCCCTCCTCTTCTGTGATCAACACTTCTTGGCCACAAAGGAGGATCCAGTCCATAGATTGTATACATTGTACCTGATGGAAAACTTATTATGTTAAAGAGCCAAGTAAGAAAAGAAAAGAAAAACACTACAGCCATATATAGACATGACAGCTATAAAACCGCCACAGTAGAAAAGGGATAGCTCTTCAAGTGGTTAATTTAAACAAGAAACAATTAAGACTAACTTGGTCCCCTCCAGAGGATCGTAAACCTACAAATGGAAGTCAGACCCATAGAGGGGGGACCTAGTTAGCTATAATTGCAGTTTGTTTAACTTGATTAATTAAACAGTTAAGATTTTTCTAATGTGGCTGTTTTTATAGTTCTCTCTCTATCTGGAAAGCCGATTCTAACTTGGCTTGTTTTACATGAGAAATATTTGAGCTCAGATATAATCTTTCTTTCTTTGTAAAAATGGAAAGGACGATATTATGCTTTAACATCTAGTCATGTGTAAACAGTGATCCATCGCTGCAGTGCCTAAGGAGCAGCAAGCATAGGAAAATATTCCTAAGAGGCACAGTTGCTTCACTAACTCCCTCTTGCTTTTGCGGAACAGTCATCAGCTACTGACCTCTCCCAGCAGCAGCTTGCTAACCCTCTTTGCTGACGGACACATGAAGGGGTTGAGTCAAGACTCAGCCCATGCCTCTCCCTCTTTCTCCTCTTGAGTGGGGGAGGTGGGAATGGGAATATTGGGTGCTCAGCTTCTGCTCCCCCTGCTTTTGCAGCAAATGTGTAGGGAGGCCACCCAGGAGAGTGTGTGCGTGTGGGTCTTACTCTCCATGGTGCCCATGGGCAGCTGTGTAGGACTGGGCCATGATCTGACCCAAAAGACTTAAATGGAAGTACTTGGTATTGCCAGCATAATAGCTCAGATTTTATGAATGTGTCAGAATTCCCAGATGCCCAACCTAATCCATTGTAATTGCTTTTTTCTGCATGTGGGGTGCTGGTTCAAAAAGCTCCATGGCAGGCAATGTGTTTGAGGCAATTCTGAATTATTGCCTTCTCTGCTGTTAATAAGGACATTAGAGTTCTGTCTGAGTAATTACAAAGGATCATTTTCCATTTAGTTTCCTACCTATTATGTAATTGAACCCTATATGTAATTGAAACCATCATGACTTTTTATAATTAAAATATTAAGTGATTTTTTTCCTCAAGTGCGTGTTTTAAGCACAGCATGGATTTCAAACCATTAAAGCAGAATTCCTTTTTGAATCTTATGTAAGAAAGCTATATTACTGCCTTTTTGTTTGTTTTTATTCTGAAAATGGGATATTTTTCTTTCTGTTACTTATAATTGCTTTGAATACATATTTCATAAGGAACCAAAAAAGGGGAAATCTCTTTGCAATTACAAAATAGAAGACTAATTTTCATATCAACAAAGTAATGATATAATTGCTCCATTTCCATAGTTCATAAGTTACACACAAAAGGAGTCCAGATGATATAACAGAATATACAGTATATCACCATAGATGAATTTGTCTTTTCCACTCTTTTATTAAAAAAAAAAAAGTCCCTCCATATAATTAGGAATGGATTTTGTGATGTGTCATTCCATATTATTTATGAAAATATGCTTATGATATGAATGACATAACTGAGATATAATTTATGCAAGATGGCTCATTTGAGATATCATTGGAAAGGTTATGATTTACTGAATGCGATTATCCTATTTTTGTATGCCTGTATCATTTCTGTATCTGAAGTTAGGAATATTGACTATGTATCTGTATTTCAACTATGCTACTTTGGATGATGCCCACTGCTAACACTTCAGGTACAACAATGGAAAAGCCAGACAGGGCGGATGGCCCATCAGCGAGGACAATGGACTGTAAAAGAGTTTAGTCTTCCTGTGAACGAGTGGGTCAGCCTGTGAAAAATGGATACAAGGGCCCTACAGTGGATTTTAAATTTTTTATAAAAAAAAAATCACAAGAATTTGAAGAAACAAAAATAAACTTTCATTTTCGGTGGCATTTTTTGTGGAAACAAAAGAAACCTTTCCAGGCCAGCTGTAATTGCAATTCATAAGGAGACAGAGTTAAACTTCATATGCAAGCTTAAACTTTGCCCACCTTCACAACTGCAGAAATCCTAAAGTGATAAGTAACAGTCAGCATGGATTTTTCAAGGGCAAATCATGCCAAGCCAACCTAATAGCTTTCTTTGACAGAATAACAAGCCTTGTGGATGGGGGAGAGTGGTAGATGTGGTATATCTTGACTTTAGTAAGGCTTTTGATACTGTCTCACATGACCTTCTCATAAACAAACTAGGGAAATACAACCTAGATGGAGCTACTATAAGTTAGGTGCAAAACTGGTTGGAAAACCATTCCCAGAGAGTAGTTATCTGTGGTTCACAGTCCAGCTGGAAGGGCATATCGAGTGGAGTCCCTCAAGGATCAGTTCTGGGTCTGGTTCTATAAGATCTCTTCATCAATGACTTAGATAATGGCATAGAGAGTACACTTATGAAGTTTGCAGACAATCCCAAGCTGAGAGGGGTTGCAAGTGCTTTGGAGGATAGGATTAAAATTCAAAATGATCTGAACAAACTGGAGAAATAGTCTAAAGTAAATAGGATAAAATTCAATAAGGACAAATGCAAAGTACTCCACTTAGGAAGGAACAATCAGTTGCACAAATACAAAGTGGGAAATGACTGCCTAGGAAGGAGTACCACAGAAAGGGATTTGGGGGTCATAGTGGATCACAAGGTAAATATGAGTCAACAGTATAACACTGTTACAAAAAAAGCAAACATCATTCTGGGATGTATTAGTAGGAATGTTGTAAGCAAGACAAGAGAAGTAATTTTTCTGCTCTACTCTGCGCTGATTAGGTCTCAACTGGAGTACTATGTCCAGTTCTGGGCACCACATTTCAGGAAAGATGTGGACAAATTGGAGAAAATCCAGAGAACACCTCATAGGTCATATTTTCTAGACATTTAATATTTTTTCTCGCCAGGGGCCCTGGAGTGTTGTTTCCTGCCAGTCGTAGGACATGGGGAGCACCTCCAGCGACTGCAGACAAGTGAACAGTAGTTGGACTCTGAAAAGATCATGGGAGTGAGATGAACTCCTGCTGGGAAGAGTGAGATTGATGAGGAGCAGGGCTCCTGTAGGAGACCCAGGGGCAACAGACTCAATGAGACTATGGCTGAGCCCAGGCTGAGTGTTGGCTGACTACAGTGCATATATGGTGCCTAGACATGAAATGATTTTGTTTTTTCAGGATTGCCAGCAAATTGAAAAAGCTATTCACCCAGCACTGCTTACGTGGTCTCCTTTACAAGTATCTGAGCACCTCACAATCTTTAATGTGTTTATCTTCGCAACTCTTCTCTTTAGTAGGGAAGTGCTAGTATGTCGTTTTACAGATGGGAATAGAGAAACTGTGAATGACTCACCAAGAGTCACAGATGAAGTCAATGACAGAATAGGGCATTGGACTCATGTCTTCCAATGTGAAGACCAAGCCATTCTCCCTCTCTAGTGCACACGTGTTTTTGGTTCTTCCATCTCTGCCTGACTTCAGGCTGAACTCCCAGCAGAAAATCACCCTCTGTTATTGCTTCCTTATTGTAAAATATTATTCGGTGTGGGACAATACTTGTCTCCGTCTGAACACCAGAAGTGCTGCAAGCCATGGAACAACTTACCACCTACGATGCTAATCCTTTTTGGCTATGCCTACACTACACAGCTTTCAGCGACATGGCGGTGTCGCTACAGCTGTGCCGCTAAAAGTCATGCAGTGTAGCCACTGTTTGTCGGCTCTCCTGCTGACAACAAACTTCCACCCCCAGCGAGCAGCATTTGTGTTATTGGCAGGAGAGCGCTTCTGCCGACAACATGCTGTTCACGCTGGCATTTGTCGCAGCAAAACTTTTGTCTTCCCGTTTTTTTTTAACACCTCTGAAAGACAAAAGTTTTGTCATTCAATTGCCAGTGTAGACATAGCCTTTGTGACTGTTTTTGTCTGTATTATGTATTATAAATGTGGATGTGAAACATTTTGTGTGGAGGTTGGTCTCTTCCTGTCTTTCATCCACAGCCAAAATTGCCAGAAATGGCTGCCAATTATAACTGCACAAAAGTTGACAACATGAAATTCCAAGCTAGAAATGGCTCTTACACAAATCCTGAGGAAGACAGGGCAAAACAAATTGACAAACAATGGCATGTCAGATTTCACAAACTATTTCACCATTAATCTTCGACTCTCAGAGATGAAGACATGCCATTGTTCAGTTCCAGCACTGCTATTAGTAATCAAGTCATTAAGAGAATTGTAGTTAAGTAAAAGAGGGTCAGTTACATCCTTCATTAATAAAGTTATTGTGTGTGACAGTTTGGTTCCTGCCCGTGTCCTAATGGCTAAATATGCATCTGCATGGGAATAGTGTTGCTGGAAGATTACTTATTGAGTTGCTGATGTTTCCTGCCATCATCACCCAGCTCCTGAAGACTGAGGCTCCCTGCCCTTCTATTTTCACACAAAATCCAAAGATTATTTCTCTTATCACTTTGTCCTTTGTGCCTTTTTTCAGCTGTTCTCAGCAAGCAGCAAACATCACCTTCACTCCCACCTGAAAACAGATGATAAACATGAGGGACAGGGGGTCACTTGCTGGAGCCAGGGGACAGCACTGTGGTTCAGGAACACCTCTAGCCACTTTCTTCTGGTTCAATACAATTTTCGGGGAGGGGTTTATCTTCTCTTAACAGCCCTCTCCTTCCAACTGACTACATGATTTAAGTTATGTTGAAATCCCACATCTTAAACACAGAGTCAATTCATCTGTGCATACATAAAGTCAATGTGGTTACACCCAGGATGATTTTGAATAATTTTTCCTCTTTGTTATACTATTCAAAGTGGCCAAAGATCCTTCACTCACAAATGCTAATTCAGTTATCTACAGTTGCTTTTCTCTTGATATCTAAGGAGGGATTTTTTCCCAAGCCGAATGAAGCACATAACAACCTATCATAACAAAGAAGTGATGTTTAATATGAATGCGATACAAGGTGAAAAGCCGTACATCAAGAGTAGAGTTGGTTTTGTGGGTCAAAATACACCACTTGGAAGTAAAAAAATATTCAACTACAGCTTGTTTTCAATTTACTTTCTGCAGGTACTGCATTTTTTTTATTGAGAAGGGCCATGGAGAAGGGCCAGTGGTAAGATATATGTGGTGAAGTTTAGAAAGCCAGAGGGGAGAGAGAGAGAAAGTGTCTATTACATTCTCCGCTCCAAGCTATTCCCTTGTCCCCCTTTCTGAATGAAAAGTATGAGACACGTGACAGCAAATGATGGGGTGGGAGATCCCATCAATCCCTCTCAGATCCCATCCATCTGGAATCACTGACATGCTCAACCCTTCTCCCGATCACCCCCTCTTCACCACTCATCTCCTCTGTCTCTCTCACCATTCCCTCATTATTTCTTTGTCCCTCTCTCTCAACCCCTCAACTCCATACCCCCAAACCTTCTTTCTTCCTGCTGCCCAGCTTGAGGCTCTATTCACTTTTCTGAGTATTGCCCATTTGTTGCCTTGGGGAAAACAATGTGAGTAGTGCAACCACCCTCTACCCTTTCCATCCGGTATATATCTGCAGCAGAGGACCATCTGTAGCGAGATGGCACTTCCCACTCTGCTTCCACATGGCAGGTAGCAACCTCCACGTAGAGAGTACTGAGGAGATGATCTATTCTTATTATTTGTTAACATCTAGTAGTGGATTTGAAGTTTACATGACACTGAAAGACACTAGATCCAAAGACTTTAGAATCTAAAACAACATATATTCAGGATCTCTTCAAATCTCCAATTAAACATGATATAGGTATTGTGACCAAGTTCCTCCTCTGCCTTGCCGGGTTCTGCGCTTTCTGGTGGATTTGCTCGCCTCAGAGATTCACGGTGGCCCTCAGTTTGGTCACTTTGCCAGTGGCTCAAACCTGCTGCTCTCTCAGTTAACCTCATCACGGGCCAGCATGGGGAAAAGGAGGAGAACAGTCCCCACAGTCTCTGCTGACCCACTTAGTGGGTCGGGGGACAGGCTAGAGACCTTCCCCTCTGGTGAGACCCACAGTCCAGGTCAACTCCTCTTATATTCAATAGGGAGTTGTGGGGAGGGGGAGAACCCGGGCCCGCCCTCTACTCCGAGTTCCAGCCCAGGGCCCTGTGGATTGCAGCCGTCTACAGTGTCTCCTGTAACAGCTGCATGACAGCTACAACTCCCTGGGATACTTCCCCATGGCCTCCTCCCAATACCTTCTTTATCCTCACCACAGGACCTTCCTCCTGATGTCTGATAACACTTGTACTTCTCAGTCCTTCAGCAGTATGCCTTCTCACTCTCAGCTCCTAGTGCCTCTTGCTCCCAGCTTCTCGCATGCACCTCACTAATTGAAATGAGGTCCTTTTTAAACCAGGTGCCCTGATTAGCCTGCCTGTCCTAATTGATTCTAGCAGCTTCTTAACTGGCTCCAGGTGTCCTAATTAGTCTGCCTGCCATAATTGGTTCCAGCAACTTCCTGATTGTTCTGGAACAGCCCATTATCTTACTCAGGGAAAAGGGACCTGCTTAATCTGGGGCTAATATATCTACCTTCTATCACTCTCCTGTAGCCATCTGGCCTGACCCTGGCACAGTATGTTATCTATCTAGAATCGACCATACGGCATAAGAAGATCTGGGATCTTGTTTAGGGCTCCCTGAAAAGTGGAACTTTTAGGTTGTAAACTCTTTAGGGCAAGGGCTTTCATTTTCTAAATGTCTGCACAGCATCTAGCACAATGGCACCCTGACCCAGTTGAGGACTTCTGGCACTACTGTAATATTAATAAAGAATAATCTTCATGGTGAGTAAGTTCACACTTTACTGGCAATGTCCATTTAAGTTTTGTGGACATGGGCTGATGCAATTCACACGGACTTTACCATCCTACATGGCATGAACCTAAACTCCCAAATGAACCCTCTGTCCCTGCAAAAAACAGCAACAAATATTTGTATGTGATAGAGCTCTCACAGAAAAAGAATGGAAAGAATGGATTTCAGGGAGTTCCATTCCTTACTGATGATCACTGCATGCCTAAGATATTAATGATTCAGAACCCCACCCCCCCAATAATGGTTTAACATACAGTTATGTTCTAAGACAAATGTAATTACCAATGACATAAGTCTAATGAAATATCGTTGAGGCCAGCATAACAGGTCTGCTGTTATACTGTCAAGGCCAATTAGACAGAGGGCCTTTTTTCCTGAAAATTCCCATTGGAAGAAAAGAAGAATTAACTTCATCTGACAACCTATAGTAACTACTGGGAATGGTTACATGGTGTGGTTTGTAACTGTAGTCAAATTGGACACAACTTGGAAACAAAATGTGGCATGTTTCACCATGCAGATTGTAAATTTCAATAGAGATAGTATAAATCTTAGAGCTAGCAAATGAGATCAGCTTTATTAAGCTGCAAAAGGCATGTTTCATAGACATTAAACCACTGAAACTGATTAAAAAGATACTGACCTTCTGAAGTGGAAGGAGTATTTAAGAAAGAAATATAAGATAACAAAAGATATTAGCCCAATTTGCACATTTCCAATGTCATCTGGGTATGGGGGAGTTAAACCCAGTTAATGTTTGCACAGCACTTTGGAGATGTAGGCTAGATTGTGCCTACATTGTGCGTTAATGCAGGAGAGTAAGGATCCCCCACGCCCTTCTGCAGTCCATGTTAGGATTACCTTGATCATGGCTCTATGGGTCAAGAGAGCACAGGAGCTGTGGGTCAGTTGGTACCCACTGGAATGGATAGATCGGGAGAGGCAAGGAGCAGGCAGAGCTGTGAACCCCTCCCACACTGGTAAGTGGAGCTGACTGGACGCATGGGGGAATATGCTGCACTCTATAAGGAGTGTCTCAAATTACTACCCTCGGGGCAACCAGGGAGTCTCAGGAGGTGCTGTTCCTCTTTGAGGTAAGGCACTGCCGTTACTATGTGTTATGGGCAAATAGTACAGTCTAGCCCTTAGAGCTAAGTATTCATCCTTATTCATAACTTTATACTGTGACGGGTTGGATCACAGAAACCCCCTTGGGAGCTGCCACCCGATGTGCCAAGACTACCCCTGCTTCTGTTTTCCCTGCCAGCTTAGGGCTTCAGCACCCTGTCTTGCTGAGCCAGCCACTCCTGTCTGGCTCCAACACAGACTCAGGGTCTGAATCACTTGTCCCAAAACTGCAAGTTTACCTAAAAACAGCTCACAGGAGTGTGCTTGTCTTTAGCACTCAGATGCCCAACTCCCAATGGGGTCTAAACCCAGATAAATCCGTTTTACCCTGCATAAAGCTTATGCAGGGCAAACTCATAAATTGTTCGCCCTCTATAACACTGATAGAGAGATATGCACAGCTGTTTGCTCCCCCAGGTATTAATACATACTCTGAGTAAATTACTAAATAAAAAGTGATTTTATTAAATACAGACAGTAGGATTTAAGTGGTTCAAAGTAGTAACAGACAGAACAAAGTAAGTCACAAGCAAAATAAAATAAAATGCGCAAATCTATGCCTAATCAAACTAAATACAGATAATTTCACCCTCAGAGATGCTTCAGTAAGTTTTTCTCAGACTGGACACCTTCCAGGCCTGGGCACAATTCTTTCCCCTGGTACAGCTCTTGTTCCAGCTTAGGTGTTATCTAGGGGATTCTCCATGATGGCTCCTCTCCCTCTCTGTTCTCTTCCACCCCTTTATATATCTTTTGCATAAGGCGGGAACTCTTTGTCCCTCTGGGTTTTCACCCCCCCTCACTGGAAAAGCACCAGGTTAAAGATGGATTCCAGTTCAGGTGACATGATCACATGTCACTGCAAGACTTCATTACTCACTTGCCAGCACACACATATACAGGGAGACTCACAGGTAAACAGCCATCTGCAGACAATGGGAGTCATCAAGATTCCAAACCAACATTAATGGCCCACACTTTACATAATTACAATAGGCCCTCAGAGTTACATTTTATATTTCTAGTTTTAGATACAAGAGTGGTACATTTATACAAATCAGATGATCACACTCAGTAGATTATAAGCTTTGTAATGATACCTTACAAGAGACCTTTTGCATGAAGCATATCCCAGTTACGTTACATTACATTCACTTATTACCGTATTTTCTCTAAAACTATCCCAGTTACATTATATTGACTTATTATCAAGTTTTTATAAAACCATACAGACTGCACAACGTCACATATACCATATCCGAATATGCAAATCAGGGATTAAATATGAGAAGCATTACATTATGGAAATACTTAGAAGATCTGATTCTGCTCCCAGTGAAGTCAAGAGGAATTTTTCATTGGCTTCAAGAGTAGTAGGATTGAGGCTATAGTGTTCTGGGTCTTGACTACAGCATTTAAAACTTTTGCCAGAGGATATGTTTTAGTATTTAAAATAAAGTTCATGTAAACCTTTGCATATGGTGCAATTCTTGTCATCTGAAGTCCAGTGAAACATGTATTAAGCAACCACTCAAGGGATCAGTAAAAAGTGTTTTTCTACTGGAGTGTCTTTTACCAGACAAAAGTTAACAGTTCTACTGGCAAAACTGAAAAGGATCCAATAAAAGATTAAATCATTTCACATAGTCAGGTTTCTGTCAATAGACAGTAGAGAAATTTGCATGGAAACACATTCTCAATTGGTTGTGGACCACTTTGGAGGATGTCACTAACAGATTCAGTCTATCTACCATCTCCCACAATGGCTGATCTTTCTTAAAGAAATCCTCTCATATTATTTGTGTTTGTTTAAAAAAAGGAAAATAAGGTGACTTTAGTTTTTAACATACTGTCCCTTCCAGGCTATATGCGGTTCTGGTTGGAAAAGATCAAGCCTAGATGGGAAGATTCTTCACTGCAGAGTATGTGCCACTTGGGGACCAATCCCACATTTCTTGCAAACCAACAACTTCTTAGTGTGGAAGTTTTATGTCCACAAGGAATTCAGGAATGGAATACTGATAGAGAGAATGGGTTTTTCAAAAACACTTAAGGGAGTCGGAAGCACAAGTCCCGTTAACTTTCAATGGGATTTTAATTCCTAATTCTTTCAAAATAAAGTCCAACCATATGTACTGATGTCAACTCATTAGGTACATTTTAGATATCTGTATACTATTGGGCATATCTTTGCACTCAACTTTGGCCAAAGAAATGATCAGTTCCAGCTGTTATGTATTTGCAATTACATTTCTCTTTGGTTGAGTTTAACTGGATAGGTACAACAAGGAATAGGAACTTCAGAATCATAGAAATGCAGGGCTAGAAAGGACCCTGAGTGGTTATCTAGTCCATTCCACCCTTGATAAGGCAGGACCAAATATACCTAGACCATCTCTGACAGGTGTTTATGTAACCTGTTCCTAAAAACCTCCACTGATGGGGATTCCACAACTTTCCTTGGAAGCCTATTCCACTATTTAACTATTCTTATAGTTAGATATTCTTGATATCTAACCTAATCATTCTTATTTCAGGTTAAACCCACTATTTCTCATCTTGCCTTCAGTGGACGTGAAGAACAATTGATTACCATCCTCTTTATAACAACATTTTAACATATTTGAAAAATGTTGTTAGGACCCTGCTAAGTCTTCTTTTCTACAGACTAAACATACACCATTTTTAAAAACTTTTCCTCATAGGTCAGGTTTATCATTTTTGTTGCACTCCTCCAGACTCTCTCCAATCAATCCATATCTTTCTTAATATATTATGCCCACAACTGGACACAGTACTCCAGCTGAGGCCTCTCCAGTGCTGATTAGAGTGAGTCATTTACTGCATGAGTCTTAGATATGACACTTCTGTTAATACACCCCAAAATTATATTAGTCTTTTTTGAAATATCATATTGTTGGCTCATATTCAATTTGTGGTCAACTATTACCCCCAGATCCTTTTCAGCAGTACTACTGCCTAGAAAGCAGTTCCCCATTTTGTATTTGTGCTTTTGATTTTTCCTTTTTACGTGAAGTACTTTTCACTTGTCTTTATTGGATTTCATCTTGTGATTTCAGACCAATTCTCCAATTTATCAAGGTCATTATGAATTTGAATACTGTGCTCCAAAGTGCTTGCCATGCAGCAGCAGCTCCAGGCACCAGCTCTCCAAGCGCGTGCCTGGGGTGGCAAGCCGCAAGGGGCGCCCTGCCGGTCCCTGCGAGGGCGGCAGTCAGGCAGCCTTTGGCGGCTTGTCTGCGGGAGGTCCGCCGGTCCCGCGGATTTGGCAGCAATTCGGCGGCGGATACGCCGAAGCCGCGGGACCAGTGGACCTCCCGCAGGCATGCCGCCGAATCTGCGTTACCAGCGGACCTCCCACAGGCATGTCGCCGAATCTGCGGGACTGGAGACCTCCCGCAGGCAAGCCGCCGAAGGCAGCCTGCCTGCCGTGCTTGGAGCAGCAAAAAAGCTAGAGCCACCCCAGTTGCCACGCTTGCCAGCTTGGAGTCATTCACAAATGTTATAAGGATTATCCATTCCATTATTCAAGGCATTAATGAAAATATTGAATAGTTTCTAAATCCATCTGAAGTAAGCTTGTCTGAATTAATGTGAACACTCACCTGGCCACCTGGTCACTCTCTGCACGCCGCAATTAATGTGGAATCCAAATATTTAACACCCAATGAAGAAAGACACAGGAAGACCACCATCTCTTTAACATACTCTCTGATTTAAGTTTGTAAATATGTATTAAATATTATATCCTTCATCATCTATGGAATGCAGAGTCTGCTGTCCTTTATTGGGCCTTTGTCTGCTTAATATTTAACACAACTGGAATGACTGAATCACTGGAGAAAGGAATCAGAGCATTTATTAGGCTTTGCAATAAATGTATCTAGGCTAAGATTTTCTAAATAACTTGATTGATAGCACTGTAAAATAAATGCAAATGCATACGATTATGTTTATTTCACTGCACATTACTATTTGTTTTTTGCATCCCTAATTGTTTGTAGTTCTGGAAGATTAATTTAAGAGTTATTGCTTCAGATATAATTAATACTGTCTGCCTTGGGAAAAATGTTGAGGGCAGGTAAAAGCCTTTTAATAGCCATGCATTTTTCCCTTCTAACAAGAGTACATAAAATATAATATTTTATATTCACCAGGCCTATACTAATTTAACAAATAATTTATCTAGTTCAACATCCCCTCAAGTACTCTTAATCTTTTAAAAACAAATTGTACCCTAAAGAATATCTGTTTGCGCAATTCATAAAAGTACATTATAAGCACTGTAGCTATTGGTAACTTTTAAGAGTAATAGGCAGCCAAGTATTCAAACTTAAGACAATCTGAATGATACCAATAGAGTTACCAGATTTTTCAAAATTTAGATAGGTAGAATCAAGAAGCATTGGGGGTGCGGGGGAGGGAAGTAGATAGAGTTCTTATTGAAACTGGACAAATTGAACTTCTGTCCTTTGAAATGCCAAGTGAAATCTGCTGTGTAAGCCAGATACAGATCTACTAAATATGAAATAGATCATTGTTTCTCAGTCTTTTTTGATACCAGGGACTGGTTTGCTGTCTTCCTAAACTGTGTCAGGGAGAACTCAGGGACCGGTGCCAGTCCATGGACTGGTCAATGAGAAACACTGAAATAGAGAACTCAGATTTCATTTAGGGTTTTACTGTTACTTTCAGAGCCCATTCTTCTATTGTTTTCCTAACCATATCACTAGCAATCAGCTCATCACAGGACAACCACCTCAAGATCTTGCCGGTAAAAGCAAGGTGAGCCATTAATAGTTTCCAGCACCATTTGCAGTTTGAGTTTGAAGAAGTCACCTGATCTTACTTTTATATCTGAATAAATGTTATCATCAACACTATATAGCTCAGCTAGTCCTCAGGTTAACTGATACTAAACAAATAAAGAGGGGTTCTAGAAAAAAGGCAAAGAAAAAGAAGTAAAAGGTGGAGCAGCAGCCCTGTTCCCCTCCAACCTCAGAAGCAGAAAATGCCTCATCCTAGAAATCTAAATCTTTGAATGCACCTTGTGACCTGCGACAGTAAAGGCAAAAGGAAACTAGAACTTAATGGGTCTACAGACCTGCAAACTAGAGTTGGTCAAAAATATGGGGTTGGGGGGAATTTAAAATTTCTGACATTATTTCCTTGCATGAGTTTTTTTAAATGGACACGTTTTTCACTTTTGTGAAACATTTTATTGTTGGACTTTAAAAAAAATTCAAATCAGGTAATTTTAAAAAGTTTCTATTTTCAAAAAACCAAATGAAAAGGACGACCAGTCAAAACACCCCCATACCACCCAAAAGTGATGCCTGAGTTTTAGAACTGCTTGGTTGTTTTTTTTTGTTAGAAAATCTGTGTGTGTGTGTGTGTGTGTGTGTGCGCACGCGTGCTAAAGAGAGAGGGAGAGAGAGAGAAAGAGACCTCCAAACACACTCCAAAATAACCAATAGCCCAAATGTTAGGATACTCATCTGGGATCCAGACAACCCTGCTCTGTCTCATTCTATCTCTGGTCCAATAAATATGCAAAAATTTCTTGCTCTGCCTGATTCAGGGCAGGGATTTAAACCTGGGTCTCCTACCTCTCAGCTGAGTGCCTTGTCCACTGGGGTATTAGCTATTATGGGGCAAGTCACTGCCATTTTTTCATTAATTCCAATGCAAATTCTTCACGAACTGGAAATCTTGTTTTCTGACCAGCTATATTAAGTATACTAAGTATAAAGAAGATAATTAAGACAGATGAACACAACAGAGCAAAGAAGTAGGATGATGGCCACAGATGATGATGACCAAACAAAATGAAGAAGAAGAAGACTACAAAACAAAACTAAACAAAACAAACAAACAAGACCAAATGGCAAAGACAAAACCTCACATTTGTATTTACATTTTCCAATAAACAAACAAACAAAAAACCCCAACAGCA
This sequence comes from Terrapene triunguis, assembly GCF_002925995.2. Classification (NCBI taxonomy): domain Eukaryota; kingdom Metazoa; phylum Chordata; order Testudines; family Emydidae; genus Terrapene; species Terrapene triunguis. Next base: position 2,515,224 of record NW_020664393.1, on the reverse strand, counting down.
GTTTCATAAAAATTCTAGCTTTTGAAAAAAATACTGTTTCCACAAAAACAATTTTCATTAAACAACTTTCAACCAGATTTACTGCAGACAAAGACCTAGTAGACTATATGTAGGAATTAATGGATCATCCTAATTAACATAGTTGGCATAATCTAGAGAATAAACCAAGCATGAATCACTGCAAAATTTCAATGGATGCTGTAACCTTCCTCACACCTAAACAAAGCATTCTAATCACCTAAAGGGAGGAAGAAGAAAATAAAATAAAAATATCCTAAGCAGAACCTCATCTACCAGGGAAGGGTGAGGAGTAGAAAACTGAACTGGGTCAGATTCTTGGCTAATATAAATTGCCGTAGCTCCAGTGATGTTCAGTGGAGTCATGCTGTTTAACACCAGCTGTGGATCTAGTCCATGAACTCCAGTAGGGACATCGTTTTTCAGACCTATTATATCTGGGAAATGCTTAGGAACTATGGTGACAGGCACTATAAAAAATTCTAAGATACACTGATAGATAGTGATGCTACCAATACACTGATGCCCAACATTTAGTTGAGATTCTTCAGTCATATCACTTAGCAAGAGATGAATGTTGAAAAAAATTACAAAACATTGAAAACTTTGTTACCTCAGGCTTTTTTCTTTTAAGTAATTTTAGCATTTTACTTGTTACTCTATTCCATTTGGTTCAACAAACAGGTTGACTTAATTGTACAACCAACTAGTACAAATAATTTATTTCTCCATTAGTAGATGTTGGTTGGTCCTAATTTTATTCTTGCATGACTTGGATCTTTCTTTCACTTCTGCATTTCCTCTTGTGACATGAATATAAGAACATCTAGATAGACAGCAATATTTTGGCTTCCCCATCTCAGTTGATAACCTGATGTATCATTTCATTAAATTATTGCTCCTTTTGGGCTTTCCATTTCTTTTTGTTTCCTTTTCCATATTGAGCAGCAATTATTATTTTCAGACACTACTGCTGTGTTAGTATGTTAACCAATCAATTTATCTTTTTATGATTAAATTTCCCTTTATTTTGGGAGGCGTGTGTGTAAATTTTTGCAAATTGAAACGCTTTGGAGAGATGATGATTGCAGTGGATTGCAGTTGTGAATCATATTTTCCACAGACTTAATGAGTTCCATCACACCCAAAGCAGAACCTCCTGAAACCAAGGACAGGAGAGAGAAGAAGACACCATTAAGTGAACAGGGAATCTCAGGATGCTGGTATAATTAACCTGGAAATCTTTTAGGCCCAGATCCTCAAAGGTGTCTAGGTGCTTAACTTCCATTGAAATCCAGATTACCTGAAATCAATGGGAGTTAGGCACCTAAATACCTTGGATGATCTGGGTCTTAGATACCACAGTGATGGGCATCTTAGATAGCTCTGAGCTGGACAGATGAATAGTAATAACCTATTATGCTACTAGTTTTTTCTGAAGATCTGTAGGAGCGGGTCCTGCGATGACTAACACAGCATATAGTTCTAGGGTATAAAATAAGTCAAAATGACTTAATTAACATCTACTATTTTTAGTACAGTGCAGATCTAAATAACACTAAACCAGAATTTGTTTTAATAAATATGTAATATAGGCAGTACACGTAATTGACGTGTTCAGTATACAATGTCAATATGTTCTGTTCCTCTGGACAATTAAGTTACAGTAGAACCTCAGAGTTACGAACACCAGAGTTACGAACTGACCAGTCAACCACGCACTCCATTTGGAACCAGAAGTACACAATCAGGCAGCTGGAGAGACGACGACAACAACAACAACAAAGAAAATACAATACAGTACAGTGTGAGATGTAAACTATTAAAAAAAATAAAGAGAAAGCAGCATTTTTCTTCTACATAGCAAAGTTTCAAAGCTGTATTAAGTCAATGCTCAGTTGTAAACTTTTGAAACAACAACCATAATGTTTTGTTCAGAGTTAACGAACATTCCATAGTTACGAACAACCTCTATTCCAGAGGTATTCGTAACTCTGAGATTCTACTGTACCTTCAGAACTGCAGCAGAGACTTTATGGCATATTTTCTGCAAGGAGTAGCCTTCAGAGTGTCCTTGTTTCTAAGGACATACAAGTATTTTATTTCCTCTGACATTCTTTCCAGTACACTTAGAATGAGGATATTTTTGCTCTGTCATTGCTTGGATGGTGTGACAGGGTGACTTGCTTTCTTTAATTTCTTGCTGTTCCATTAATCCACATGAAGTTTGAATGCTAAGCAAAAATTGTTCCTTCAAACACCAGCAACAAAAAATGGAGGGGTAATGTCATTCCATTAAAACATGAAGAAAGACCAAAAGCATGATTATTAACAGGATTCTATCTATGGTAAATCATCCATCTCTCTCTATCTCCTTACATTGACTAATGCAGTGACAACATTTGAACAAGGCAAATGGTTCCTGACATTTCACACCTTGGTCTTCACCCTTTTCACACCCACTTTAAAGCTTTTTATAGCTTCTTCCTTGAAAACAACTGGAGCAGCAGAAGAAGAACCAAGGTCACTGAATATGAATATATATTCAGCGTTTGCAATTACAAACCAGTATGTGTCTGTGAAATCAGTTAATCTCTTTAAAAAAACCCAACACCTTCTATGCAGTGTTCTTAGTGTCAGCCTGCACTGTATATAGTGCATAATTAGCACCAATTTTACTGAGGAGGTCCCATTCATCAATCTGTTTAAATCAGCAGTGCCAACTGTGTCATGTAAAACAGTCAGCAGCTGGCATTGGTGCTTGCATCTCAGCATGCAACCAAAATATTCTAATACCAATTACTTCTCTGCTTGCAGAGCATTCTCTCGCGGATCTCAGATTTATACTATTTCTCTCTTTTCTTTTTCTTCTTCACACCAGCCTTTTCTTTCCCTTACTCCTCTTTTTTTTCAGGGCAATTACACATACAGAGATAGCATTTCATTTTCTGTTACAATCAATTAAGAGTTCATGAACAATTTGGAAAGAGTTCATAGGAGAAATAAAGAGGGCTTTACAGAATAAACAAACACTTTATTTGGAAACAGTCAGACAGACGACATGCTCTGGGTTTATTAAATGGATAAAGATCAGTGAGGCAATTCCAACTAGGACTTAGACCAGGGTAGAATTGGGCATATTCCACATCTAAAACAGGAAATAAAAGAAATTTAAAACCCAAACTTTAGGGAATTTAGATTAGAGACTGGTTGGTGAGCCAAGGCTGTGATTTCCCTGGAAACGTTATCTCCTTGACTCAAAAGTTAGAAAGAGGCTACAGGAACAACAGAACAAAGGTGGGGTAAGAAGTAGTTTGTTGTTGTTGTTGTTTATTTTTATTTTCCAAAATGTACAGGTGCCTTTACATTTTAACTGATAAAATCATTGCACTTTTACACGTCTTTATACTTTTCAGGATTTCTGCTGAAAAGGGCAAACCCTGGAAGACTTACTCATTCCCTGGTTACTACAGGCCAGACTTGTGATTCCCTTACACTGAGAAGCACTTTGCTCCACCTGTTGTGACATAACCATTGACTTCAGTGGGTCTACTGAGTAAGCTCCTATTCAACATGAGCTTCAGTGGGTCTATTCGTAGTAAGCTCCTATTCAACATGAGAGAAGGCAACAGAATATGGCCCTAAGTCCTCAAGAATGCAGAACTCTCACTGAGATAGATGGAAGTTTTTACTGAATAAAAACTGAGTAAACTCTTCAAAATATGGCCTGATATTTTTATTTTGTCTTCCAATTATATTTGAAAATAGCATTGCTACTTTAGCACTGATGCCTGGTGTTGGGGTCAGCGACTAAAGGATATCTCTGTAACAATAAAGAAATAATTAGAAGAGGAAACAAGAGACCTCTTTGAACTTTAGCATGTTTGATTAATCTCCTGTGTAATTACAATGAATAGGTTTGGTTGTATAGCCACAGAACAGGATTTTTACTCTACTTTCTATTTTGAGGCTGCTGTTGTATGATAGGTGATGAGATATGACTCACAACTGACTGATAAACACTTCTCATTACTGTTGTTTTGTACAACAGACAAATTTAACCTTTTGACTTTTGAAAATGTTAAGACAGTAGACAGGGGCATCATTTACTATGGGGCAAGGGGAGGCAGTTGTGCTCCCAGACTATTCATAGAGCTATAAAAAGCAACAGAGAGTCCTGTGGCACCTTTAAGACTAACAAATGTATTGGAGCATAAGCTTTCGTGGGTGAATACATGTGTTTGATGAAGTGGGTATTCACCCACGAAAGCTTATGCTCCAATACATCTGTTAGTCTTAAAGGTGCCATAGGACCCTCTGTTGCTTTTTACAGATCCAGACTAACACGATTACCCCTCTGATCATAGAGATACGTTTCCCACTTTCCTCATCCCCTCCAAGATTTTGCAAGGTATAATATAATCACATATATGGTTCTGCATGCTGACACAACTTCCCCTCCACCCACTCAATTTTTTCTGAAATGACACTCCTGGTTGTTTTCTGAAAATTTTGAGGATTAATGTCACATGTAGCCTGAATGTTTTCATTGCTCATGGAATTTACCTCCAACTATCCTCTTTCATACAACTGCCTTCTCACATGGGTGCATCGTGAAATGCATGAATGGGTCCATGCAAATGGATGAGGAATAGTTGTGGGTGCACATGGAACCAGATTGTGCACCATATCTTCCATTTGTATCCACTCAAGTCAACCAGAGTTCTGAGTAAAGAATTCATTACCCAAGGCCAGGAATGCCCCGTACCTGCCAATAGTATGAGAGGGGCCAGAGTGAGGGCAGCCAGCTTCAGCAGTGTTATTGAGCATGTTTAGTCCATGTGAGCATGCTCAGTACAAGCCAAGCAGCAAATCTGGAGGGTCACATAATCCTGCATGCCCCCCTCATGCTTTGCCTCTGCGCAAGGCCTTGTTATCATGACATGGGTAGTATATTTTAAAAGCGGGCAATGTTTTCAAATGTCAACCCCCTGTGTTTTAGTACGTGTTAATATTTGATCTTTTAGCATCAGTCTGAATACAAAAATCTAGCTAGTGTGATTAAAACAACAGCAAAAACAAACTTTTAACAAAGCAAGTTGATTGTCCATCTCCACTCCCAACTTCTGCTTTGGGACTCTCGCCCAGCCTCTGACATCATCCCAGCTACTCTCAGTTGTGCCTTCTCTAACTGGTTCCCTAACATCAAGCCATTTTGTTCACAAATCATCTTTGGTTAATGTTATCTACTGTAAAGGTGGAAGTATAACTTGTGCTGTACGCTAATTATTTGCCAAGTTTAATTTGTTATTATTTTCTTAGGGAAAAAGAACACTGACACTGGTTTTGTTTAGATTTTATTCTTGGGCACAGGTGCAATTTAAAAGCAATCTGTAATTTTTTTTTTTTTTGAGGGAGGAGAGGGATATACTTGGTTTCTAAAGCCTTCAATGTTAAATTCCATCACAGAGGAAATTTTAACAGGAAATATGGCTTTATAATGAAAACTGCAACTCTGGCTTAACTTCAGTGGTGCAAATGCCTGGCAATAACATACAGTACATATATAGTGACTTACAAACTCCTGACAGGTCCTGAAGCCTGTTGCCATGGTACTGGCTTGAATTCTAGGCCAGCACTGAATTGCAGGTTGTAACTCTTACTGCATCCAGCTGTCATTGTGCTGCAGAATATTTTCCTTTGACAGAAGATCACTGAGGTTCTAGATAAAATTCTACAATTCTGGCGGAACAGGGGTGGGGGATGTAAGCACATATATTTCACAAAATATTTGTGTGTCTTTCCTGTAATTTTAGCATAAATGCAAAAATGTGGAAATCCAGTGTTAAAGAAATGACTCGCACCAATACAGCTGCATGATTTATATTGGCTAAACTCTGGCAAACACCTTCTCTCTCTTATCCTATCCCAACTGCAGCTATATTTTCGTCAAAGGCATCAGTGCATCCTGACAGCACAGAACAAAACATCATTTGGTATATGTACAGTCAGGGAGTTAAAAAACTACAGTCTTTCCCCATTAAGTAGCTCTCTCTTGTCTCTTCGGTTATCCCTCAATGCGAGGATGATGTCTGCCAAGGGGGTTCATTGGTCAGTTTTTAAGTAGCTGAGAAGCCCAATTCTTGCCCTGCATATTTTCTCACAGAAGTGACAGGTGTAATCTTGGAGGGGACATAGTTGTTGACTGGACTGTTGTGCCCTTTCTTTCCTGCTTTGTCGCTTCTCTGTCTCATGAGCACGTCTGTTCTCAAAGTGAGCTGTGGCTTGGTGTATGGTGTGGTGCCGCTGTGTTCTGTTCCGTGCCAAGTCCTCCCAGTTTGTTGGGTTGATGCCTCCATTTTTAAGATGTACTTTCAGTATGTCTTTGAAACGCTTCCGCTGCCCTCCGTGAGCCCTTCTTCCCTGACTTAACTGAGAGAAGAGTACTTGCTTCGGGAGGCAAGTGTCAGGCATATGTACACTGTGGCCAGCCCAGCAGCATTGGTATTTCATGACCTGCGCTTCTATCCTGCTGATGTTGGCTGCAGATAGAACACTGATGTAAGTGCGTCGGTCTTCCCAGCTGATCCTGAGAAGCCTCCTGAGGCAGCGCTGCTGGAACCACTCCAGCTGCTTGAGATGCCATCTGTAGGTTACCCAGGTCTCACACCCATAGAGAAGGGTGGGGATGACAACTGCCTTATAGACCAAGATCTTGGTACCTGTTTGTAGATCCCTATCATTGAAGACTCATTTGAGTAGTCTTCCAAAGGATGAGCTGGCACAGCGGATCCTGTATTCAATTTCTATGTCAACACTGGCTGTTTGGGAGAGGTGGCTGCCAAGGTGCGGAAAATGGTCCACATTTTCCAGGAGTTCTCCACTGATGGTGATTTGTGGAGTATGAAGAATAGTTTGTGCAGGTGAGGGCTGGTAGAGTACCTTGATTTTCCTGATGTTGAGAGAGAGACCCAGGCTCTGATAGGCATCTGCAAAAAGATTTAGCGTGCTTTGCAGGTCAGCCTCTGTGTGTGAAAGAATGACACAGTCAGTGATGCCAATTCTCATGATCTTAGATTTTGTTTGAAGACGTCGAAGATCGAGGAGTTGGCCATCCATACAATACTCAATCCTGATTCTGTCAGAAAGGCGGTCATGAATGAGAATCAGGATCACGACAAAGTAAATGGAGAAGAGTGTTGGAGCAATCACACAGCCCTGCTTAACACCGGTTCGAATGGTGAATGGTTCGGTCTCTGAGCCGTTGCACAAAATGGTGGCAGCCATCCCATCATGGAGTAGTCTGATGATGGAAATGAATTTCTGTGGACAGCCAAACCTACTCAGCACCTTCCATAGGGCATCACGATTGATAGAGTCAAAGGCCTTGGTTAAGACAATGAATGCCATGTACAGTTCCTGGTGTTGCTTTCTGCATTTCTCCTGAATCTGTTGTGCCACGAAGATCATGCCGGTTGTGCCTCAGGATGGCCTGAAGCCACACTGTGATTCAGGGAGGAGTTCCTCGGCAAGCGGGAGGAGATGGTTTAGTAGGATCTGGGCAAGAATCTTCCCTGCGATGGAGAGGAGAGCAATACTTCTGTAGTTCCCACAAGATTTGTCTCCTTTCTTGAATATTGTAACAATAGTGGCATTCTTAAAGTCAGGTGGAATTTCTTCCCAGATTTTGTTGAGGAGTTGGCAAAGTTTGTGCTGGAGCATTGTTCTATCAGCTTTAAACCTCAGCTAGGATGCTGTCTGGGCCTGGTGATTTTTTGTCTGAGTGATGGCACGCTGGACTTCCTCAAAAGATGGGGGATCAGCAAGGTGTTCCAGTGCTGAGTGTTATGGAATAAACTCAGTGGTGTTTCAGAGACCATAGATTTGAGGTTTAGTAGGCTCTCAAAGTGCTCCTTCCAGCGTTGTTTAATGGCTGCATTGTACTTGAGGAGGGTGGAGCCATCCTGGGAACATAAGGGGGTTGGGCCTTTGGAGCTTGGTTCATAAATAGCTTTTTTTGCTTGAAAGAAGCTTCTCATGTCATCCTGGTCTACGAAACCGGATCTCAGAGGCCTTCTCTTGTCACCACTTGGTTTTGATGTCACGTAGCCTCCTTTGAACTTTGGATTTAAGCAGGTGATAGGCCTCATGTTTTCATTTGTTAGAGGAATCATTTTGCCAGTTACAAAATGCATTTCATTTCTGTTGAATTAATGCTAGGATTTCCTCGTTGTTTCCATCAAACCAGTCTTGGTGTGTGATAAATAAAGGGGGAGGGGGTTGCTCCCTTTTGTGGACACCCAGCCAGCTAGTTAGCTATAAAGACCCTCTTAGTGGCTGTTCTCTGCTTTCTTTACCTGTAAAGGGTTAAAAAGTCTCCCTGGCTAGGTAAAAGAAAGGGAGTGGGCACCTGACCACACGAGCCAATGGGAGGGCTAGAACTTTTTAAAATTGGGAAAAAAACTTCCATTTGTCTGTTATTGTTCTCCGGAGAGAGGGGACAGAGCAGGACAGGGCTGGAGCTATGCTATAAAAAGCTTTAAAGCCAGGTATGAAAAAGCATCAAATCATACCTCAACCCTACTTATCCGAAACCCCGAATATGTAAGTAATCAGGAAATGTCTAGGAAGACACAATTAGGGTTATTTATTTTATTTCTTATTGGCTTGTGGACTCCTCTGTGCTAACCCCAAATGTTTTTTGTTTTGCTTGTAACTTTAATTTGGACCTCAAGAAGGTTATTCTTGATGTTTAATTTTTGTAAGTGTTTTTTTAAAATCTAGCAAAAGCCTAAGTTCCAGATGTATTTTCTTGCTTTTTGTTTTTAATAAAATTTACCCTTTTTTAAGAACAGGATTGGATTTTTGGTGTCCTAAGAGGTTTGTGCATATGTTGTTTAATTAGCTGGGGGCAACAGCTAATTTCCTTTTGTTTTCTTTCTCAGCTCTTCCACAGAGGGGGGGGGGGTGAAAGGGCTTGAGGGTACCCCACTGGAAGGAATTCCCAAGTGCGCCTTCCTGGGTTCCAAGGGGTTTGCATTTGGGTGGTGGTCAGAGAGAAGCTGTAACCTTGGGGGTTTAATACAAGCTTGGAGTGACCAGTATTAATTTTTAGAATCCTTATGGGATCCCACCTTCTGCATTCGAAGTGCCAGAGTGGGGAATCAGCCTTGACAGTGCCAATGAGTGGAATATCCTATGGTTTCATAGATTCATAGATTCATAGATTCTAGGACTGGAAGGGACCTCGAGAGGTCATCGAGTCCAGTCCCCTGCCCGCATGGCAGGACCAAATACTGTCTAGACCATCCCTGATAGACATTTATCTAACCTACTCTTAAATATCTCCAGAGATGGGGATTCCACAACCTCCCTAGGCAATTTATTTTCAGCACATGCATTGTTAATGGTGCTTTTAAGTTGATCCCAATGCTATTGAATGTCAATGATGTTCTCAAGCAGGTTAGAGAGTTTCTTAGACTGATGTTGCTGGAACGTCTTGCAGCTGGCTTGATCCTGAAGTGCTTTGACGTTATATCACTTCCTCTTGGTCTTTGGGTGTTTGCGGTGTGGTGGAGCGAGCTGCAAGTACATGATTGATTTTACTAATCAACGGTCTGTCCAACAGGGATCGGTACCACTCATAGCTCGTGTTACACAGACATCGGTATAGTCTCGGTCTCTGACTATAACATAGTCAAAGAGGTGCCAGTCTTTGGACCGAGGATGTTTCCTCTTAAATTTGTTACTCTGTCTAAAGATGGTATTTGTGACAAGCAAGTCATGCTCTGTACATTTGCTGAGGAGGAGAATACCATTGGGGTTTACATTTCCCACCCCTTCCTTGTCTATTGTGCCTCTCCAGAGTTGGGAATCCTATCTGACTATGGCATTGAAATCTCACAGGAGGATGAGTTTGTCTGCCTTAGGTGTGGCTGTGAGGACTGCATCAAGAATTCTATAAAACTTCTCCTTATTGTCTTCCTCATCATCGAGTGCTGGGCCGCATGCTCTGATGACCGTGGCGTATTGGTTGTTGCTAAGCTTGAGCCGAAGAGTCATGAGAGGCTCGTTGATCCCCACGGGAAGCTCCAAAAGCTGACTGGCGATCTTATTTTTGATGGCAAAGCCAATCCTGTGAATGCGTCTTTCTTCAGATGGCTTTCCTTTCCAAAAGAAGGTGTAGCCACCTCCATGCTCTTTTAATTGGCCCTCATCGGCCCAGCGGGTCTCACTAAGAGCTGCAATGTCAATGTTGAGTCTTGCCAGTTCTCTGGCAATTATGGCAGTTCTTTCTGGGCATTCACTGCGCTGAGAGTCCATAAGGGTGCGGACATTCCAGGTGGCAAAATTCATTGTCTTGTAGCTCTTGTTTTGGCCGCAGAGTTGAGTGATCCCACTGGATATGGCCATCCAGTTGGAAGAGTGTGAGACAGCCTATGTTTGGGACATTTTTTCTAGCCTGCTCCCTATTCCGGGTGAGCAGAGGCGATCCTAAAAAGGCCTGCTCAGTCACAGCTGCTGCTGCCGAAATGCACGTCTGTCTAAACCAAGCACAAAATGACCATCACACAGCTGCTGCCTGCATGCATATTTGTGACTAAAGACTCCCAGAGATCACTGCTCCTGTCTTCCTCGCCACTCGTCCGTCGCCACAGGACTTTGTGCGGGTCTGAACCCGTTGTCAGAGGCCTGCATGTGAAATCAGCGCGCAGGCGATAACCACACAGAACTTGACAGGAGGAAAACCCTGACCCAGTGGCAAGGAGATCCAAGACAGCCACGGGCCTCCCTCCTGCTGCAGCCCTCATCTGCCTTCACAGCCACAGAGTACTAGAAGGGCTTCTATAGGTGGCCGATCCACCATTGAGGTCTTTTGAAGTTTGGACTATGGTTAGTCAAGAGCCTCGCCTCAAACCTACTCGCCAAGGGGTACCCTACCAGGAGTATAAAAGCTCCAGACAATATAGCTCTGAAGGTCTTTTGCCCATGCAAGCCTTTCTACCATGACATGGTTGCAGTCCATCAGAGAGGATTAAGTAGCAGGCACTATATGGAGAGCAATGCCCATCCTCCCTAGAAACTGTCATCAAATCTAAATTATAAAAGCAGAGGACACTGCATACCCTCTTTACATAGATCCACATGATTAATAATAATAATAATAATAATACTTGCATTTGCATAGTGCCTTCCAGCAGAGAATCTCAAACATTAATTAAAGCCTCACAACACCCCTTTCAGTTAAATTTTATATTATTCTGTGACAAGACAGAGAGTCCGGTTAACAGGCTAAATGTCAGCCTTGAAATATCAGCACACTAAAGGCAGGAGTGCAAATCCCACTAGCATTGTCTCACTCCTTTATCTTCCTAAAGTAAATATACTGAGTTCCCTGAAGTTCACCCTGTGGATCTTTGGGATAAAATATGGAGCCGTGGAGACATTAAAGTTCTTATAGCACTTTCATAAGAATAAGCTTTTTTCTGCATTGTCTTGGGCCAGGATTTCCCCTTCCCTTCCAATTGAGCAGTATGCTGTGGGCTGGTTGCCTGGCTGCTGCTCTCCATTGTATACATTTCACTGATATCATTCATCATTTGCAAAGCACTTCAGAATGAAAGGTGGTGTACAGAGGCAAACTGCTATTATTTTACAAGTTGTAAACTGAGGCACAGAGAGGTTATAAGACTGTGGTGGACTCAGGAAAAAAAGCTAGGACTCCTGAATCCCAGTCATCTACTATAACCACTAGACCACAAAAACAAAACAATCCATTCTGGCACTGAACAATGAATTGTGCTGACAAGTTATATAAATCTCATGCTTTTTGAGTTCACTAAAGCCTAAGTTAATGGCTTCCTTGAGCTTTGTTACCCTCCTCAGGGGTGTGTGCACAAGCCAGAAAGGAGGGAGTGGAGGTGGCTATAAATATTTGGCTCCAACATGTGCATTACATCTGTTCACAAGGGAAATGGTGAAAAATGTTTGAAAGATCCAAGTATGCAACTAATGCTGGCCAAAGGTAAAGTAACATTTACAAAATCTTCTTTAGTAAATACTTTATCATGAGACCTCTGACCACATGGAACATATACAATTTAAAGTGCCCAGGCAGTAGGAACAAAGAATAAAAAGAAAAAAGGAAATATGAGCAACATGGGCCAAATTCACCTCTGGCAGTAGCTTTACTGCAGCTTGTGGAGTTAGGCCAGGGATCAATGGAACCCTATAAGTTCACAGAAAAGTGGAACAAATTTGTGAAGATCTATTTGGGAAACATAATAATGGTCTCCTTATGTTTCAGAAGTAAAATGGGTGGAGGGCAGGAACAGTCCCCTGTGAGGGGAAGGGAAAAAAATGAGGCCAATCATGAGGTTGCAATGCTAAAAATCTTATATTTGTCCTAACAATGCACACTTGGTCTAGGTCATGGTTCTTGGCTCCCAACAAAGATATTCTGTTGGGCAAAGTCACAGAAGATGGCAGTTTGAAGAGGCTGCATGGTGTCCCAATCCTTACCAGCCTAAAAGGAGGGGGAAATGCCTACCATCTGCAAAGAAGCAATGTAATGAGAGGTAATCACACAGAGACAGTATGGTTTCTAAGACAGGACTAATCTTTTACAGTAGAACCTCAGAGTTACGAAGTGACCAGTCAACCACAAACCTCATTTGGAATTGGAAGTATGCAATGGGGGGAGGGATAGCTCAGTGGTTTGAGCATTGGCCTGCTAAACCCAGGGTTGTGAGTTCAATCCTTGAAGGGGCCACTTAGGGATCTGGGGCAAAATCAGTACTTGGTCTTGCTAGTGAAGGCAGGGGGCTGGACTTGATGACCTTTCAAGGTCTCTTCCAGCTCTAGGAGATAGGATATCTCTTCTATTATTATTAATCAGGCAGCAGCCGGGGGAGCTTTCCCTAGGTGTTTATAACTCTGAGTTTCTACTGTACTTACTGCCAGCTGAATTGCTCTTGGAACCAGCTACCTGACTTGAGAGGCAGGGTTGTAACTAACAGTAAAAATATCAGCCATATTTTAGATATCTGTTCATGAGGAACCTCTGTTGGAAGAACTGGTCCAGCCCATATCTATATTGTCATTCACTAAGAAGTACATTACATTACTCTAGTGTTTGGTTTTTTAAAAGATCATAAAATATTGGCCTTTCTGGAGCTATGCTTTCTAGGAGGACATTAGTCATTGCTCACAAAATTATGGTTTGTTTTTTAAGAGAAGCAGCTGGACTTAGCCACTTTTCTCGGTGCAATATTTAGCTGGTGACCTGCAGCAGCCAGACTAGTGTACCATCTGGCCTACTCAGTAACCTTTCAAAGGGTTTGACTCCCAGGAGCAGGCAATATAGAAGAAGAATAACTCAATTGATATAATGTCATGCTTGAAAGCAACTCCTATTCTGGCTTTTAATTGAGGGAAGAGATCTGGTAAGCTATCTAAGGAAGCAGGGAGGACTATGGCAGAGGAATATAGCAGGTTCTCATTCTCAGCATGCTGGGGAGAGGGTACATTTTGAGGGCTATTTTGTGTCTTGTAAACTAAAACTTGCTCAGGGGAGAAGTAGAAGGGTCATGCTGCAGCAAGACACCCAGCCAGAATTTCTCTGGATGCTCCCCATTATATCTATCCAGTTATGCTAGCCAGTGTGAAGAGATAGACAGGGCCATGGCCTCACCCTCAAGGTGGAAATTAAGCTCCTCTTCACAGTACTGATTCATGCCCAATCCAGTGCAGTGCACTGATACCTAACAATCTTCTCGATGCAGGCGGAGGAACCAGTGCTCCTATTTCTCCTTCATTCTGTGGTATAGGAACCCACATAGATAAAGAGATACTTAAATTGGCCTCCAAGTTGATTGATTGTAAAATGTAAAAAACAAAAACAAAACATAAAAACCAGTGGTGTTCCTGGATGAGATCACATGGGAATGTCAATATAATGGCATGAATGATGCCATTGTGCGGGACACTGCATTGCTGTATCTCCCTGAAGTGTACATAGTGACTTCATGTAATGTAAAAATTGTCAGAAAGGCACTGGATTTAAACCCAGCAAAGGTAGAAAGTGAATCTCCTCTCCCTTCCTTTCATAACCCAGGATGTCAGTTCCTTGCCACTCCCACCTCCTGCCCACCTAGGCGGTGATAAAGGACCAAAAATTTTGTCCTTCGAACAAAACGTCTGGGTCTGGAGAGGGGTCCTGGGCATGCACCTCTGCACAAACACCAACCTTCCCTTCTAGTGGGGTTAGAGTTAACCCTGGAACAAGCACCACTTTTACAACAGAACAACACTTTTCTCTAACCCAGGCAAAGGCAGGAGTAGACCTAGGACAGGTTCTCCAGCAGGAGTTACACAAAATCCCTTGTCCCTGATACAGAAAAAAGCACACAGGCACCCTATGCCTGGCTAGATATGCAGATTGTCTGCGTCACACCCATGCAATCCCCTCTCCCCACCCCGCACACACACTTTGGGTCAGTCCAACCTAGCCATGCTCTCTGACACTGGCCTGCAGTGTGAGCTCAGAATGGTGTATCAGTTACATGGTCTCAGCTGTTCTGCCAGCTCCAGGCTGGGATTTTATAAGAGTCCCCTTTTGCAAGCAGCTGGATCTCCTTCAAGGAGCTGTTAGTTCAGTCTATCTCTCAGCCCTAGCTCAGGGTTCCTCCTTTTTGGCTCAAGCCCTCCCAGTGATCAGAGCTAATTCTGTGTCTTTGTTTGGAGTGGCACTCCCCCACAGCCAATCAGTTTTGTCCAGAGAAGCAGGGAGCAGGGGAAATGAGGAGAGGAAGGAGGGAAGTAAGTTTCTGCCCAGCCCTACAAAAACAAAACAAAACATTTTTTACAAGGAGTTTGAGTGTAGGCTTTAGGTTATATCAATAATATTCCACGTGGAACTAATGATTGTTCAGTGTATAGAACTCAGGATTTAATATGGCAAATCAAAATGCATGGGTAGATGAGTGGTCCAGGAAAATGCAGCATTTTCCCAAAACATGAATGCTTTAACCTGTTTCTTGTAAGAATCCTGGCATACTTAGTTCACACAGTGTTTGTAGGCACAGTGCATGTGGGTCTATAAGGACTGATTTGATCAGCTGATTTCCCCACCAGTCAGCATATAAAATACATTGAACTGTGATACATTATTAGGAGATGTTTTTATTTTGTTTGTTATCTGAAAATGTATAGGTGCAGTAACTAGATAATGGCGCTACGATAGCCACAAAAGGATAATTGTGTGGTTGGCTGCATGCAGAGTACTGCTTAGAATTACCAAACTTGTTCTAAAGGGTCAGTCAAATCTGGCTAACGTTATGACATTGCAGAAAGTATTAGAATTTCCCCTCTATAACAGCATCTCCTCTTCCTATGACATTATCATTACTGTCCTGTGTGCTGCTGATGGTTCTGTTGTATTAATTGATGGAATATATGGGCCCAAGGAGTCAAAGGTGTTAAAATGACTGTCGGTTGGTATACAGAGACCTTAGCTTGCTTAGCAGCATAGCAAACACACCATTTAAAATATTTTAGTCCACACCAACAACATAGTAATAAGAAGAGCTTTGTTGACACATTCCAAGATACAGACCACTATAAAGTTGGTTTTGGGGAGATGATTTCAACTTAGACAAATCTTTGTGTTCTCGACAGTACTTGCATCTCAGAGCTCCACACCAATAGCATCTGTGATTTTCTTAGAAAGAACAGCATGTTTTTGACAGGTTTCTTTTTCACTATTTTCATTAGTGACTAAGATTTGTTTACCAGTTGTATCACTGTCATTTTCATGTAGAATTACAATGACCTACAACTACGAGACCTTGGGAAACATTGTGAAATAACCAGCCATTTCTTTCCAAAGATTTTTCAGGCCAAAGGAAAATGTAATTACCTACCAAAAATAAATAAAAATAAATGTAAATAAGCAATATTTTTCTAGCTACTCTATCTATCTATCTACACTTCAACCTCCCTGGTCACTCAATTACAGACCTAAAAGTCGCAATACTCCAACAAAAAAACTTCAAAAACAGACTACAACGAGAAACTGCTGAATTGGAATTAATTTGCAAACTGAACACCATTAAATTAGGCTTGAATAAAAACTGGGAGTGGATGGGTCATTACACAAAGTAAAAGTACTTCCCCATGCTAATTTTTCCCCTACTGTTACTCACACCTTCTTGTCAACTGTTGGAAATGGGCCATCCTGATTATCACTACAAAAGTTTTTTTTCAAGTGCTGATAATAGCCCACCTTAATTGATTTGTCTCATTATAGTTGGTATGGCAACACCCATTTTTTCATGTTCTCTGTGTATATATATATCTTCCTACTGTATTTTCCACTGCATGCATCCGATGAAGTGGGTTTTAGCCCATGAAATCTTATGCCCAAATAAATTTGTTAGTCTCTAAGGTGCCACAAGTATTCTCAGTCTTTCTATCAGATACAACTCTATTTTTTTTCATTCAACACCTACAAGGCTATGGTAGCATTGATTTTCATGAGCTTCTCTGAAGCTAAAAGACTACAGGCATCAACATCCGAATCTCCAAACTCATCGGTGATTTTTGCCCTCAAATGTTACTCACTCATAAATTACCACATATCACAAAACTGTAAAAATTCCTCCATTTCCTCTCTGTGTGCTCAGGCAGAGGAGCATTATTTATTACATTATGAAAGACAACGGCAGTTCACTTCAGTGCAGGAATGTTCCCTAGGAAATGGAGTGCTTCTGGGAACCACTGAGATAGGGATTTCAACAGGAAGCATCACAAAGGGCAAGCTCTTGAGTAAAGATGATGCCACCTGTGGGACAACGATGGGCAGGATGCATATGATACACATGAAGTGATGCCAGCAGGAAGCATGAAAATCTATTACGCAGATTTACACAGGAAAACAGGAAAATATTTGAATGAAAAGAAAACAAAAAAGATCTGGGAAAAGGTTGGGGGTGGGTGTCACTTGGAGAAATAGAATGGCATTCACTGAACAAATGATATGTTTCCTAAGCTGATTCAGCAGGGGACTTTTAGTTTAGTTATGAGGGTTTGGAGTGGTCTTGAGAAACAGCCTTGTAAATTGTAAGTGGCCCGTGTTCATTTGTATACAGTGTGCATTACAGCGGTGTGCAAAGAATAACAAGGCCTACATGTGCTTCAAAAGGATCATTTTAACTAGATGGTAACCTCAGATTTCCTTTCCATACCATAAAAATCCCCCTGTGACCAAATTCTGAACATAAAAGGCCATATTATGATTTCACAGCAATGACTTCAGTTGAGCTACTTCTAATTTACACTGGTTGGCGTACGTACGATCAGGAGCAGGTTCGTTCTGTATTTGTGAGACAAACTTACTTTTTGCCAGGATGCAGACTGGATCTTGAAATGTATTACGTTTCATGTACACAGTTCAAATTAAAGCAGCTCCTAAGTTTATTTATTATTTTCAATGTATTTCCAATGCTACTAATATGCTCCAGTAATTGTGCAGTTATTCTACCCCAAAAGCAAGATAAAAATATATCTCATATATCTGGAGTTATATGACATCGTATTTTCCAGGAAATTGCACACACTACTTAATACTATGTACTATAATATTTATTACCTTAAAATATTACATCATTTTTACTTCACTTTCATTCACAAATTGGTTTTCAAAAACACATTTTATATGAATAGCATATAAATATTAATCTCTCAAAAGATATTATTTGCAAAACTTTAGTCATTCCTATTAACTTGCTCTGAGTCTTCACATCTCAATATTGCAAAGCACTGATATATAGTTCATTTTTATTGTTGTTACTATTTTATTAAAAACATGTACCTCATGCCATTAAATTCACAATACTTTAGAACCATAGCACCAGATCCTGTTCTCAGTAAAAGCAGATGTAAAAACAGAGCAACACCATTGCTATGCCAATTTTTCTGTCTTGGAGCCTTGTATACAAAATTAGCACAGGGACCTATTTTTATAAACAAAACTTTCTGCTTATCAAATGCAGTGTTTTGAAAGCTGTCAGGAGGGAGGTGGAGACTGCATTGGGCATAGCTCTAATACCAGTGCATCACAAGATGGAGCCAAAGAGACTATTTGGGAGAAGAAATGTTAGTGAAAGTGTAAGTACAGGTAGAGAAGCAATTATTTTACCTGGGAATCAGGAGGAACTCTATGGTCCCCTAGCTCAGCTGTGCCCTGCTCCCGCATGCTCCCTGGACTCTGTTGTGAAGGGAGAGTTTGTGGAGTTAGACTCCATGGCCTGCAGAAGGTGTCCAACCCACAAATCCAACCCCTGTCCTTGCACAGAGTCACATCTGTTCTGCTCCATAGCAGCAGAGGTGTGGGCTAGAGCTGACTCTTAGCTATTGCAGTACTGTTGCTATTGCATTTTGTTAGCAAGTGCTCATGTAGTAGAAATATGTGAAAGCAAATTATCTCCATCCTGGGCTCAATATGATAGAACAAAATGATTCCAGGAAGAGTAGTATAACTGGTGCTGTACTTCAAGGGTGGCCTGTTTGAGCAATAGATTGAATACAAAATTATTTCTATTTTCATATATCCATCTGCCACGATTCATGTTTTATCAAAGCAGTTTATATGATTCCAGGCAAGACTGTTAAAGAGCATTGGTTTCTGCGGTTGCTATGGATACCGAGCAATGCATTGTCATTTTATGATGTGACAAATTGTTTACACTTATGTGTTAATTTGCTTTTTCCAGAGCAACATCAGCTTCTTTATCTAGCTCTTCACCGCACCTGGTGATAAAACCTGAATGAAGGGGGATCAGTGGTCTGAGCACTGGAAATACCTAACCTCCCAGGAACTACTAGCTCAAATAATGGCCATGTCAGGGCAGAACGACAGAGTTCCCTCAGTGCACTGTGTGCGGGTCATTGGATGAAACCTTAGAACTGAGGTCTTGCCTGTGTTCTATGGTCACTAAAGATCCCCCAGTACGTTTTACAAGAGTAAGATTTTTTTCTGTGTCCTTGCTCAAAAATTGTCCTCCTACTACTGTTGTCCAATGTGAAATAGGGTAGTTGTCTGTTTGACTGCCACCTTCCACATGGGAGTGGAACAACATTATTTTAGTGATGTTGGAGCAGATCCTCAGCTGATGTAAATCAGCATAGCCCCATGTAAGTCACCGGAGAGATTCCAATTTACACCAGCTGAGCCATTATATTTATATAGTACTGCACATAGCACTGTGGATCTGAATAGTTGCTGTCCCTTCTCCTAAAGGACAGTTTGCTGTATGTATAGTGTGATGCTGTATGGATAGTAGCTACAGTTTTTAAAGCATTTTGGGATCCTTCATGATAAAAAATGCCATATAAATGTACACTATTATTAGAACTTCAGAAGTGTGGTCCTGTCTAAGATTCCATATGCTTCTGTTTCTGCCAGCTGTACCTGATTTCAGAGGAAGACCTGTTTTGTGTGTGTGTGTTTCAGACCAGATATGAGCTCTGTGGTTTGTCAGCATTGAAATTCAGTTGTTGTACAGCAATATGTCTTAAAATATGTTCCTCCAAAATGTGCTTTAAATGGAGTTGTGATGAAACAAGTGAAAACTGAAGTCAAAGATCAGAGGGGTAGCCGTGTTAGTCTGGATCTGTAAAAAGCAACAAAGAATCCTGTGGCACCTTATAGACTAACAGACGTATTGTAGCATAAGCTTTCGTGGGTGAATACCCACTTTGTCAGTCAAAGAGGTTCCCTTTGCAGAACCCAATTTTAATATCTAGCTAAAACATTATATTCAATAAAATAAATTCATGGCAGTGAACCGAACTGAAAGCAGGTTCTCATTTATGTCGAAAAGTGCTATCCTTAAAATGGACCATATAATAAATTATCCAGATTTAATTAAATTACAAAAAAAAACAACAACCAACCATGCCATTTTTTAACATGGGCTACTATCAGCACACATTCTTTATTATATTAATTACAAGGTGTCAGAATAAATGCCAAATTAGGCACAGGTACTTATAGGCCCATACCTACATCCCCATCTTCTGGAGTCACTGGATGAGATCAGAATAAGCTTAGTTTTCATTTTGAAAAAAAGGTTCTAGCATTCATGGATGCAAAGAAAAAATTGGAAAGATTACTACTACTACTACTTTGCTGTTATATAATGTCTTTCACTGAATGTGAACCATGTGCAACTGATTTCTGTCTGAGTTGCAGACAACCTAAAACAATAGCTCCAAGAGTGTGAACTGCTCCACTTACTTCTGAAAGCTGCTGCCAGGAGGGGCATGGGCATATCGTGGACAGGATTATGGTGCAGAGCTGGGGATCCTGTTTAGGGTGTGCCTGAACCATGAATTGGGTTTATTTGGTCCAAATGAGAACAAAACCGAAATCTTCTGTTTACCTTGAAAATAGGTAACATCACATGATTCTTCTCACTGTCTGATGTAAGTGATTCAACTCTGACCTGGAGGGATCATCTCTGTTGTCAGAAGGAAGTCTCCATGCCAGTTTGATACTTGACCTCTCGATTGATGCCCCCAATAAGGGTGTTAGTTGTGATGATGATTTATGTGATGTGGACATCTATCAATTGAGTAATGGCCAAATCCTCATTTCATCTACTTTAGTGCACCAAACAGCCATATGGTGGGGATGACTCTTTTCCCCCCCCCCCCCATTATTATTGACCTGGGTTGAATTCTAAAGCAGCATTTTTTAAAAAAGGACTTTCAGTGTGAGGATGTCTTGAGCGGCAGAGCTAGTCTGGACTTAATTTCGAAAATACTTGTTCATATGCAAAATCTAACAACTGTGTGCTGGGTCAGCTAGTTCTAAATTAGCATACAAGGAAGTCAGAGACCTATAATATGGGAAAGAAACTACTGGGGGAAGTAGAACATTGTAGCAGGAGCACATGATTTTCAGTGAAGGGATTATTTCAGAGATGTGTAAATCACCACAGATTTTTACCTACATTTTTTTATAGTGAGTTACAGATTTAGGTAGGAGGTTGAAGAAATGAAAACTAAAGGGTATAAAAAGTTAAAAGCAGTTTTCAGATGTAAATAAATCAGATGACACTGGTGTAAAGCCCAACATGTTCTAATTTCACTTCAGGGATGAACATTTTCACATACATCTACTGGGCAAGTCTCAGAATTCTGCAAAAGTTTTCTAAGGGTATGTATACCCTGTAATTAGACATTTGTGGCTGGCCCATGCCAGTTGACTCGGGCCCAAAGATCTTGGGGTAAGGGGCTATTTAATTGCAGTGTAGATGTTAGTGCTTGGGCTGGAGCCTGAGCTCTGGGACCCTCGCCTCTCAGAGAATCCTAGAGCCCGAGCCCGAACATCTATACCACAATTAAACAGCCCCTTAGCCCGAGCCCCATGACCCCGATTCAGCTAGCACAGGCCAGTTGCAGGTTTTTAATCGCACTGTAGACATACCCTAAGAGTGTCTTCTGGAATGGAGTACACTAGAATGGATTCAGTTGAAAACATCCTTCAAGATAGACTAAGGTTCAACTGCATAAAATGGATGCTGAATATTTTGCCCTTTTTATTCCTTTACACTACATTTGTTGAGTTGATTATATATCAGTTACCAAGCACATGGTAGAGTGGTTCTTGTCTATCTGCTAACTCCCACATGAGTTAACTATTTGCCAACATGTCATTAGCAATAATGTTCTGCCTTTTAAAACAAATAGTTGAAGTAATTAAATAGTGGCAAAGAAAGTTGAAAGCAGCTCAGAAGAAGACAAGCCTAACATGAAGGCCTTGTCTACATGGGAAAATTGTTGCAGCATTGCAGACCCCCCTTGTGTGTGTCTTCTCAGTTTGGTTTAAGAGGCCCAAGTATTCAGGCTCCTAACTAACAATGGGTGTGAGCCTGAGTACCTAGTGTAAACTGGCAGGGGTGATGGAAGCTCCCTTAAAGTGGAGGGTCCACCGGTGCTCAAACTGTGACCCTGCCCCCCGAGCTCCTATCCTTGCACTGCCCCTTCCTCCATAGCCCCACCCCTGTACTACCCTTTCTCCTGTTGCTCCACCCCACCCTACCCCTTCCCCCCGAGCCCCCTACCCACCACCCCTTCCTCCCAAACCCCTGCCCTCGCACCACCCCTTCCCTTGAAGCCCTGCTCCACCTTTTCCACCCAAGACTTCCTCCTCTTCGCCCCCTACCCCCTGTTGCTCACCCTTATGGCTGGTAAAAAGTGGAGGGCATAGCCCTCCCCCTTTTAAAAGTGACGGGGCCATGGCCTCCTGGCCCACCCTCCTCCGGCACCCCTGTAAACCGGTAAGTAATTGGTTTCTACGCCATTTTGGTTAGACTAGTACAATTTTCTCATGCAGACAAGGTCTATTTTTATGCAAAGCAATTTCCATTGTACAAGTGGAGGTACTTTTGATGCCATCTCCTTCTTTCGGGACCCCACGTTTACAACACAATCATTTAAAGCATTTATTCTCTTTTCTGCTTTCCACCAGAGAAGAAAAGCAACAGAAAGAATGAGACACAAGGATATAGCCTTGTATTTACCGTGGACAGTTGTAGCAAGAAACATTATATTCCCACTCCTTTTTTCAATGACAACTAACTACTGCACTTTGTTATTCCCCCTCCCTCTAGTAACAATAGCTCCATAGGAATTATCACTAGCTCATAAATAGTCAGCAAGAATAACAGGCTCAGTTATTAACTCAGGCAGAAGCTGATGCCCCTTGCCACCTGCTCTTGATAATGACCATTACAGGTGTATTTTGCAAATTGTTTAGTGAGGAGATTAGCTACTATTGCTTTGAAAAATCTATACCACTATTTTGTCAAATTTGTCCTTTTTCAGGAGGTGATTTTTTTTTTTGACTGGAAGCAGTAAATAAACCTTATAGTTTTAATTGGATACCAGACAGTTATTCCAATAGCCAAATGAAGATAAAATCTCTAATCATTTCTTAATTAAATGATAGGCTACAAAATTCCCTGTGTTTATTTTTCAAAGTGTTTTAACTAACTTACTGATATTTAAAGGCACCATCCCTGGAAGATGAAATCTTCTAGTCACAACCTAGTTATATCAACAGTTAGTTATAGCTTCTTCACACTGCTCTACAAACTACACCTCAGTCATGACCTGCATACCCATTAAGGTCCTGATCCATCAAAGCACTTAAGCATATGTTAACTTTACACATTTGAATAATACCATCAATGTATTCATGCAATTCTCTTTAAGTCAAAGCTTAAGAATGCTGCTGGATCAGGGCCTAAAACCTTGACCACTCAGTTGAGAATCCAAATGGGGCAGAAACTGATGTCAATTATGATGAAGATTTTTGTGTGTGTGATGTGGACACCTGCTCGCTAAAGATGGTAAAAACAGTTTAAAAAAAATAAAGTTTCTCTCATTCCCAGAACTTTCATTCAGGCCAAAACTGAACCTGTGCCAAACTCTAAGGTTTGCGATGCTAATTCACAACCCTATCTCCCTCACCAAGGAAGCTTGGTGCATTCAGGTAGCAGCTGTGTCCTTGGTTATTAGACCGCATTGAAGTTCTGTGAGTAAAGTCACATTATCAACCGCTAGTGGGAGCTCGTATGCTAACATAATACATTACTTTATGCCACCAGCTGGCATGTCTTGCTCATGTGCTCCAGATCAAAGTGATCATCAGATTTGGGGTTGGGAAGAATTTTTTCCCAGATCAGATTGGCGTTTTTTTGTTTTTGTTTTTTTCCCCCGTCTTTGGCAGTATGGAGAATGGATCACATGAACATATATTATCTAATCAATTTCCTGCCATTGCAGGGGTTTCAGGCATTGTGGTACCTTGTTCTCTCCTGATCTCTGCCTGTGGCACACAACAGTTTAGTTTCCTGAGGACTGAAATTCTTTAGTCTAACCCAAGTTACTGGGCTCAGTATAGGGGTTACTGGGTGAAATGTAATGGCCTCTGATATACAGGAAGTTAGACTAGATGGTCTTTCTGGCCTTGAACTCTATGAAACTATGAAAGGTATACTAGAGAGTACATAGTTTTTCTTGTTTCCTTCCAAGCTTTCTTTCTTATGTGGTGTGGTATTCACAACATACTGTGGATTGGGATTGTAGTGGGGCAGCTGCCCCCCTCTGATGTGGAAGGGGTTAAAGTAATCCAGAGAGACTGTGCTGAGCCCCAGCCATCCTGGAAGGGCTTATAGGTTGCCAATCAAGTGGAGGCTTGAAAGCAGCCGATCAGGGCCAGGCTGGGCCCTATAAGAAGGCTGCAGGGCAGAGAGGAGCTGAGTCTCTCCCTGGAGGGCAAAGGGAGAAGAACTGACTCTTAGAGAGAGCGAAGCACCTAAGACAAAGGGGCTGGGCAGGGGCAGCAGAGGCTGGGAGTGCTCTAGGCTGATGACTGCCAGACTGGGACCCTGACACAAAGGGGCAGAGAAGGTGCTGGGGCTATGGGGAAATGGCCCAGGGAAGCAGGCAGTAGAGAAGAGTTGGAGGAGGGCAGTAAGTGGCTGCTGCTAGAAGGTCCCTGGGTTGGGGCCCAGAGTAGCGGGCGGGCGGGCCTGCCTGCTCCCCTTCCCCCCTCCCCACTTGCCAGTGATGAGAGTGGCTAAGTCAGACTGCAGTTTGCCCTTGGAGGAAGGGGCTAGACTGAGGACTGCAGTGAACCATTGAGGCGGGTGATAGAACCAGAAGCTGCTGGTCCCCTGGAAAGGAGGGAGAGCCAGCGGAGTGGGCACAGCCAGAGGGCAGTGTCCAGAAGTGGATGCCGTGGTCCAGGAGTGGCATGGGTCTGACAGTGAGGATGGTGGAGACCAAGAAAATAATGGAGGGTGAAACACCACTAGCGAAGACGTGCTGTTGAAAGAGCTAATTCCCTAACCAGCCAGCAGGAGGTGCCAATGTGGTGAGTCTGGCATTCAAGCTATGTCTTTCAGAGTGTATTGGAACCTTCAAGATATCTTTCTGATTCCTTCTGAATTCATCTCCACTCTGGAGTTTTACCATATAAAATGTGGGAGCAGTACTTTTGTTCTACTCTTAAGCAGGTTTTCATTTGCTTCCTTGATGTACACCAACCTGGTCAGCAGTTTTCAAAGAGGAGGCTGCTTTTACTTTCGTGTGGCAATAGCTTTTCTGCATCTGCTTATGAAGACTCAGCTTCTTAATAGAGTGGCTAATTTTTGTTTTATGTAAACTAGTTGTAGACCTGGTTGAAAAATGGGGAGAAAACCATTACAAATATCACATTTCTGATTTCATTCTGCAAGGAATGACTCATTCCTCTCCTTTTAACAATTACATGACCAATAACCATTCAACTCTTGAACACAGCTGCATTCATGTAGCAGGGATGAAACTTCTCCTCACCTTTGGCTATTCCTCAGGCTTCAACTTTCTGAGGACTTGACCTTTTTCCTCTTCATAAGGTACAATTCTTGTTTCATCAGTAGCAGATCAGTATTTTATTAGTAGAGATTGGTAGATTTCAGTAAGCATGTGCACTTGTTCTTTTACATCACATTCCATGGTACTCTCAGCTTCTGATGAATATGTCCTATTGTATCTGCCACAAGTATGGTCTTGTGCTTAACTGAGATGCTTGGATTAAACTGGCTCCTCTTCAGTCTCACTCATAAACTTTTATTCTGGCCCAGTTTGCTCTAATCAAAAGCTTTTTAATGATGGCTCAATGGCTTCTAAAGGTTTATGATCAGTTTCTATCTCAAATTGTGAAATATATGGGGGAAACCTTTGGAACCTATCTAGTACAGTGTGCAACTCTGTTTCAATTTGGGAATCATTCTGAAAGTTTCAAACCACTTTGGAATTTACATTCCAGACTATACTGCAAAAAGTTCCAGTCTCATGGGGATGCAAGGGGAAGAGGACTCCAGAGTTCCTTATAAGTTTTAAAGGGCTGATTGAGCAGAGAAGGCATGCTGCATCTGTGTCAGAAGTCAGCTGACTGGACATCTTCCAGAAAATAATCCTGCTGAACTGGACTCCTTGAAAACAGTGGATGTAGGAGAGGGTGGGCTGCCCACTCCTCCCTAACCACAAGCTCCTTGTGATAGTGGTGTACAGGGGAAATCCAGGTGCAGTTGGCAGATTGTATAGTAATAGTCTGTTAAAGTGCTGAGACTGAGAGGGAGGGTCACACAGTCCTGGAGAGTCCTGTCAAAATGTTTGGATGAATCAAACAAACCTTCAGACTTTACTTATCCAAACCGATAACTTTGTGAGATTTTCTGGTCATTTATCTCTTCTTGAGACTACAGAGACTACTAATTCATTTTACATCAGCCACTGAGCAATCATCAGATAGTAATCACTGGTTCATTAGCATTTACCCTGGACTGGACGTATACTCATGACCCATAGGTGACATTCTCCATATCTCATTACCAGTCTCCTGAACCCTCATAATGTGAAATGTCTTACACTATTAAGCATTTATTTAATATTTTATTTTTGTCTTTTGGGTGTACAAATATCATAGCGAGAAGTTTCTAAGAAGTTAACATTATAAATAAGAGTTAAGCCCTTAAAAACTATACAAATGTAGTTACTGTTGACAATCTCACTGCCTCTTCCTGTAAAACATCTCGGAGATCAAGCCTTTTCTTCCTTCACCAAAATGCGTGCTGAAGCCCTGTGCTTTGACTATGATAATTTCCTCCTCTTTGGCTTGGATTACTCCCACCTTGCTCCCCTTAAATCCATTCCAAATGATACTGTTAAATTCATTTTTCTAGACTGTTGGTTTGACCACCTCAGTCCACTTCCTCTTTGCATTCCACATCTGGCTCCTGTTCTCCCCCACATTGAGCATGTGCTTCTTATCTTCACCTACAGGACCCTCCGTCAACTAGCCCCTTCCAAACTATCAACTGTAATCTCTTAATGTAAAGTTACCCTCTTCTTTGCTGTGCCATCCATGCCAGCCTCACTTGTCCACTCCTCTGGGCTTCTCACAAATAACTGTACACTTTCTCCCAAGTCTTCTGCTCTGCATGGAAAGAGCTCCCCATTGACATTTGAAAAGCCATCACCCTACCCTCATTCTAATCCCTTTGGATCCAGCCCTTACAAACTAAGTATGGCAGAAATTATTCAATGTATTGGTTTAGAGAGTAAAGCATTTTACATACTGAAATGGAAGCCTGGGTATTATTGCTTGGGCTATAGCAATACTTAAAAAGCAAAATGCTATTGGATTCACTTTTGGTGGTGGGTGATACCCACTTCATTTCTCTTGAGGGGCTTTACTTTGTATGACTATGAGGACAGCTGGCCTCTAATGTGGCCCTATTGTCATATATCCACTGAGAGGCACAGGAGGGAACAGCTTCAAGAGGTTTGGTTATATATGTGCGTGTGGCATGTGAGCAAGTGCTTTCCTTTTTAATTGCTCTTTTAGGATCTGCAAAAATAAACACATTAATCTTCAAAACCTTTCCTAACCATCTGCCTTCCCACTACAGTGTATGAAAAGACAGTCAGGCAGATTAGTAAACACAGGTTTCCATTAGGCCGCTGATTGGTTAAACAAACTGGAGAAGAGGCTGATGAGAGCTTTCACACTTTGACGTAAGGGTGCACAAGGTGAAGCTAGCCTCATCTTTAGTGCTAGCTTCTACACATGCCGACATGGATCAGTGGACAGTGATTGATACACCTGCTACAACTACATCCTACCCCCACTGTACTCAGGTGTTCTGTGAAGCCATGTGCACAAAGCTGCTGCTGTGCAAAACTGCATATTTATTTAAAATGTTGTTTTTTCTATTTGCACACCCACAAAGCCCTCCCCTCCCGCTCTTCTTTTCCTTCTCTCATTCTTACCATTGAAATCACAACAAAAGCACGGTGATAGCTATTGAGAGGCAGATCCTTAGCTGGCAAAAATTGTCATCAGTTCATTAATGGAGCTGAGGCAATTCACCTCAATTGAAGATCTGTCCCTCTGTGCTCAGTCTTATTCTCACTGACTTCAGTGAGAGGAAGATCTGGGCCCAGCTGACAATTATGTCACAATGATGTACATTTAAATGTCCCTTACTTGTTGGAAGACAAATATGTGTAAAAATCAGCAGCAACCTTCCACAGTAATGCGGCTGTTGGAACACTATTTACATACAAGTTTAGTAAAAAGAAATTGCTATCCTTTTTCAAGTAATCTGTGAATACATTTTTCCATCCATCATCCAGCTCTGTGCAATAAGAAATGTTCCCAGATTTCAGGTTTTATTACCTCCATTTTCCAGTCTTTCAAGTGTTCAGATAGCAGAGATGAAATCCTGGCCTCTTTGAAATTAATGACAGAACTCCCTTTGCCTTTCAGGATTTTAACCCAGATCTTTATCATGTTTCTTTAAAAACAACTTACATAAAATAATAGACCGATGATGCTTTGAGGGTTGTTAAAATAGCAGCTTTGAGAAAGTGCTGCTCTGTTATACTGCATACATGATAACTGATCTTTGCAACTGATTCTTTGACTATGTTCCAAACTTTCTCAGAGGTTTTAGCTTTACAAATACCCACAGTGGATGTTTCCTTTCAAGCATGACAAAAAAGAAAAAATACAGCAGAACCGAAGCCTGCAATTTTAGAAAATTACAGTACAAATGTGTTGATTTTTTTTTAAGCAGTCTCATTTTCACAGGGTGGTAAATGATTTCTTTCCCCTCCACTCCTCGAAAGAGAGAACAAATGAAAGAAAGGATGAAAACAAAAGATGGTTGCAAGACTAACAGAAATCCCCAGTGGGCTTGACTTTTTTCTAGAAGAAATTAAGAGCAGAATTCATCAAACATTAATGTTAAGAAGTCAAAAATTCTGGAATGTTTGTCCAAAGTCCCAAGACCCAGAGCAAACTCTGTCATCCTGCCGGGCTCCAGTCGAAAATCAGAGCCAAAACAAACATAGGCAGAAACTCCATCTGACTGATCGTGTGGAAACAGCTGTAACCACTTAGGTGGAAAACCACCTCAAATTCTTCTCCCAGAAAACACTGATGACATGGGAGATGGCGAGCAGGAAAACTCTGTCAGAATCTCTCTTCAGCTGTGGTCAGGAAAATATTTTCTTTCTCTATGACTGTAAATAGATGGGTTCAACCATGGTCACAATAAAATGCAAACCATAGAAATGCTGAATGCCTCCCTCTCTTGTCCTTTCTCTTGTGTATTTCTTAATGTTTGATCTTTGCTTGCCATCCACATAGGTCATACTAAACATCTTCTGTTCAGCCTTTTTCTTATTATTGGCTATAGAGGGCTATTATGTGCTCTTCAGTGGGAAAATAGGGAACATGCTGGAAGAAATAACAAACATAAACAAAGCTGAAAGAAAAAAGAATCTAACTTAGGCTGTTGGATCACAGCTGGCCAACTGCAAATGACTTCCCTAAGGAGTCTTGCAGGTAGAGGAAAACAGAATGAAGGAAGCAGTAGAAATCATCAAGGGATAAAGAGAAAGGAAGTTTGGGTAACATACTCCACTTTGGATCCTTCCTCATTATGTAAAGTAATTCTTGTGGATACTGGATGATGAAGGTGGAATAGAGCATTGTAGCAACACATTCTGTTTTGTACACTTCTACACTGCCAAATGTAATAGTTCTGGATTCCCTATTTTTTTTTTTATGAAGATGAAATCCATTTTCTTGAGATTTCTACTATGGTACTTGTGTTATGTATGTTTTTCTGTGTGTACATTTGGATAATCTTGCTGGTGAGTTATAATTAAATAGGCAATTTTTTTATAATAAGGAAAATCATTACCATTTCTTCTTCTTTGCTTCTTCCTGACTCATTCAGACTCTTCAAGAAATTTAGCTATTCTGATTCACAGATATTCCTATGTACTATTTTTCCAAGAGTGGAGTATGGTTAAGAGTTGCTTATTTTCGTTCTTTCTAATTTAACTCAAAATACTACATTGCCTTGATTTTTGTGCCTCTACAGATATATATTTTAATTAAGCAATTTTCAAGATCTATGCAAGACCTATCCACAAAAGTAATATAATTGAAACAACAAGGTTGTTGTGATTTGTGTGTGGCTCTGCTAACTACAATTTGCAGATGTTATTGACTACAGTTTCCAAAGGGTTTCACATATTAAGAAGGTTTTTGCAGCCATAAAAATATGCATAAATGGAGATTGTACCTGCTGAGTATCTTCAAAGGCGAGTGAAACAGGCAAAAAATGTGCCTGTTGGAACAACATGTGTAGAAAAAGAGGCCATAGAATTTTGGAAGGTGTCACCTTGATGCAAGTGTCCACGGAAGTATAAATATACTACATATTCAATGGATAAAGCCTATGTTAATGCAGAATTAAGGTTGTTTGGTGTATGTCATCCCCTTGCAGAATGCTGAATTGAACAAAACTCAAACTTATGAAACACAATAAATACACAGTTAAGGTTGCCCATGCAACCTTAACTACCCTCTTTCAGCAATGCCCCAATATGTCCTATTAACACACTTACCTTTACTCTGCCAACCCCACAATTGCTGAAAGGTAAAAGCTCTTCACCTCCTTTTACAGCCCATTTACTCACTCACAGGAGTCCATCTAACACTATTAAAGGATGACAACAACAACAAAAAGTTTGCCGATGCCACCTTCCCTCTGATCCCCTGGAGGTGGCAGTAGTCAACGAGAATTATTTGCACATACTCTGGGTGCAGTCTGTGTCTTAGGTATGCCTACACTACATTGTGGAGGTAGTATTTGGGCCTACTTGGTCAAAGGTGTGTTTGTGATATGAGGACGTGTGGATTACTATGACGTGTAACAGAGATGTGATTATGGTATAAGAGAATCTGTTTTTCACCCTTTGTATGTAAGGAAAGGGAAAAGCTACATCACCTTCTCTGCTCACTGCAGGCCCAAGCCCCTCTCCTCCTATTCCCCCCACCCCCGACTCCTCTGCCCCTTCCAGGAAGCACTCAGTCTAATATTTCCCCCAAGACATTGATTATATTCTCCTCAAAATAAAATTGCCACCCTTGACTCACAAATTGTAGCAAACTCTAGCCACTCAGTCCAAAATGCTTTTTATCTCGGGTGGTGTTATAACTAAGGATAAGTTAATCACGTTAAGCGAAGGGTGAGTTCACAGCCGTCAAAAGGTCTGTGATTCATCCAGTCATTAGTACGTCTCAGTTTAACAGTACAAGGGAGTGGAAGGACACCATAAGAATGGTCATACTGGGTCAGACCAAAGATCCCTCTAGCCCAGTATCCTGTCTTCCAACAGTGGCCAATTCCAGGTGCTTGGGAGGGAATGAACAGAACAGGTAATCATCAAGAGATCATTTCCCTGTCTCCCATTCTCAGCTCCTGGCAAACAGAGGCTAGGGACACCATCCCTGCCCATCCTGGCTAATATCCATTGATGGACCTATACTCCATGAACTTACCTAGTTCTTTTTTGAACCCTGTTATAGTTGGGGGCCTTCATGACATCCTCTGGCAAGGAGTTCCACAGGTTGACTGTGCATTGTGTGGAAGAAATACTTCCTTTTGTTTTAAACCTGCAGTGTATTAATTTCATTTGGTGACCCCCCTAGTGTTATGAGGAGTAAATAACACTTCCTTATTTATTTTCCATTTTATGGGTGGGGGGTTTAACTCAGTAACCCTTTAGTCAAATTACCACAAATTTGGATCACCAATATTACTCCACATCCTCATCAGGCATACCAGATTTCAAAGAAATGTGATTAACTGTTCAGATTTTAGAGCACTTACAATAATCAAGCTTTAAAACAAATAAAATGAAATAGAAATTCCACCTGCTGTTTTTCTGAATTGGCACACAAGCAGTGTAAAAAAATTGTATATTTTCTAAAATGCTGTCCTCAGTTTGGGTCCCCCAAAGACTTAGTGGGTGCCATTGCACTACTCTGGGTAAAACTCTACAAATTGAAAGATCATTTTGTCCACATCACATCAATAATTTGATCTCTACCTCTTGGGAAACAAAGTCTAGAAACTTTTTACAAAATGGCTATTTTCCCCTGCACTTATAGCTCCAGAACACCTGACTCAAATGACTCCAAATTTGGGTCACTAACCTTACCCTGCACCCTCTTGAGGCATACCAAATACTAAAGAAATCAGACTAAGCATGTTGATTTTAGAGGACTTAGAAAGGTTGAGCTTTAAACAGCAGTTGTGAAGCCACCTTAACTATAGTGGCACAGCTGCTGTAGATTGGCCTACGGCAGAATAGCCTTTTCTTTCAAAGGACATGTGAGGATGACTCTATAGCCTGTCTGCTAGGGCACTCCTAAGCACGTGAGAGAGTCAGGTTCACACCCCTGCTCCTCTCAGCCCAAGTGGGGATTTGAACCCTGTCCACCCATATTCTGGATGAGAGCTCTAACCACTGGGCAATCAGACAAAGCGGGGTTACCACCACTTCCTGTGTTTTGGGCTCAATCTGTAGTCTTATTGCCTCTGAGCACATCTACTGGATCAGGGCGAACAAGTGAGATAGATGGGGAAATGCCTAGCCTGAGGATCCCACCAGGATTTAATCATGAGCTAGGTGCTGGGCATGAGCATTTAGGTAGCTGTGGGCATGTCCACTGGAAGATTTTTAGGCACTTAGGGGCCTTTATAGTTACAAACTTCAGTGCCTAGGGAATTTAGGCACCTACAGGGTTAGGTGCCGAGCGTGACAGTTAGGTCCCCAGGATTGGAGCCAGTAATGGCTAGAGAATGTTTTGTAATTGCATGTATTCACTTACTGGTTAAAAAATTGCAGTTATGTTTTCCAGTCATTGGTAATAAATGGTGATTCTGCTATGCATGTAAGATATAAAATGTAAAATACAACTGATCTGATTTCATTTAACTGTCAAAAAGAAAAAAAGAATTGATACTTGAAATGTGTTACATTACAGCATTTAAAATTTTATGGAGATACAAAGATTCTATAAACTAAATCCTGTTGATTTACTATGCCTATGTCTCCAGGATGCTGCTTTTCCAGGATACACAGGGGGTATTAGCAGAGAAAATCATGCTATGAACAACAGAGCCACAAGAAGATCTTTCCTGAGTCTGAAAATCATTTGAGTCATGAGTAAGTAAAGCAGGGCAGGGTCGTGGAGATAAAAGGGTGTGGATGGGAGGAGGAATCCAGAGAAACCCGATGGCTGCTACCTTGATAATCAATGCCAGAATGATGTCAAGCTGAAATGAGAACAAGAAGAGTCCAGTATTATATGTATCCTTTTTACACAGCTGCAGCTGGACCAGAGCCCAGGAGTCCAGAGAAGCCAGCAAATCCCCTTCCTCGGAGTAGAAACATAAGAGGAACATCTGTTGTCATAAGGAGGGAGAAAAAAATAATGCCACAGTGGACACCTCTCTTTGCATACATGAACCCCTAGGCCTAAGGGCAGTGATTTATGTTCCCTCTTGTGAGCCTGTCAATGGTTCTGTGCAGTCCTTTTGGTGGCTCACTTTTGCCAAACTGGGTCTCCTCTGTTTAACTCAACTTAGCCCAGTCTGTCAACTTAATATAAAACAAATCAATCAGCCCTTAAACTCCTGGGTTTGCAGTCCTCCTTTGACTCCATATTAGTTCCCTATAGGCGGCCTGGCATGGGGCTATTATCCCAGGCCCTTCTGCTTCCCCTTCACCCTCTGTTCTTCTTCCTTTATTGCTTGTCTTATTTTCCTTATTGGTGTCAGCTCTGGGTGCATGTCTCCAGGACTGGCAGTTCTGGCAGCTGAGCTGGGGTGTGGTCAGCCTGTTCGCATATAAGTGGGGAAGATGCTTTCTTCTACCTGTGTTCTGTGTGAAGTTTGCAAACCCCATTGCAGAGCCAAGTGGGAGACTGAGCAAGTGAGAGATATGCTGGGTCCTGAATCACCAGTTTCACAGCACCCAGTTCAAGCTCTGGCATTCCCTGCAGGCTGCAGGGATTGAGTGTGCATGCTTGGTAAAATTCCCAAGGGAGCAGATTAGGGCAACTGGGGAATGAGCATGGGTTCAATACGGAAGTGCTTGGAATCTTAATAGGTGAGAGAGGAAATGGAACCAGCAAATAGCTGCAGCAGATACAATGAGCCAGTAAGTGTGGCGAATGGTGGAAGCCCTCTCTCAGGGCTGGCTGTACTATTTTTTTGGCACTCCAGACAAGGTCATGTTCCCAACCTGCTGGAGGGGAGAATTTAGTAGAAAGGCCCCTTTCCTTCCCATCACTCTGTTGGAAAGGGGAGATCAAATCAGCCCATGAGCTGCAATCCCCCAAAGTTTGCTTAGTTTATTTTTGGAGACCAGCCTTATCCTCTTCTGTCTCTTAGGAGCGTGATGAGTCCAAGTCAATGAGTTCCTTGGTAGCTTCTGTGGCACTTAGCACCCTAGTGACTGATGTGACTGGAGGAGCGGCTTTACCTATGTTCTATGCTCCTGTGTATGAGACACTTTTAATGACTCCTCTTGGGGTCCAAGATTGAAAATGGAGACAGACCTGAGGCATGGGCCTCAGAAAAAAACCTAATAGTGATTATTTATTTATTGGAGCTAGTCAAATACTAATCATCAAGTACATTTGATTTGGTCATTTTTCATCAACTAAATAATTCAACAAATCAATTTTTTTGGTAGGTCACCAGAGCTGCTATTCACAATAAAAGCATCATATTGGACCATGGGGACTCTTTATTATGTGCCAGCGTGAACCCTTAGGATATTGGGTGAGCACTGGTTATGCCATACAAAGCCTTTCATCTCTAGTGCTGCAGATCCAGCCCAGCTTGGTAATAATTGGAAAGTGTTGCCATCAATTGCTCAGCCAGATGGCTAGTCTGCATGAAAGAACTGGTGATCTCAGGCTGTTTTGTAGTAGACAGCTGTTCACATCACAAAAACAAACAAATCTACAAACACGTGCTGAATGGTATCTTGGTTGGAAACCCACAGCCAAGAAGCCAAGGACCGAATAGACATAGAGGCTGAAATACCCTTTCATCCCTGCAGGTGAGGGTGTAGGCACTTTGAGAGGTTTGAGTAGGGATCCTTGCTCTGCCCATATCTGTACTGTGAATAAACAGTGAACTTCATTAGACAATGCTGCACCTTTCACCAGCATGAAATTTCCTACTACAAGAAAACAACAACTTCAACACTGAATTTGTAAAAGGTGATGACCCCACTGATTGTACACAATACAATGGCACTGCCATCTGCTCTAATCCCATGCCACAAGGGTTATGCAGGTGGGACAACCCTGAGGGTAGAATTTAATGCAGAAAAAATATGGGGTATGCCAGGAGCTTCTTATAATGTTACTCATAGCATTCTGCATATTAACCTTCTCAAGCTATGTCGGATTCTTTGACTGGCATATATGCTTGACTCACGTTGTTGTGAGAGTGAACACAATGCCACCCTTACAGGTGGGCAGGAGTATAGGTTTGCTGGGAGAACTTGCAAGTGCAGTATGTCTAAGTAAGGAGGGCTATAATCCCATCCGGGAATGTTGACTATTCAATGCTTTTGAAGAGTCTCCACAGATATGGATGATGAGGCAATATCATTACTATTTCTGCGTAGAGACAAATATAACTTACCTATAAAAATAGCTTCAGCACCTACATGAATATGATTTATGCTGATCTCAGCCCTTAGTTTTTAATGTGTATGAGAGATTTTCCTTTAAAAAATGTGAGATGTTAATGAAATTCACTGATACCTTGTTTTTCTTCTGTTTCTGGTCTTGAAAGAATTCAGTATATTTAAAAGGAGATATGTGAGTTGCAAATAGGTATGAGGAGACCAATTCAGCCCAAATAAGAATAAGCCTGAATATTCACCTAACTCCCAAACCAAATCTCTTTTCAGGTTTGGTTTGTTAAAGTGAGAAAACTGATCTCACTGGGGAAGCTTTAAAAACTGCTCTCTAACACAGTTAGGTAGGTAACACCTCCCCATCTTTCTTCTTTCCCAGAGTTGCTGTGATGCTACCCACCCATGTTGATCTGCTCACTCACATTAGAAGAAGAGGGCCTTGTCTAGACTAAGTTTTAAAGATGTTCTATTATTGTGCATATTAACCTTTATTTAACAGTGTGATGTTCTAGTAGAAGAAATGGTGTAATAGACAAGCCAGGTACCCCCCAACCTCCCAGTCATTACAGCATTTTGGGGGGTGGGGATGGTGTGCCTGTACCATTTCTGTATCTAGTGTGAGTGAACAGGGTTAGTGAAATTATAGTTACTGTAATGATACCTGATGCATCTCCATCACTTTTCTGGCCAGAACAGGGTACTGCGACAGTGCTATCTGCTCATTTGCATGCATTCCTTTTAGCTATTGAAAAGGGATAAATGTACATGTTCATACTGCTACAGCACAGGTCGACAGACATTGATGCTATTGTCCCTCAGGTGTTGTTGAGGTTAGCATTGATGGTCAGAATTGCACTGTGTTGGCTCTGATCCTTCCTCTCAGGTGTTACAGAGGATTGTGATGGGCAACTGCTCATCCATCTAGACAACACTAATCTGCAGTGTCTCCAAGAGGCTGACATCTATCCCCATCCCATTCTTCACATATTAAACCCCTAGGGAAGACTGCAAAATGTCATGGACTTTAGGATCAGCAGTACAAAGATAATATTCCCTAGATATTAAAAAATGCCATACCATGGGTGGAATGGGAGAAGACCATGTGCTTTCTGGTGCAAAGATCCTGCCACCACCAAATGACAGAGAAATTTAAGGTAGGAGATGTTCAGGTATGGTGGGGGAAGTAAATGAGAGCCAAAGGTAGGAGAGGGAGAGATGAAAACTCTCAAAGGTTTCGAGAGGTTTGGTTAAGAAGCTTATCAAAATAGATCTCCCAAACCATTTGAGATACATCCTCCAAGGGTAAATATTTTAAGGTTGGTAAGGAGCAGCAAGAAAAGATTAATGCTTTAAAAACAGCAATTCTCATCTGTATGAAAATGATCTTAACAGTAAAATAATGTTGGAGGAAAAATATAAGATCTAGAAGTAGAATGATATTGAAATCTAATGTTTTTCAAAGTCTTCCATGAGGCATCAGTAGCACTTTAATGGTTCATTGTGAGTTATTACTGTCTTTTATCTAAAAACACCTGCAAAATCAATGCATTCATTATTCACACATAAAGAAATGTTTTTAAATTACGACAGATGTGCACAGTTTTTATCCCAAAAGCTCTGCATCCACAGTAAAGACCAATATGCTGCAAGGTTTCATTTTCAAAAAGGAAATGTGTTTTTTGAATTAATACAGTACACAAATATTTCTGACATTTACTTGTTTGTGGTCTTATCTCAAAAGTCTACTAAATGGATGTGGGTTTGTTTGTTTTTTAATTATACCAAAACATATGACTTCTCAATCTGAGAACTCGTATTTTAAACTAGTGTCCAAAGGGAATTTTCATCCTAGATTTATAAACTGTTAAATATAGTGTTTTATAACAGAAAATATGACAGCGCTAACGTATAGCATCACAAACTCAATGCTATAATACCCCTATCATCTCTTCACAAGTTATGTCACATAAATATGTCAAAATTCTTGTCATGTTATGAATACTTGCAAAGAAAAAATAGAGCAAATTTACATAAATACATTCTAGGAAAAGTCTTATGACTATAGAAGCCAACCAAAATTCTTAACAGCAAATGAAAGAATGCTACTGAAATCCATAAATTAATGGGTATCCTTTATGGTTGGGACTGATTTCCTAGATTTGTTTAACTGTTTCATTGCTCCCAGGTACCTGGTGTGCTTCATGGTCTGTAGAAAGGATGGACCAACTGGTATGGATGGAATAAAAATGGACCCAATATTTCATTTGAAAATTCACCTGAACTTGACATGAACCTTTTCACTAGGTTAAAAAAAATGGATAAACCTTTTTAAAATACATTGCATACCTCTTGTACCAGTTGGGACTTGAAACAAAGTACCAAAATACTGTGGCCAACAATTTACAGCCTGAAGAAGAAAAGGAAGCACTAGAAATATAGTTTAAAAAGCCAGTTCTTGAAACTGTATGGCCTAATTTCCACAGGACCATTTCAAGCAAGCTTAGAAGTTTGGGATGAAGCAGAATGTCCAGTGGTTAGAGCAAGGAATTGCTAGTCTGAGAATTCCTGGATTTATCACTGATTATCTGTGTGATACTCACATTATTTAGCATCTCTAGTGCCTCAGTTTACAAATCTGTGAAGTGATATAATACTGATTTAAAGGACTGATGTGAAAATAATGTTTTTGTAAAGCATTTGGAAAACCTTGGATGAAAAGCATCCTGCAAATGGAATTATTCTTACATTACGAACTTAATTTCTAACAAATTAAACATTATTGTTATTGAAGTGCTGACAATGCTGTAGAAGACACAAGGATAATCTCTGCTTCAAGCAGTTTACATCTTCTAGCTTCTTGTCTCTCTGCTATGGTCCAGCTTCCATATAACAATGTCATGCTCCGGACAGTAAAATGCATATGGCACTGAATAGCCCCACATCAGGTAAAGGGAAGTATAGGGAAATAAGGCCTTTTGGAAGTATATGGAGATGGACTGCAGAGAGCCCAAGATGCTTGTGGAGAAAAAGGAAGTTTCAAGGAAATGTAAAAGGCTGCAAAGTGGGATGGCGATACCTAGTCTGCACCTTTAAGGATCCTTTCTCACTAATTAAAACCTGATGGAAAGGCAAACACAATCCATATGTTTTTTCTACACCCTCTGAGCTGCCATGTGGCCGTTTGAAGCTATACTTTTAAAACCATTCTTAGTTCTTTTCAGTACATATAAGCCAAGAAATATGGGGGAAAGTGGGAGGGGGGTTGTGTCACAAAAACCAACAAGGAGATAAGAGCTTTTCTACTTACAGAAGACCATTCAGTCTGTAAAAACTGGCCTTGTTTGCATTTTCAGATCACACTGTCACTGCTGCTGACCACATTAGGGGAGAGACTAAAGATCCCAAGTGACAGATTTTTAGATACTGGTTAAATGCTACTTTAAAATACTTTAAAAGATTAATTTGGTTGGAATGAGGTGGTGCCATTAAACTTAGCTGCCACCTTTTGAGATAGTAAAAGACTCTTCCACTGAACCCAATGAGTGTGATTTTATTCTCAATTGCTAGAAGTCAGAGTCTATTTTTTCTCTCATTTTGAGGCATAAAGCCACATATGGGGTGGGTGTATAAAATCAATTTTCTTAACAACCAAACAGTCTGAAGGTAAGAGTATTCAAGAGGGAAAATCCTTCTGACAACAGCGCTCTGAAATGTGAATGCCCTGATCTCCACAGGAACACTGAAAGGCAGCAAAAGTTTAAAAAAACCTTTCAGATTTTAATTCATGTTAAATTCAGATGTTTCCAGACAAGAGACTGCTTTACTGCAGATCAGATTGTACCACTGGCCTGCTCCCTTTTATTAATTTAAGCTGTCTCTGGCTGTACTGAATGGAAAAGTCTCTGTGCCGCCAGTGGTTATGAGTTATTAACAGGACAGCTGAGTAGAGCTCACATGCCTCAGCAGTTTTATTCGGCGATTATATAAACTCATCTCTGTTTCATTTAAGACTCCCATTTACCTCTATCCCACACAGGTGGGTGCTATCCTACCATGTTTTTGACATTAAAAAATGGTTAAACATGATACTCCAGTTATAGAAAACTTCATTTACTGGTAAGAGATTAATTCCAGAACATAGTAGCTTTTCCTGCAGTATTCTAGTGTGCCCTATATGTTTTGGGTGCTGTACTGGGGACGTTAGCAGGCTGATAGCTAAGGTGGGAAGATTACTGCCTCAGTATTTTTATACTTTGACTTAGAAAAAGCTATTTTCTGAAATTTTTTAAAGGATTCTGTCTGGTGACATTCCAAGCTCTAAACCTCTTTTCCAAATCACATCTAGCCCTTGCAGTTTAATAGCAAACAGATTTAAAAATGAAAACTACTGCATCTCAGCATACATGGCTGAAAATGAATTACATTATCTGCTACGTGTCACTCAAGATCTTTAGGAAAAAGTTTATATTCCTGATGAGGGACATTGTTACCATGCAATCTCACATTCACATGCCAATTACATGGTGAGAGGTAGGAATATTTTAATAGGAAAATGCCAAACCAATGATCTCACACTTTAAAAGAGTAGCTGTATTGGTTTGACAAAAAGATTAAAATAAGTGTTTAAGTGTCTGTTCAACCTCTCTTTTTCTCTCTGTGGTAAACAACTGACTATGGTATTATGAAAGGGAGAGGAAATTTGTGTTTTGTTCAAGTTTGTGTTTAACTTTTCTTGGATTTACATATGTGACATTCCCAAGCCTGAAGAATAATTCATTACATCAGGTTGTTGCTTATTGAACAGAATTCATGGAGGATTCTTTTCTTGGTTGGTGGGACTGTATTTTAAGATTCAAAAACACAGTGGATAGAACTTTTTTGATGAATTTCTATCAAATTATTATTTCTTGATTTATTGGTATTGTGGTAACACCTGTAGGCTCCAATCAGGGATCAAGGCCCTGTTGTGCCAAAAAGGCAGCCTGTGTTCCAAAGAGCTTGCAATCTAAACTTAAGACAAGAGAGAACAGGTGATCAGCTCTGTGTTTGTATTGTGGCTGGCGTTCCTGGCTCCAGGTCCCACACTCGATCTTCTGGATCAGGTTGTTCCTCTTTATAAGTAATGCTTTTTAAGTAATTCCGTTTTCTTCCCAATGCAACATAAGGATGAACACAACATTCATTGTGAGAATAGGAATCAATAGGACTTTCTAGGATGAAGAACAGAAAATCTGATCTAGAATGCATGGTGTCTCACCAGGGCCTTATCCTTTTCAACTCTTTATGGGCACTCTCTGCCAAACATAAGACCAAAGTCTACTTTTAGCTCCAGGCACACAACTCAACAATGGGAATTGTTCATGCAGATGCCAGGGCAGAAGCTGGTCCTTAGTGATTGAAATTACTGTTTTCAGTCAGAATGATGTAGTTCTTTGTCCGCAGGCTACATTGCAATATGTTCATTATAATCTCAGTGCCACTATTTCATATAAACAAGGGTAGGTGTTGTTACAACACTGTGACTATCTTGGAAGAGACTGTGGGTAAAGCACGAATCTCTGGCTTGAGCTAGCAGATTTGCCCCTGTAGGTCAGCAGCAGAGTATTTGCCTGAAAAAAACCAAATCTGGGTTTTAGTTCCACTTTGATTTTTCTCTGTTTATGACTCTCTATGGGG
Organism: Terrapene triunguis; assembly: GCF_002925995.2. NCBI lineage: Eukaryota > Metazoa > Chordata > Testudines > Emydidae > Terrapene > Terrapene triunguis. The sequence continues at coordinate 2,473,878 of NW_020664393.1, read as the reverse complement.
GTTGGGTGGTTTGGGACAGAATATAACAGGCTCCTTTTGTGTATGTTATTATGGGAAGCAAGACTAGTTTTCTCTGTCTTCTTTCCCATTTTTCTCTTTTTACATTAATATTTTGTTGCACATATGTGAGGAGGGTAGAGTTTAATGGGAAGCAATTACTAGAATATTTTAACTGTTTATCTACATACGCCACTAGTAAAGCTGAAATCTTTGCTTCTTGATAAACCAGAAAAAGAGTTATGTCTGTAATGCCAAGTGAAGCCTTCCTTGCATGCTGTGTTTTCCTATATGCTGGCAATATGGTTCCCGGTGTAATGTTCAGATAGATAATTTTCATGGGGTCTATATAACACACAGTGTGGTGAAAATTACTATAAGATGATACATGAATATGACTGTAGAAAACATGTGTGGTATGAAGTAGTTTTATTTGAGGCCTAGTTATTAGTGGGTCCCATCACCATAGTATCTTAGCACCTATGAGCTATATAATTAGTGACTGAATCATAAAGAAGACATAATGAGGAGGCAAAGGGCAGCCTTAATTTTCCTGTTCACTGGCTTGAGCGTACAACCCTGCAGCCTTTACATTCTTAATTTTAACAGTTATTTTGGTGATGACTTTCCTTGGGTGTTTTTTCTTGGGTGTTTTTTTAAAAGAAAAAAAATCATAATGTGAACGTGTTGGCTATATACTACAGGAACTCTCTCTCTCTCTCTAGTCTTTGTAACTTTAAGAGAATAGCTGGTCAGAAATATTTTGGTCATTCATTTTTTATTACCAGCTGTACTCATGGAGTGCTGGTGGTGGGATATCTTCTCACTGCACACCTTAGGAAGTCAATGGGAAAGAGTGTATGCCTGCCAACCAGAGTAGTAGCACAGTGTTTACCTTAAGAGCTACACCACAAGTGATAGCAAGGTTCCTGGTAAGTGCTTGCCTCAATCACTGGAAACCTTCACTACATTTTTCACTGCACAGTTAAGTTAGCCATACATGTTTGCAATGGTATTCCCTAGTTGTACACTTTATAAGTTTACTTCTTCCACTGACTTCAATGTCTTTGGAGTGGGTCCTTAGCAAGAAAAGACCATAAAAAATATGTATAGTGCATGTACAGAATGTAGTTACCTGGCCTAGTAAAGAGACCAGGGGATGGGGACTTGGAAGATCCTGTGTTCTAGTCCTGGCTGTGATACTGACATTCTGTGCAACCTTGGGAAAGTCATTTAGCCTTAGTTTCCCCATCTGTAAAATGGGAATACTTCCTTTGTAAAGCACTTTGAGATCTGCATCCTTGAAGCTGACAAAAAACAAAAAACAAAAAAAACCCAAACAACTTGGGAAATTTCAACCCAAAAAGAAAATTATGAGCACCTGGAAATTGGTTAGAGATGGAGCCCCAGAAAAAGCCCTGACAAATAGCAGTCACTACCACTGTTTCTTTAAGACAAGAAAGGCCCTATTCTACAATGAACTCTGTATCTGTAACTGATCAGGATGGTGAACTACCTGTCCTATACCATCTAGTACACTGTCCGATAATAACAAAATAGCGTAAAGGGTAAAGGTTCCATATAAAACAGTTGTTTAGGTGGAAACAGTTCTTTAGGTGGAAAATTTTCTAGTGACTGGAAACATTTTTGAAATCCAGTGATTGATCTGTTAACACATCTCTTGGGCATATGCACTGAAAACGAGAAGGGCTGAAAAGGATGTGTTGATCTTGGATCTGATCCTGATTTTGTAGGGTTTGATTTGACCCACTTGATTCCAAACGCTGAAGAAATAAGAAGAGTAATCTGCCCGCCCATTCTCAGGCATGAACAGCTGCAATGCTACACATTGTGGATTATATTTTTTTTCTTAGATGGTTACTTCAAACTGTGTAGAGAATGAAATTTTAATCACTTGCTTTACACTATGGAGAATTCTTGCTTATCTTTTTTCTCAAAGCTAAACAGTGAGTGGAAATGGTTCCAAGAATTGCAATATTTTTAAAAAATAAAACCTCAGGAAACTGCTATAGCGTCAACAATCTGTTTTATGAGAGAGTGACATCGACATTGATCTCCTATAGAAGCATTTATTTTATTCATTTTTTCACAATTTTGCAAGTTTTGTTTATCATTTAGAACCACTTACAATAAAGTGTCAGCATTACATATGTATTAACCCAGTGTGATCCAATGCAACTAAAATAACTCCACCATCAAACCAGGAAAACCCTAAGAAGGAGCCTTGGAAAATAGATGTGGTAATAGGTTTCAGTGGCAACACTGTGGGCTCATCAACATTCATTCCTTAGCCTTTGGCTGGGCAGCTGGGGATATTAATATATTTAGCTGTTTCTATTTAAAATTGGTTTCCTGAGGATGGCACCAGTCAGGGAGAGAGAGGAGAAGAGAATACGTTAGTGTGCAATGAAAAAGCATAGTTGGCTGGTTCAGTTTGTTTTGAATTTGTCACCATTTACTTTACTGAGCGTCCCATATTTGACCTGCAAGCTTCTAGAGACTAAAAGCCCACTCACCATTATCACAAAGGAGGTGCTTCCGAGCTGTCTGAGTTCTACTGAATGCTTTTTGTTTCACTTAATCCTAGAACTACAGATTAAATCAGTGTGCACAGTTGGTAGTGACACCTTGTTAACAGCAGTGAGATAAAATGGTCGGCGCTATGACAAAAATATCTTTTTAATTGTCCAGCCTGGGCAACGACCCAAGGTAAAACCAACAGGATAATGGCTCATTGCCATCATTCTCAAGAAAAGATTATAATGCCATTCTTCTATTCCTTTCACTGGCTTGATTCCCATTTCTTAATCTGTCTGCAAGGGATAACACTATTATCTTTCTTTATTTGCCCTTTTGGTGGTGTTTCCTAACATTTTCTTCTTTCATCTCACTATCTATCATTTGCTCACACTTTTCTTTTCATCAATCATTTAATTTTCCCATCCATATCATTGCCCTGGTTTTGTGCCCTGGCATTTGTTGCTGAGGTTCTTATTTCTAATGCTGTTTTTCTGATATGTAGTTTATGCCTAATTGCTTTCTATTATTTCACATTGTGGCTGCCTACAGAATGAGATGATTAAAAAAAGTTAGTTGAACTTTACGGAACACAATTGTCAATGGCAAAGTCTAAGGTTTAGATAAAAATGCTTCCAGAGAATGCCTTTTCTCCCTGTAAGCTTTGAATAGCAATGAAGAGCTGATCAGAGATGCCATTATTGGTCTAATCTAAAGCTTGCTGAACTCAGTAGGAGCCTCTCTATTAACGTCAGTGGGCTTTGAATCAGATCCCATACAAACTATGGTGAGGAAAAAAGCTGATGTAGTTTATGAGAACAAAAATAGCAAATTTCCTTACCCACTCCAGAGTAAGTGGCTATACATCTATTTAGTAGTCAATCCTGAATCACACAATATTAGGGCGCTACCAAATTCACAGCCATGAAAAACGCATCACGGACCGTGAAATCTGGTCTTTTATGTGTTTTTACCCTATACTATACAGATTTCATGGGGGAGACCAGCGTTTATCAAATCGGGTTCTGACCCAAAAGGGTGTTGCAGGGGGATAACAAGGTTATTTTAGGGGGGTTGCGGTATTGCTACCCTTACTTCTGTGCTGCCTTCAGAGCTGGGCAGCCGGAGAGCGGCGGCTGTTGGTCAGGCGCCCAGCTCTGAAGGCAGCACCACTGCCAGCAGTAGCGCAGAAATAAGTGTAGCAGTACGCAACCCACAATAACCTTGTGACACCCCCCTCCCCAACTCCTTTTTGGGTCAGGACCATACAATTACAATACTGTGAAATTTCAGGGTTAAATAGATGAAATCATGAAATTTGATTTTTAAAATCCTATGACCATGAAATTGACCAAAATGGACTGTGAATTTGGTAGGGCCCTAATAATGTGAATCCACTGGCATTTTTACTCCATAACTACAGAACCCCCAGCTACTAGAAACAGACTCATTTACCCTGCTGTTTGGTTGGGAATTATTTGTGGGTATTATTCCCCCACCTATATAAATATAATATACTCAGATGGTACTTATCAGTCGTCGGGCGCGGTGGCGCGCACCTGTAATCCCAGCTACTTGGGAAGCTAAGGCTAGCAGATCGCTTGAGCTTAGGGGTCTTGGGCTGCGGTGTTCTCTGCTGATTGGGTGTCCGGTGCCACTGACAGCCTGGCCAGCAGGTGACTGAAGGACTGGCTAGAACAACACGAGTGGCATGTTGTGATCGGCGCTCTCTCTGTGAGGGCTGATGGACTGATCGATTACGGTGACTTATCAGTCAGATTCATAGATTTTTAAGGTCAGAAAGGCCCACTCTGACCTCCAGGATAAGTCAGGCCACAGAATTTTATCCAATAGGGGTAAGTGAAAGGGTAAGGAGCAAGATGAGATGTGAAATGACTCCTTCAAACAGCTAGTCAGATGCTGTGTTAGAAACAGGGCCGGCACTTCCACTAGGCAACCCTAGGCTGTCGCCTGGGTCGGCAGGATGTGGGGGGCGGCATTTTGCCACCCTCGGCAGAATTTCGGTGGTGATTCCTCTGGGCGGGAAGAAAAGCGGCCGCAAAAACCCCGCCGAGAACCAGGGCCACCCAGAGGGGCTTCTTCCGCTCCGGGTCTTCGGCGGAAATTCGGCGGCGGGTCCTTCACTCACTCCGGGACCCGCCACCGAAGTGCCCCAAAGACCCAGAGCGGAAGGACCCCCGCCGCCGAGAACGCAGCTTCAGAGGAGGAGCTGCCGCCGATTACTGAGGAGGAGCGCTGCCGCCTAGGGCAGCAAAAACCCTGGCGCAGCTCCTGGTTAGAAATGGAACCCAATGCTTCTGACTCAGAGCCCAGAGTGCACAATCTACTGGACTATGCTGCCTCCCATTTATCGCTCCATTCTGAACGGTGTTGTATGTCATCGTTTACATGGCCACACTTGCAGGCCTAAAACACACGCAAGGTGATTCATTTCAAAGCAGTGCTTTGGTTTTTGTAAGTAGAAACTACAATAGGTGTAAATACAAATGTCATCTTCTCAGCCAAAACAATGTTGCTTGCCATTTTTACGTCGTATCATGCCATTCACCATCCTACTTCTGATGCCATTGTTTCCATTGCAAACAATGGTCTCCAGAGCTGGTGGATCATGTCAAAGAGAAAAAAGTGCTCACATAATCACATGGGAATGCAGATCATTGCTTTGTTTCTGCTGCCTTATAACTGGCGAGGCAGCTAAATACTCTGCTGGAATTATTTCAGATATTTGGACACAGTTCTGTTCTGGTCTCTCTCCAGACACTACATTGCTCTCCTACTATGGTTGTGCATTGTGTAACTCTTCAAGACCCATGGAATGAGAAGTGAAATATTATGGAGCTGATGTATCAAGCTGAGGACTTCAAAATAGGCAAAAAAACCCACTTATCTTTAAGTAACGATGCTACTTTTATTCATTAGCAGCAGGTTTGTATTGTTGTATTTCAATTCACTCTTACACTTGGAGTGAGAAGGGTCCGATTTTATCATTCATCCTACTGTTGCTTGAAATATGACTAGAATCTGGGACACCCATAGGAAGGGCTCTGCTTTTTATCTACTTTTGGATGCTTAAATAAACCAAGCGTGAAGCATGAACTTATATGTGTACACCTGCAAATGCAAATATAACAGAATGTCCAGATTAAAAACAGTCCTAGATAACAGCATTTTCTACCGTAGCACATGATGTTCCCGGTGATGCTCACAGGAAATTTAGAATCATAGAATATCAGGGTTGGAAGGGACCTCAGGAAGTCATCTAGTCTAACCCCCTGCTCAAAGCAGGACCCAATCCCCAACTAAATCATCTCAGCCAGCGCTTTGTCAAGCCTGCCCTTAAAAACCTCTAAGGAAGGAGATTCCACCACCTCCCTAGGTAACCCATTTCAGTGCTTCACCACCCTCCTAGTGAAAGTTTTTACTCCTTGTTCTGTCATCTGGTACCACTGAGAACAGTCTAGATCCATCCTCTTCGGAACCCCCCTTCAGGTAGTTGAAAGCAGCTATCAAATCCCCCCTCATTCTTCTCTTCTACAGACTAAACAATCCCAGTTCCCTCAGCCTCTCCTCATAAGTCATGTGCTCCAGCCCCCTAATCATTTTGTTGCCCTCCACTGGACTTTTTCCAATTTTCCCACATTCTTCTTGTAGTGTGGGTCCCAAAATTGGACACAGTACTCCAGATGAGGCCTCACCAATGAAGAATAGAGGGGAATGATCACGTCCCTCGATCTGCTGGCAGTGCCCCTACTTATACAGCCCAAAATGCTGTTAGCCTTCTTGGCAACAAGGGCACACTGTCGACTCATATCCAGCTTCTCGTCCTCTGTAACCCCTAGGTCAATGGCTCTGAAACTTTTTTCTGGTGACCCCTTTCACATAGCAAGACTCTGAATGCGACCCCCCCTTATAAATTAAAAATACTTTTTTATATATTTAACACAATTATAAATGCTGGAGGCAAAGCGGGGTTTGGGGTGGAGGTTGACAACTCGTGACCCCCCACGTAATCACCACGTAATCACCTGAGGGGTCCCGACCCCCAGTTTGAGAACCCCTGCCCTAGGTCCTTGTCTGCATAACTGCTGCCTAGCCATTCGGTCCCTAGTCTGTAGCAATGCATGGGATTCTTCCCGTCCTAAGTGCAGGACTCTGTACTTGTCCTTGTTGAACCTCATCAGATTTCTTTTGGCCCAATCCTCTAATTTGTCCAGGTCCCTCTGTATCCTATCTCTACCCTCCAGCATATCTCCCACTCCTCCCAGTTTAGTGTCATCTGCAAACTTGCTGAGGGTGCAGTCCACGCCATCCTCCAGATCATTAATGAAGATATTGAACAAAACTGGCCCCAGGACCGACCCTTGGGACACTCCGCTTGATACCGGCTGCCAACTAGACATGGAGCCATTGATCACTACCCATTGAGCCCGACGATTTAGTCAGCTTTCTATCCACCGTCATCCAGCCCATACTTCTTTAACTTGCTGGCAAGAATACTTTGGGATCAATATTTAGTCAGACCTGATTTAAAAAAAGAAAAGAAAAACACTTTGCAAATGCCACTGTCATTTGGATTTATTTTTTTTTAAAAATCACATTAGCCAGTTTATGTTTGTGCTTCACATAGGGCAGGAGACTGGATATCATTTAAAATGGGCAATCCCTCTCATATCTAGGCATGTGGGGGCCATGAGATTTTTCTGGATCCATAGACCATAGGTGTTCCTATCTCTCCTTACCATCTCCACATGCTCCCTTTTCCTCTCTCCCCATTATTTCTGTCTCTCTCCTTTCTTTCTTCTTTTGCTCTACCTCTCGTCTTACTTCCCTGAACAAAAGGAATGGGGAATAGAACTTTTAAGGGTGGCTTGAATTTATCAATATTCTAGTATTCCCTTTAATGAGAACTTTGTTGATGTGAATATCAACAGCTTTGTGCTACTGGACTGTCTGTGGTCCCCACTTTTCTCTCTGTGTAGATGCAGATAGTGAAGAAGAGTAATGGGGATCTCAGACAGTGTCACAAGAGGTACAGGCCCAATGGGGCATTGGAGAAACATTATCCTCCTTCCTAATGTTAAGGTGAATATTGGGGGAGCACATTACCAGGAACAATATGCTATTAAATACATCGTCTTAGGGAGGTTGTATTGTGTTTCAGAATTAATTAGTTCAGCGTGCTCCCTGCCCCACTCTCAATGGTCTTTTCCAGGCACACACTTAAAAGCAAGAACAGATTTGCCTGGACACAGGGATCTCTCTTGTGCATATTGAGTCAAAGAGAGTACCATATCATGCACAACCACATTAAAAATGTGCATTCTCAATTGTTACACTTTCTATTGTGCAGAAAGTTACCGTAGGTATAACCTGTTAACAGGCCAGTTGTAATTTTACTTTTTAAAAATGGAAACAGATTGTTATGCATAAGTTTTGCCCTGGCTTTAACTATGTACAGCTTTTTAAAGTGCTATTAGCATGAGTCCAATAAACACCATGATGGGACTGTGAAGTAAAAACGGCCTTAATGAAACTAGGAAATCATATGACTGGGAGAATGGAACAGCAGAACAGACCAGTAGCTGATGACAGAAGTTGTTCCTTCTAAGAGAACTAGACTGTGAAAGTTCATTGAGAGAGCACTGACTAACAGATAAAGTGCAACAAACTGAAGACATAACAAATATTGTCTAAAATAAGCTTGCCTCTCTCCCCTATTGCTTTGTTCTTTGTTTTCTAAAGTGTTAAAGCCATGTGACCAATCTAAGCAGCCTCTTCAAAACTGATTGGTCAGTTCAGGAAAGGTTACCTCTGGTCAGGATTGGTTTCTTTATATATAGGCAAAATATTTGTTACCCTATAATTCTCTGGTGTAGTAGTTGATTTTATTGTGAATGCACTTACTAGCAGTTCTGAAGCTATATTGTAAGTCCCTTTCAGAAATCTTGGATGTAGCAACTGGGCCTGGTGACTGGTTGCTTTTAAATCTATCAATTTGTCCCAGCATCTCTTCTTTTGATGCCTCAGTCTCTGATGGTACTTCATCTTTATTACTAGAAAAGAGTCAGTCCAGGTATGTCACCAATATCCTTTATGTTGAAGACTAATGCAAAGAAATCATTTAGTTACTCAGCAACATCTTTATCTTCTTTAATTGTTTCCTTTCACCTGTGGTGGACCAGCAGACCCTTTGATTCTTTCACAGGCTCCTTGCTGCTGCTATAAAGAATTTATTTGTTTTTATGCCTTTAGCTATTTGCACATCTGTTTCCATCTCAGCCTTCCTGATTTACTTCTATTGCCTTCTGTAGCGTACACTCCTGGTTATTGGCTTCACTCGGGTTTGATTTCTGTTTTCTGAAGGACCTGGGTTTGGTGCGAACAACCTTTTGATATTTGCCATTTAGCCATTTGCTTCTTGCCTTCCTACTTACCTTCATGTTGAGCAGTATTGTGCTCCTTTTGAGACTCTCCTACTGTTTCTTTAAGTAGCATCTATAGTGAATGTAAGTATGGTCATTTCTTTACTTTTGATTTCAAGGTATTTTGGATAATCTTCCTCATTTTTTGGAAGTCCCTGCCAGAGGGTCATCATGCTAGTTTGTGGTGACTTTCCTCCTCCCAAGAATGTTAAAATGAACTATCCTGTGTTCACTATTGTAGGTATGTGTTGCTCCCTAATCACAAGTCCAAGAAAACGGCAAACTGTTCCCTTGGTAACGAGGCGGGAGTGACCTTGTCCCTGGGTCTGTATTTGGAAAACTTATTGGCTAGCCTGACATCACCCTTGCAGCTAGTGTTCAAGTGCTCAAGAGATGGGTTTCTTATCTTATGTAATTGTACACCGCATGTCTTCTTCACGCACAAAAATGTAACCACTAAGGAGAGTTGTAAACAAAGAGGAGAAGAATAAAAACCCCAGGAAAGGTTTTTTCCTGAGAGGCTTTTTGCAGGAGGCTTGTAAAGCTCACTGGCTACCAACAAACCTGGTGTTCTGTTTCCTTTCCTGCGTCGTCACCACACACTATTGCTTAGTGGCTCAACTATTGTTTTCTGCTTGAACCAACTCTTATGTGCTACTTTGGAATGAGTTGAGTATACCTTCTCCTCTTGTGTGCTCTAGAACTAATTGTTCTAAGCAGCAGTCAACTCAGGTGTTGAGAAATTGCACCTCAACCAGGTGACCAGATTATTTACTATATAATGCATGTCTTTACTGAACACGCTATCCTTTTTTGTATTAAAAATTGACATTTTAATAATAACAGTGTTTAAATTCTTTAGAAAATCTGGTTTCTGGTAGGTCCCAGCAACATGGCAAAAGAGAATTCTTCCCATACTGCCTTTATTATTTCTGGAACCTTTTATTTTTATACCAAAAAATCCTAATATAACTTGCTAAGTAAAATGCCCCCTTGGCAACCAGCCCAAAACACCAACTATAAACACATGTTTAGGTTTTAAACTGCATTATTCTCTAGATAATTTATCATTTCCCTGCTGCAGCTATTTCATTTCAAGCCATTCGTCAGACCTGTGTAAATAAATCACAACCTACAAAACTTTAACGGTCTGTGTAAAGGAGGCAGAATTCCCATCTTTTCTGTATTTGCAAAGAAAACCTATAAGGAGAATTTAATAGAGGTGTAAAATGCTTACTTTGCTTTCTACCATATTAAATTTTAATTCTTGGTATTTTGTTTCACTGGGGAATTCATTCTTTTGATAGCTCTGTTCCTACTTCTCTATTTTCAACCATATATTTCTTTGTGTTTTGTTTGGCTGGGGACTCAGTCCCTCAGAAGTGCAGTCTCTAGGTCAGTCATCACATTTCACCAGATTGCTTTAAACAGCAATGTGCATCTTTGAGGGTTAGATAGCACATAATTCTAGCATGTAGAGTTAGTAGAAATAGTTGGAAAGACTGGTCTCAATTAACATTTCTTTACTAGTAATCAGTGGATATTTCCAGCACAATTCACCTGCATTTAGAAGGAGAAATCTAGAGAAAATAAATATTTGGAATACGGACCCATGCTGATTTCCTTTTGTAGCTGACTAAATCTCAGTGTGTGTTCCCAGCTAACAAGTATTGGCTTTGCTTGCATAGTAAAAGTTTAATTTAAGACTTTAACTTAAAAAAATAAAATAAAACTATTGTTCCCTGCCTGATCTCTAGGAACTATCATAGGGGCTGAACTGATATTCTGTATTCTTAACAAGTGGTGTGAGTGGAGCAGATTAGCTGTCTGATAAGTGCTGTCCTACCCAATTTTGCATTAAGAATGTGCAGTGTCAAAGTTCGCCTCAAGAGAAATATTTTTTGTAAGTTTGCATTCATTTTAAACCCCATCTTACTCCATCAAGACTTTCTACATCTGACAAGTAGAACTGAAAGTACAGTTGTGCAACTCAAGAGATGTTAAATTCTAAGTCAGGCAACTTTATACCAAGTTAGGCAACTAGTTTACAAAGGTGTTTGAATCTCTTGCATTACAATAAAACCAAGGAATGCAAAGGGGGGGAGGGGGGAACAATCTCCCAATCCTAATCCATTAAGATTGCCATGGATGTTGATTTTTGAGTGTCGTTGGCCTGTTGCTTAATCCTGGCCATATTTAAATTTAGGTCTTATGTTCACAACTGTGACAGTGTTTGTATGACAGCAGTGACCCTAACTGAGGTCTTTTTTACAGGAAGGCAACAACTATTTAAATATTACTTAGGAAAGCTAGATTCCCCCCCCCCCCACACACACACAAACTCTTTTCAATTGTCAGATATATTTTGATTGGCTCTCCATTTGAGTGCCAAGAAAAGGCTACTTAAAGATCATTGAGACACAAGTGGGTAGCAGTGGGTTACATATTTCAAACTCTGCAATGCACTAAATTCCTGGCACCGTCTCGTCCCTCAAATCCCTACCAATTTCCCGTTCTCTTCTGGGATCTGAACAGTGCAGTGTGACATGGTTTAAGCCACATATGCTCCTGGGTTCTGAGCCACAATATAATAGCTTGACAAGCAAGCCACTCTCTTGTTTCTTGGAAAGAGAAGGCCAGTCTGCCTATCTGTCTGTCAAGTGTGTGAACTCCCACTATTCCCCGGCGTGCAGACAGAAAGAAAATCTCATTGAGTCTGCCATTTCCTAGCCAACGCTAACACAATGGAGAGCATGTAAACAGTTGGCTGGACTGATTGTTACAATGATTGAAGCAAATCAAGGGCAGCTTTGCCTCAGACAATGAAATCTGTACTCTGTAAGCAAATTTTCCCCTGCTTTCACTTTGGTTTCTCATCTGTGCCAGGGCCAAGTGTAGTCTTAGCAAGCCTCCTCTGAACTGCAAAACAAGCTATGAAACCTTGCAGATCACTGGTTTTTTTATTATGAGCTTTCAGTTTCACTTACTTTGCACAAAACGTGCCTGAAAGCATAACCAAGCCTCCACAGCTGGACTCTTATAAGCAGCTGTTGTCTTTTTTCTTTATTAAATACTGGGTCTTTGTCTTTTCATTTGCTGTATTATTAAATAAAATGATAGGAAAAGTGCCAAAGATATTATGACTTTTAATTTTCTGCATTCCATATTTCTCTTTCTTTTCTGTTGGTCTGAATACTGCATAGCTGCTAGAATTACCAACTGTTATAGTTCAGCAACTCCACATGGGGTTTAGAAACATCTGGCTCAAATCTTCACTACAGTTCTGAGCTCCGAGGTTGGTCTAGCCAGACTGCAAAGCTCTACTTGGGTTACTGCATCCCTATTGGGTGTCATACTTGCTTGTGTGAGGTGCTAGGACTTCCATTGTTCTTTGCACTGAACTAAGCTATGCTGTTCTATTAATTGTTTTGCAGTGTATTGTGGGAAAACTTGCCAAGGCCCCTGTGTATAAGTGGTCTTAGCCCAGGAACTCTGTAAAGTAAACCACTTCTGGCTCGACATGCTTGACTTATGTCAAGCCTGCGTTCCAACCTATGACAAGGAATGGATCCAACTCAGGATTATAATGACTTATTGCAACTGTTAGCATTAATGCAACTCTCATTTTGGCAACAGGAGGCAGATGCAGGGCATGAGACATGGTGGAGGGCATTTCAGCAGGGGCTTCTTGCCTTGAGAAGATGGTAGTATGTCTTGCTGAGGAGATCACACAGGCTACGTATAGACATGGCAGAGTGGAGACAGTTGATACATGATTTAATAGCTGTGGAATCCCCACATGCTGACTGGCAGTTCTGCAGCAGGACCACAAGCATAGCATCATTATGCAGACCTGGGCCGACCAGCAGTGGGTCCAAAACTTCATCATAAGAAAGGCCACCTTCCTGGAGCTGTGTGAGGAGCTAGACTCAGTCCTTCTGTCCCAGGAAACACAGATGAGAGAGAGACCAGTCTCAAAACAGGTTGCTACTGTGTTTCCCCGAAAATAAGACAGTGTCTTATATTAATTTTTGCTCCCAAAGATGCGCTAGGTCTTATTTTCAGGGGAGGTCTTATTTTTCCTGGAGCTTCGGAGCCTTATATTCCGGGGTGGCCTTATTATCGGGGAGGTCTTATTTTCGGGGGATGTCTTATATTACAGCGAGAGGCAAAACTGGAAGTAGGTCTTATTTTCGGGGGATGTCTTATTTTCAGGGAAACAGGGTATTAGTAACTGGACGCTAGCTACCTCAACTGCTATAGGCTGGTGGGTAATCAGTTTGGTGTTGGCCATTCAACCATCAGTGCTGTGCTGATGAAGGTCTGAAGGCAATTATTGCTGTGGTTTACCAATGCGTGGTGAAGATTGCTAATGTCCCCAAATAGCAGGCTTTGTGTGAATGGGGTTCAGAAACTGCTGGGGCCATCTACGGCACATATGTGCCTATTGTCGCCTCCTATCCCACCCTCATGTGCACATGAACACATCAACCAGAAAGGATATTACTTGCTCATTGTGCAGTCCTTGGGTGACCATAGTGGGAGAGTCACAACCCCAATGTGGGATGTCCCAGCAGGATGCCAGCATATTCCAGGCATCTAGTGTTTTTAAATTTGGACAAGCTGGGACTTTATTCTCATCCAGTAATATAGATTTCAAGAGTGCCTGTGTCCACTCTTATTTTGGAAGACCCAATCTAGCCTCTACTGCCCTGGCTCATGAAGCCCATCCTATTGGGGGCATCAGACAGAAGGAGGTTTATTTAAGCAATAAGCTGTTGCAGGCTGGTGGTGGAATGTGCATTTGGAAAACTGAAGGCAGGATGGCACTGCCTACAAAACAGTCTGGATGTCAATGTGTATAATATGATTCACATCATTAGGGCTTGCTTTGCACAGCACATCATATGTGAGCAGAAGGGAGAGTACTTTTGCCTGCAGTGGATTGATACCTCTGCTGTTTTACAGGCCCTGTACAGGCAGCCAGAAAGTTCACCTTTGATAACCGTGTTTGGGTCTAGGAGAACAAGGGAAGTAAGTGATGCTGTATGTGCCCACATCCTTGGTTTGAAGGGGGGGGGTAATAGGAAGGAATAAAGTGAGCAGAATAGTAGTGCACAATAGTAGTGTACTATGTATCAGTGTTATGTATTGTTAACCTGAGACTTTATTAAAATCTTTGCTTTGAAGTGCCTCTTTATTGTTTCCCATGTATTCATACACTGAAGGTCTGAACAGCAAAATAATTTATTAAAAATCATGCAGGTAATCCAGTTGCCATAAACTAAAGAAAGTGAAAACAAATCAAAGTGCAATAAAAACCAAATAAAAAATAAACCCCAAGAAGTTCAATGTCCCATGTAAAGGAATTATCAGTTCTCCTTCCCCCATTGATAAATGGCAGTGGAGTGCAGTGGGTACCTCTGCCCATGTGTACTTGCATTCATCGAGTACATAGCATGGCTCATCTCCCACTCAGAAGTGTCTCAGTGGCTGCAGGACGTGGTAGATTGGAGGAGAAGCCAGTGGAGGAGACTGGACATATTCTGCTCCCTGGCCATCATGCCTAACAACTGCTTGTATAACTCCTTTTGCAGCTGGTGGTCTTGGTCCCTCATTGCCTGGTTATACTCACTGTAGATTTATTGCCATCTTTTTCTCTTTCTCCAGCATGGCCTGTGGTAAACCCTGTTTCTGTCAGTCCTGCTCCAGCATTTTCCTCTGCACCTACAAGGGCTGGTCAGACCTGGAGGAATAGACCTTCTGAGACCACTGCGTATCATGCTGTCCAATATTGTCACATTATTTCCTTGTGCTCCCCTGTCTTTGTGTATCCATCTGTTGTTTCTTGTCTTATATACCTAGAGTGTAACTTCTTGGGGCAGGGACTGTCTTTATGTTCTGTTTGTACAGCACCTAGCACAATGGGCTTCTGGTCCATGACTAGGGTTCCTAGACACTACAGCAATGCTAATAAAATAATAATAACAACAATAATAATCTCCTACTGTAGGTCATTTCTGGCTCTCTTTCCTTTCTCCTGGAGGTTCTGGACCTTTTTGCTGACTGTCAGTGACCTTCTGGGTGGTGCTTTGCCATCACTGGGGTAGATGACATGAAAAGCAATGAAACAGCACATCATTCCTCTGTCCAGGGTGGGATGGAGAGGAGGTTCTCCTCTTTAACTGTGTCTGCACCACAGCAAGGCAAAGGACACAACTTTTATCTCCTTGGCACATAGTTTCTTCCATCACTGCTGTGCCCCAGGATTCCATCCTACCAAGACAATGGCAAGTGCTTTGTATTTATTTTATCTTAAAAATCAGGTTTTGTGGATTTGGTGGAGGGGACAAGCCAGGGATCTTTTACCAGTGATGTGCTTAACTTTATTCTAGGTAGTGGTGGCGGCGGCATCAGAAGACATATACTTGCTGTAGATCCTTGACTGGAGAAGTGAGCAGTTGTCACAGGCCCCTGGTAGAAGACCAGCTATCTGTGCCACGGAGCTCTTTCATTGCTTGGTAACTGATAGGCAGATTAATGACAGGAGGGGACTAATGACCTACAAGGTGGGGGGGGGGGGGGAGAGACAGGAAGTATGCTCTGCCTAGAAACCTGAAAGGCTGTTTGAAGTTCCGGTTGCATCATTACCAAGGAGTGGACTAAAATTCAGACCAACATAAACAGGATGATGAGCTAGGATGCAGCATCACAGAGCCATCACAGATGTGCATCTTCAATTCCCCCTTCCACCTGTGGTAGCCAGATCCCCAGACCGTACTGCCAAGATATTTTTCAAGTGCTCTGGACTTTAATATTACCACAGATCACCCCGTAGACTTAATATCAAGGCTTCCTCAGAAAATGTTCTAATGCTAGTGCCCCTGTGAGAAAAACCACATGGATACACATTTGTGCCACCCATGTCCCTGCATTTGCAGGCATTGCTCAGCTTGTAATAATCAAACCTATTTTGCACACATGCAGCCATGCTTGCCACAGTAAACTACCTGAATTCAAAAGCCTGACCAACATACTGCACACCTAGTCCTACTCATCATAGAATGGACACATTCTCAGTGAGTTGCTGGACTGGGAGTTCTACTCTGTGGTCTTTCGGCTAGGGCTGCTAATTTTGGTTGGACGTATTCCTGGAGGTTTCATCACATGACATAATCTTTAATTAAAGATTAATCTTTAATTCCTGGAGACTCCGGCACACATTCTTGAGATTCAGCCCAGCACTGAGGGCCCAACTGGTGAATCCCCTCCTACAAAGCCACACCAAGAAATGACAGAGAACTCCAGATTTCATGTAGATCTCCCCAAATTATGTTTCTTACTGACCTCCCATCAGAGATCCACCAGAATCTTGGTGTCAGCCCCTTGCCAGTTGGCAGCAAGCGGAGGGTGTTTTCTCAGAATCCATCTGTGTTCAAATGCTGTGGAAGTGCAGAAGAAATGTTGCCAGTACAGTAGGCCATGTATAATGTGGGGTTTAACCATTGGCTGTTAACTGGTAGGTGACTATTGGTGAGGAAGAAGGGAGTAGGTCAGAAAATAAAGCCTAGAGGGAGTTGTGGGACAGCATTGGAGAACTAGAAGCACCTGAGTTGATTAGTCTGCATCCACACTGCAAAGTGATAGCTTAGAAACTAGAGTATAAACAGCACTCAGGCTTTAACCTATATGCTGAGCCTGGCCAACTAGCTTGAGTTGAAAGCACCACAAAACTTGGGCTACGGGTTTTTCTGTATGGACAGAAGGCAAGATAGCGATTACACCCAAGTAAAAACCCAGATTAACACTGCAGTGATGACTTACTATCATAGGGTGGTTCTCCAGGGAGTCTTTTCCCACCTGAGTAATTAACAATCAAAATTCCAGGTGTTCTTAACCAGCACCATGCTTTATTATGTCCCCTCAGCAGGTCACAGCCTGGAGTGTTATTTACATACTGTTTACGGTCATTAGCCAGCTTCTGGGGAAGGGTACAGTATTAGCAGCAGTGAATCTTGTCTATTCTTGTCTTTCTTCAGGCTCCCTAGCATGTCCTTACTGTCTGCCTATATAATCCCAGCTGCAGAAGGTTACTTTCACCCATTTAGCCCCTCAGCTGAATCTCTATTAGTTAATTGGCACCCTCTGCCAATTGCCTGTCTTTCAATCATGTCCCAATTAATGTATACTGGTGGGGATTTGATTGAGAGCGTGCTGAGTCAATGCCTTGACTCAGCACATCCTGTTACACTTACAATAGGCCTGAACAATTCTGTAAAAGAAAAGAAAAAAACAGTGATCCAAATATCACATTGGTTTTGGTTGCAAAAGGTTCAGTTTTTACAAAAGTATTGATAGTATAATTGCACTTTGCATCTACAATATGGCAGTTTAGTCTTATCTAGACTCATTTCTGCAATCATGTCATCAAGCTGTATATTGCAGTAAGAAGCTCCGGTGTAAAAAATAGTTGCACAGTATTGTTAAGAACCACATTATGACTATGAAATATCTATGGCAA
Source organism: Terrapene triunguis (assembly GCF_002925995.2). Classification (NCBI taxonomy): domain Eukaryota; kingdom Metazoa; phylum Chordata; order Testudines; family Emydidae; genus Terrapene; species Terrapene triunguis. Next base: position 2,456,379 of record NW_020664393.1, on the reverse strand, counting down.
ATTTAATTTCTTTTACAGGAAACCTATAGAGTTGTATAAAGAACTATAGATTGTCTATAGATATTTTAATCCAGACTATGTCATTGTATAGGAATATTTTTCCATTAAATCATACAGATAAAAGAAAAATGCTAATGAAAGGTGATCACTTCATATTAAATTCAATCTGCTTTTAGTATAAGACACTATTTTATTTTGATAGAACCCTACTGGTTTCATTCCTATTAGATTCTACAGCACAATTCCCTAAGAGATAATCATGGTGCGATGGGGTGTTCACCTGACACTGAAGGGGTTCAGGTGGCTAGGTGGGCCAATTAACCACCTAGGCTGCACCTGGAGGAGGAGCCAGGGAGCAATGAGGACTAATTAAAGGATGAACTCAGCTGGACAGGAACAGGCAGGGTTTGTAAAAAGGTAGCTGAGGGCAGAAGGAGGCTATAGTGAGGTTTGTAGTCAGTGTTTCTGAGGCTAGAGAGAGAAAAGAGCTTGGTCTAGAGGAAGGGCATACCTGGAAGAAGGGGGAGAAGGATCCTCCTGGAGGCAATGTAGGGAGTAGTCTAGGAAAACAGCAACAATGTGTGGGACTGTGCAGACTTAGCTGCTTGCAGTAGGGTCCCTGCTCTGTAGCCTGGAGAAGATGGTGGTCCTGAGTTCCTTAACCAGCCACTGGGGAAATAGCACTACTGGGGGTAGAGGGTGCAGTGAATTGGAAGAGTGCCTATGCCAGCTGGTAGAGAGCACGCACACCCTGGAAGGGGAAAACTACAGTGATTAGGCCAGAAGGTCAAGCCACAAGAGGGAGCAGTCAAGTTCCAATAGAGGCAATGAGATAGTGGGAAATGGAGTGAGCATCTGCAGGAAGAGGGGTTAGACTGGCAGAGCTAATACCCAGAACAGCTAGCAGGAGGGGTTCCAGGGATGAGTAGACACATAGGAACCCCATAGACTTGGTAACAATTATTAGGGAGTATAGTCTTGATCTTTAGAAGGGGTAACTTCACACTAGGGATGAATCTGTCCCTAAAGTTTTCTAATGGTATAAATAAACTGGCCTTGATGATCCCACTTTAAGGTTACAAACAAAATCCATCTTGGTGCCCTGCATTACCCTTCATCCCCCCTGCCTCTGAGTAGGAGTCAGATCTTAATGATGGATAGCTTAAACTTGAGAATTATGATCTGAAGAAGTGAGGTTTTTACCCACAAAAGCTTATGCCCAAATAAATCTGCTAGTCTTTAAGGTGCCACCAGACTCCTTGTTGTGATCATTTAAGTGTTGCTCCTTCACTGTAGACAGCTAAAGTGAAAATAGGCACATGTGAAAATGAGGGGTAAAATGGCAAAGGTTAAGGGAGAACCACTGAGTGTTAGTTTTTTAACACTAGTGATCCAGTCTGACTATATGTCACCAGTAGTCATAAGCAAAGCAATTTGGTATTACCCCAACAAAGTAAAAAAAGCTAACAGTGCTTAGGAACCATTAGGAAAGGGGTAGCTAATAAGACAGTAAATATCACAATACCACTATATAAATCCAAGGTATGCCCACACCTTCAATACTGCATACAGTTCTGATAGGCAGCATCTAAAAAAAAAGTTATTTTGAACTGGCAAAAGTACAGAGAAGGGCAACAAAAACAATTAGAGGGATGGGACAGCTTCCAGAAGAGGAGAGATTAAAAAGATGGAACTTTTCAGCTTGGAAAAGAGACATATAAGAGGAGATATGATTTAGGCCTATCATATCATGAATGGTGTGGAGAAAGTGAATAAGGAAGTGTTATTTATTCTTTTGTATAACACAAGAAACAGAGGTCACTTAGTGAAATTAATGGGTGGTAGGTTTAAAACAAACAAAAGGTAGTACTTCACACAATGCACAGTCAGCCTCTGGAACTCAGTTTGCCAGGGGATGCTGTGAAGGTCAAAACAATAACTGGCTTAAAAAAAGAATTAGTTCAGTTCATGGAGGATAGCTCCATCAATGGCTATTAGCCAAGATGGCCAGCAATGTAAAACCATGTTCTGTATGTCCCTAGCCTCTGGCTGCCTGAAGCTGGGTGTGGACAACGGGATGGATCACTTGGTAATTGCCCTGTTCTGTTCATTCCCTCTGAAGCACCTGACATTTGCCACTGTCAGAAGACAGGATTCTGGGCTAGATGGAACATTGGCCTGACCCAGAATGGCCATTCTTATGTTTATCTACTATAGTGTCTTGTGTATTTATAGAAACAACCATCACCTTAGTATCCAGGCTTGAAATATTACAGCATGGACTGAATTTTCTAAAAATAATTCCTTACTGCCATCAGTGGACAACAATATGCAACATAATTGAGTAGAAATATTACCATCTTTCACTGTCAGGGAAAAGTTTGATAAAGAAGCTGCACATCTGGTTGGACATAGACAACATCCCAGTGACATTAAAAATTCTCTCCAATGTTGTTTGTACAAACAGAATCTAGGAATGGTAATGAGACCTACTCTGGAGAATTTCTGATCCACATTCTGCTAGATTTTGGTTGGTAGGACTGAAATATTTCCCATTATTCTAAATTTCTGGGTACTAAAAATCTGCTTTTAATCAGTACATTTTTGTTATTTTTTTTAGTAGATGAGTGGCCACCTAGCTTTTTGAAGATTTGCTTTTCAGCCTGCTCTACATAATGCTTAGCACAGTTTCAGACTTTACTTAATATAAAAAAACAAACAAGAGAAGAAGCAAAGCAATCCCTTTACTTGGACTCTTCCTGATGACATTCTGCTTTGCTTTCCTTCCTTTTTTCCTTGTCTTCAGTTCAGACATTTGATCCTTATAAAATATACTTTCCAACAAAAGAAAATACTGTATGTTCATCCAGTAAAGCATTCAGAACATTAATTGCTTAATCACTTATGAAAGCAATGTCTTATAAAAAGTTGGATTGTTTAGGAGAACTCTATATGTGGTATGGTTCAGGCATTCTTCCCCATATCTTTTGTAAAATTCAAAAACAGATGCCTTCTATAGTGAACTTTGTATTTTCAGAGAACATTTTCACTGTAAATGAAGGTTTACTATGAATGGGATTTCAATTTGCAAATTGCAGTGCACTGAAAAACCTGCGTATAAATACTTCTTTATGAAAGGAGTTTAACTATAAATTAGTTCATTAAGAGAAATCCCTTGTAAAGGCTTTGTGATGATATTTACATAAATGTACAGCTTCACACAGCAAGAATTTGTAGAGCATGGAATAGATGAATGTATGTTACCTGCAATAAGGAGACTGGAGATATCTGAAATTTAGACTTTATCAACTCAACGTTTTAGAAAGGGAATTCATGTTGTGACCACCCTTTACATACCTGGGGGGCCATCACAATCTGGCCCTAGAAATTTAGCAACCTTTTCTTTTAATATTTGTTCCATTATATTTCTAGGAATGGAATTACTCCTGATGTATGTCTAAATCTCTCCTTTTTTAGAGAATCAGAATTTATTTTGTTTTTTGTCCAATGTTTAATACCTCCCAAGTTGTTCAGAAGGTTTTGACAACATTTATTTACACAAGCAACTATACCCCGTTTTTAAATGACTGCAGTGTACTATCTTTTTTCTGGCTCCCGGGAATAAATACATTTTGCTACAAATTGTTCCATTTCCATTCTTGACTGGTGGTATAGTGTGTGTAGTATAATTCTTAAAAGGGATTGTTTCTATGCCTGTCATTCTTCAGTTTCTTGTATTCACCCAGGAGAGTAATTCAAGAGTGGTTACTATAATAACCACAGTTGAATCAATGCATTAGATTCTGAGCCATTTCAAATACATCCTTTGTCTGTTTACCAACAGACACAACAGTTTAAATTAAACTCTGGCATGCGCATTTAAAGCGGAGTATTAAAAAAGGATAGATACCATTATGTGCATGATCGTTCAACAGTTACAATATTATTGATTTCTGAATCACTGAAAGCATCCACTAAGCCACAGCTGACCCAAACAGTGTCAAACATATTCAAAACCATTTAAGTAGAAATATTGCTTTTTTCCTTTCACAATCATATTTTTTTTTACTCCTAGCTCTTATTTATACTACTTTGAAACCTATTAGTTAAATACAACAAGTTTCCTTAACATATTGCAGTGTTATCCTATTTCTGCATTTAGGAATGAAGCCCATGATATTAGCTGGTATTACTTCGGAGCAGTGAATGCTAATGTATGTTGCATTAAAGAGTTTCTGTTAACTCCATCAGATTGGACCAATGATATTCATGTCCATATACTAATAAGAGCTGATTAATTCAAAATGAAGAATTATTCAGCACATTTATCCTCTTTACTGCTTGCAAAATATCTTGGAGCAGAATGCCATTTATTTGTGTTTTACACAACTGGGGCTGGATCTTCAGCTGGTGTAAAACTTTACCTCCATTTAAGTCAATACAGGATGAGGATCTGGGTCATGAATTGTTTATTAATATTCAACTCTTGAGCTGCATTACTTAGTTTTGATTGGCCATATAAGTCATGTGTTTTTGTTTCTTGATTGAATGACTGTGTAGGCAAATACTGCACAAGTATTGCTATGCACAAATGTAACATTTACACAATTTATTCTTTTATTTATTATACTTTATTACTACTGAATATTCCTGTATGCCACCTGAAATTTGTTTTCTACAACCATTTGTGGCAGTAAAACTAGATCATTTAAACATTTGCAGAAAGAAAACATAAATGGCCCAGGAATAGCAAATGTGAAATAGTTTCAATTTTTGAATAAATATTTGCTGAACATTTCTGCATTATTCTCCTAGCTCTAATTAATAATGTGTATTGGTGTATGTATATGGAAGTTAATAATATTTGTGTGTATAGTGATACATTGGTTGAATTTTCATTCTTTTTACATTCGTTGACCAACTGGGTATAGTGCTATAGTTTGATAGTGGCATTTAGACATTTGTATTTTTATCTTTCTTTCTGTCTTTTTGTATCCATTACACTGGTCTACAATTTTTGAGAAGTCGTCTGCTTCAGAGATAAAATGTGCTATTTATTATGTATTTTGATGTGCTGAATTCAAATATGACAATTAAAACAACTGATTGGCTACTGTTTCTAAGATATTTAAGTTTTTACATTTTATGTCTATGTATATTGTGTAGATAGTAGAGTTTTAATCATAAATTGTAAACCTAGGTCTTTTCATATGTTTATGGTTGCTTTACATGATAATATTTCACCTGTCCTGTTTATGTAACACTTTAAAAATCAGCAAATGGTTATATAAATAAAATTTATTATGAAACAAAAGGCAAAAAACTATTCTGTACATAGTTTAGTCCTATTCAGTGTCCACTCAGCGCTTCTTGGCTTGTCTCTTGTATTCATTAAATGGAGCATCTCTTGTCACTGTCCAGCAATAGTCTGCAAGCATTGATGGGCTCCATTTGCCCTGATAGCGTTTCTCCATTGTTGCAATGTCCTGGTGAAATCGCTCGCCGTGCTCGTCGCTCACTGCTCCGCAGTTCGGTGGAAAAAAATCTAGATGAGAGTGCAAAAAATGTATTTTTAGTGACATGTTGCAACCAAGGCTTTTGTATGCCTTGAGGAGGTTTTCCACCAACAACCTGTAGTTGTCTGCCTTGTTGTTTCCGAGAAAATTTATTGCCACTAACTGGAAGGCTTTCCATGCCGTCTTTTCCTTGCCATGCAGTGCATGGTCAAATGCATCATCTCGAAGAAGTTTACGAATCTGAGGACCAACAAAGACACCTTCCTTTATCTTAGCTTCACTTAACCTTGGAAATTTTCCACGGAGGTACTTGAAAGCTGCTTGTGTTTTGTAAATGGCCTTGACAAAGTTCTTCATCAGACCCAGCTTGATGTGTAAGGGTGGTAACAAAATCTTCCTTGATTCAACAAGTGGTGGATGCTGAACACTTTTCCTCTCAGGCTCCAATGACTGTCGGAGTGGCCAATCTTTCTTGATGTAGTGGGAATCTCTTGCACGACTATCCCATTCGCAGAGAAAACAGCACTACTTTGTGTATCCAGTCTGCAGACCAAGCAAGAGAGCAACAACCTTCAAATCGCCACAAAGCTGCCACTGATGTTGGTCATAGTTTATGCATGTGACGGGTTGGATCACAGAAACCCCCTTGGGAGCTGCCACCTAATGTGCAAAGACTACCTCTGCTCCTGTTTTCCCTGCCAGCTCAGGACTTCAGCACCCTGTCTTGCTGAGCCAGACACTCCCATCTGGCTCTAACACAGACCCAGGGTCTGAATCACTTGTCCCAAAGCTGCAAGTTTACCTGAAAACAGCTCACAGTAGTGTGCTTGTCTTTAGCACTCAGATGCCCAACTCCCAATGGGGTCTAAACCCAGATAAATCCGTTTTACCCAGCATAAAGCTTATGCAGAGTAAACTCATAAATTGTTCGCCCTCTATAACACTGATAGAGAGATATGCACAGTTGTTTGCTCCCTCAGGTATTAATACATACGCTGAGTAAATTACTAAATAAAAAGTGATTTTATTAAATACAGACAGTAGGATTTAAGTGGTTCCAAGTAGTAACAGAGAGAACAAAGTAAGTCACCAAGCAAAATAAAATAAAATGCGCAAATCTATGTCTAATCAAACTAAATACAGATAATTTCCTCACCAGTTCCAGAGCACTACCTTTTACAGGCTAAACTCCTTTTAGCCTGGGTCCAGCAATCACTCACCCCCCCAGTAGTTACTGTCCTTTGTTTCAGTCTCCTTCAAGTATCCTGGGGGGTGGGGGGGTGGAGAGGCTTCTTCTTTAGCCAGCTGAAGACAAAATGGAGGGGTCTCCCACGGGTTTAAATAGACTCTTGTGGGTGGAGATCCCCCTCCTCCCTCCTATGCAAAGTCCAGCTCCAAGATGGAGTTCTGGAGTCACCTGGGCAAGTCACATGTCCCTGCATGACTCAGTCTTTACAGGCCGACGCCATTGTCCACATGGTATCTTGCATGTCTCCAGGAAGACTTCTCATGTGGATTGGAGCATTCCAAGATGCATTGTTCCCCAAGTGTTTCCTGATCAGGTACTTAACCTGGCGAATTCCTTCCTAAAGAAGCTGACCAAATGCCTCACAAAGCTTACTTAGAAACCAAGCAAGCATACAGCCCATATTCTTAACCTCAAGTAGAAAATGATATGTATGTACAAATAGGATGAATAGATATAGTAGACCATAACCTTTACGGAGATATGTTACATGGCACAGGCAGCACAAAACATATTCCAGTTATGTCATACATACATTTATAAGCACCCCCTCCCCATAAAGCCTTATGGGGTACACTGTCACAATGCACCTCAAAAGTTGTTTCATGTTGTCATAGGTTTCCTTCATATGGACTGCATGACCAACTGGAATTGATGGCAAAACATTGCCATTATGCAGTAAAACAGCTTTAAGACTCGTCTTCGATGAATCAATGAACAGTCTCCACTCATCTGGATCGTGAACGATGTTGAGGGCTGCCATCACACCATCGATGTTGTTGCAGGCTACAAGATCACCTTCCATGAAGAAGAATGGGACAAGATCCTTTTGACGGTCAAGGAACATGGAAACCCTAACATCACCTTCCAGAAGATTCCACTGCTGTAGTCTGGAGCCCAACAGCTCTGCCTTACTCTAGGGTAGTTCCAAATCCCTGACAAGGTCATTCAGTTCACCTTGTGTTATGAGGTGTGGTTCAGAGGAGGAGGATGGGAGAAAATGTGGGTCCTGTGACACTGATGGTTCAGGACCAGAAGTTTCATCCTCTTCCTCTTCCTCATCTGACTCAAGTGAGAATGATTCTGGTGCATCAGGAACCGGCAGTCCTTCTCCGTGGGGTACTGGGCGTATAGCTGATGGAATGTTTGGATAATGCACAGTCCACTTTTTCTTCTTTGACACACCTTTCCCAACTGGAGGCACCATGCAGAAGTAACAATTGCTGGTACGATCTGTTGGCTCTCTCCAAATCATTGGCACTGCAAAAGGCATAGATTTCCTTTTCCTGTTCAACCACTGGTGAAGATTTGTTGCACAAGTGTTGCAGCATATGTGTGGGGCCCACCTCTTGTCCTGATCTCCAATTTTGCAGCCAAAATAAAGGTGATAGGCTTTCTTAACCATAGTGGTTATACTGCGCTTTTGTGATGCAAAAGTCACTTCACCACAAACATAGCAGAAGTTATCTGCACTGTTCACACAAGTACAAGGCATCTCTGCTCACTTTGGCTAAACAGAAATGTGTCCCTTTGCAAAATCAAACACTGACAAATAAGAGAGCATGACACTGTATGATTTCTAGAGCTGATATAGGGCAATTTGTTCAGCAGAGTGATGTAAGCTTCGTTATGATTACATCATCCATGACTTCTAGGAATAACATGATGCAATTCATATCATGTATGACGCAATACCAGCTTCAGATTGCATCATTCATTGTTTTGCCTTAAAAGCAAGTACTGTCCAAACCCAGTCATAGATTTATTCATAGATCCAGTCAAAGATGTATTTTAGTCATTTCTGGTTTAAATTGAGATCCCTTCCCTTTATAACTCACTTATCCTCCGCCATTCCCAAGTCAAGGGTCGTATATACTGACCCAATAGCATATCTTGAAAACTAGAGCCAATCAACAATTTGAAGCATCATTTTCGTTCTCAGTGACCCAGAATTAGTAAAGTTTGACTACATTTATTTCAGAAGCATTTTGGCTGTAGAGCAGTGTTATAGAAGTGGGAGAACTATTTCTGACTGAGAGAGTGTTATAGACCTGGGTGTCTCTGTCCACCAGGCCTGGGGAAAATTCCATCCTAGAATGAAAATTAGTGATGAGAAAATCTCAGAAAGTTTCTTTCTGTTTGAATAAAGACCCAAATGTTCAATTTCCTATCTGAACTACCCAAAACATTTTACCCTGAATGTTTTATAGGGGTCAAAGAAATTAAGTGTTAGCTTTCTAATGTCAAAGCCATATCAACCATTCATGGAAGGTGGAAAGGGAGACTCATTTATCAACTTGGCATTTAATTTGAATCAGGGAAAGTGTATGAAGTGAGTGGGAAGAAAAAAGACAGATACCAAGATTTTCTCATTAATAAAATTTAGATCAACTACTACAGTGAAAGGTGCAGTATAAACCTAGATAGATAGAAGAAAAGCATGTGTATTCAAGATCAAGCAGTGAGATGCTGGAGACCAAATGTAATCCTAGTGTAACTGAATTGCAGCCAATGGAATTACATAAAGGATTAATTTGGACCAGGTTGTCTTGCTTTTTTACATATTAGGACACCTTTCTCAAGACACACGTAGATCTCACTGAAGTCATTGGAAGTTCCTTGTTTATCAGAGGCCCAAATATGGCTATTAAGTGTTGAATATGATTTCTTACTAGGTCAAACACCTCAAGGCTTTGGCTATGTTGAAAATATCACAAGAAAGATTGCTCTTCCTGTGTGTCCTTGGGACAGGACCACCTTTTTGTTATGTGTTTGTACAGTTCAGTGGAACAGGGACATCTAGGAGCTACTGAAATACAAATAATCTATATAATAAGATTTCACGATTGTCCTTGTGTGTGTCACTCTGCAACCTAGAATGTCTGAGTCAGTTTGAAACAACGGTAACAATTACAAACATGGCTGAGAGCTCTCTTTGTTTAGAATATCACTGGCTTTGATCATCAAGGTCTGTTTGATTCAAGATCTGTTACCATCCAGTTTTTAAGTTTGCAGCTATCTTGACTTTACAAATTCTGCCCAAGTTGTGTATAGCTACAGTAAGGCATGTATCTATGCCATGCCAATAATACTAGACCATTATAATATCAGAGATTAGTGATATCAGAGGTTAACTCAACCAATCACTCTACAGCTAATTTCCATGCAACAATTTTGTTGGTTATATGAGGGAGACTGCACAGACGGTGGATAATTTGGCCCAATTGCCACACCCATGCAACAGCACAGGTTTTCAGCTACCAGTTAATAATAATATCATAATGTTCAGATGATAACGTATTAAAAATACAGAACTACATTGTGATGGGCTGTTATGTAGTGTGCAAGGGGAAAGCAGAAGGAATCTCCTCTACTCCTGCAAGCCTTTTTCATGAGCCAGTCATAACCACAAGGGTGTGCAGAAATTGCACCCTTCATGTATTTCCAGGGGAACATGTGATTCCAGACTGAGCAGTGTGGAAGTGAGGCTAAGACCCTGCCCCACTGCTGCTTCAGGGTAGCAGGCAGCAGCCCCATGCACAGAAAAGCACAATCCTTCCCTGAGGTCCCCTTTGAGTGGTTTGGCTCTGTAGTACCCTCTCCCAGGCATGTGCCTTCAAGACACAATGTATTCTCATTTTAAAAAAAAAAGTTAACTGCGCGGGTTTGAATTTTCAAAGAGGTTCTGGTTAGATCTGAAGGATGGACACCGAGTCTAGGGGTGTGAGATTGGTGAATTTTATTCAGAACATTTTGCCTACTCCTATTGAAAACTTGCCTGCTCTGGAGATCATTTTTATCAGAGTTTTAAACCCTGAAAATAGAGTTTCATAATGAAAGTGCTGACATATTTTAATTATAACATACCAAATGCGATCATAATATCTCTATACAGGATCTGTTTTGTATGACCACTGCAAAAAACGTATGTATGAAATTTTCATGAATGTTTGAGCTCATGGACAGAGGGAATAAAACACTGCATAATGTGTAATTATAGCATTAGAAACAATTTTCTCAGAAGGCAAGCTGTGAGGCCAAATACATTGGCAGTCCCACTTCTTCTCATTGAGAATAAGCCTTTCCATGGTTATAAACTATTACACATATGTAATGTATACCTTATATACACTGTAAGTGAGAAGACATGCTGTGTACAACTTCTAAGTGTATATTAACTTCTTGCCTCACTGAACTCCTCGCTTTCCCCCTACACTCTAAACACTGCTTAGATTAGATGACAGAGATAAGCAGGATATTGAAAAATAATACATTCTGGCATTCTTGCCATTGTCATCATTTTAATTACATTTCAATAAACAATATACTGAGTAGCAGCATTCTGAAACACTGAGAGGGGACAAACTCTTTCAAATAGTCTAACATGACCCATGCGTTTGTTTAACTAATGATTTGATTAGATGTCTGGGAACCAGCTTGCCTTTGGAAAAAAATCATTTAGAAGCCTGAACCAGCTGAAGTTTGTCAACTTTGGGAAAACTCAGATCCAGGTCTGAACTTTGCAGCTCAATTTGAGCCTGTCTGAGATGCTGTGTCATGTACTTCTTTAGAGGGCAAGGAAATATTGGGCTCAGGTGATACCTAGGGATTCACTGATGCCTGGGTTACAAAGGAACCTTGTCAAGATGTCTGTTGCTCTTTAACAGGTAGAGCCAAGAATACAGTATGCTTATTTCTAAGCAGACATCAAACCTGCTTTTCATTGCCTTGCATATGCCCTTTCATGAAAATGAACTGAAGCAGAAGGAATCATTTGTACATGACCAATTCAGCCTCCTTTTCTTCAGAATGTTCATACAATTTTCTCATTGATTATTATTCACATCCACTCAACAAATTAATTTTTGAAAGATTGTATTTAACTCTCTATATAGATTGTGAACAATTTTCTGTGGGTATTCGGTATTCAAAATTCATGCTGTGTTCTTTAGCTGGTGATATAACTAACATGAAATTGTTTCTGGTCCCTGATTTGGATGAGTGAAAGTCTTCTAATCAGCAAGAAGGTTTGAGGAATCCTTTGATGCCTTTAGTCTTTGGACTCTAGGGAGCGTCAGATAACAAAGATTAAGCAATTTTAGAGATTTTTAAACCATTACCTTCCTGGGTCAGTATGAGATGTCATTCCTAGATACATCAGTCTACTGTAAGACTTAGTGGCTGGGTGGACAATTTAAATGCAATTCTCTCATCACATTCATACACAAACTGTGAGTGTATGCAGTCTTAGCTGCAAAGGGCATGGTCAGATTCCCATCTAATTCATTGTGCCAGGATTCTGGTTAGAGGTTTTGTCAACTTTGATGTTAAAAGTACTGCCCCATCCCTTATGAAATAAACCAAATATAGCAATGCCTATCCTGGGGAGCCTTCACTGTCTTTTCTCCAGTTGACTTGTGACCAGTGTTGGCTATCCTATCAGCCAGTTGAAGAGGGGGCCACATTGAAAGCTTGCCGGTCTATTGTGCTAGGAGATTTCATGTAGATGTCTATAGTCTTTCCCTTTCCAGTTACCAGATTGAGAGAGTGTTTGAGGCATTTATTTAAAAATTCATAGGGAATCTCTATCAATGGTCAAAGACAGGGGGAAAAAAAAGTCTGTGGTCGAGTATCCTGATGGATGAATGGCTTTTGAACTAAAGAGCCATGTCCCCCTTTTTCAGGCCTGTTAAATTTATTACACAAAATGGGGCCACACAGCTTCATTAGGATGCAGTCTTTCTTTTTTCACAATGAGTTTCCCATGAAATACTTTATGCTTTGGAATTTTTTTACTTCACAACTTGCTTCTGGGGTTTCTTTTATCTATACAGAATCCCAAATTAGGGAAGCCTTAGAATGTTACCTGATGAGCTCTTTGTGCACCAGAAGAAAATGGGTACCTTGATCTGTACAGTAACGTGATTTTGGGTGAATTTCCCCAAAGGCATTACCTTTCATTGTACTAATTTACATAACAAAAATACTTTATTATTATTTTGTTATGTATATTGCAAAAATAATATATAGCAACATCTCTGTCTCCAGCCAAACGCTGCTATTACCTGAGAATTGGCAATAAGTGAAAGATAGGTTTGTGGGGCTGCTGCCAAGGCAGAAACTGCTAGGATGTTGTAGGGATATTAAAGAAGGTACTAACAGTGATTCCCCCAAGTGACAGTGACCCCCTCATAATTTGTCCCCCACACTTTAAAATCCAACAGTTTCACCGAGTACAAAAATCTCTTGGGTCTTCTGTTAAAACTTGTAAGCTACTGTCTGTAGAAACCATTGATTATATCTATCCTGTGAAAGATACTTTACTACTATGTAAAACTTATAAACAAGTTAACTGACTTTGTTCTTGAAGTAATTGATACAATGTAAACAAACACTGTAAGCTGTTAAGTGACTTTCACTTCATTCAACGGCTCCTAGGACAGACCCCCCCCCACCCTCTGTGATTAAAGGGCCGGGAGTCTCAAATGAATTAGCACACACCCCGAAAGTGGTGGAGACAGTAAATTAAAATATGGTTAAGGTATGGAATGTATGCTGATGAATGCTTGATATACATGGATGGTTAGGGAGGTGCCAGCCTAGAAAGAAAGTATCCATCGGCCAAAGAATGTGTCAAGTGGAAGACCAGAAATCCCCCGGAGGGTAAACTGGGATCCACCCCATCACCTGGAAGGATGAGAAACACAAACTTCGGACAATGTGGAGCCACCAGGAATATGCCACTTTGGACAGGAATGTGTGCCATCTGCTGATTGAGTCAGCAACAGCAGGATGAAACAGCTCCCATAGACTAACATAGGAATTAATTCCTATAAAAATGGACTCTAAAGACTGATGACTTTGAGTCTCTCTGGTTCTGCTGCCAACCTCCAGGAGCATCAGATGCATCTGACACAGACTCTGCTCCATCCTCATGACCAAGCTACCTGGCCAGTAACTTGGCATGAGCAACTTCTAGGCTGGTAACTATAACACCTATACAGAACTTGAATGAATGATTGTGTGAATGAATCTATCTATCTATATATATATGTGTGTGTGTGTGTATAAGGAATAAGTAGTGATAGGAATAAGTAGTCAAACAACGTTGTTTACTTTTATCTTTTGCTTTATCATTATATTTACAATGGATGTGGCATCTTTGCCTTGTCCCTCTTAATAAGATCCTGCTGGTTTTTATTCTATTGGTATAACAATGTGCCTTCCCTAGCTGCAGCTCGGCAAACCTGCCTATAGGGCTGTAGCCAGGGAAGGTAGCACTGGGACATGCTGAGCCCAGGCCGCCAGTGCCAGAGCAGGACACACCTCAGAGAGCACAGTACTGTGCAGCCCAGCACCCCCACCTCCTATAAAAAACCCTGACATCTGGGCTGCAGCCCTGTTCTCTGTTAGTGCCCCTCCCAATCTGCAATGCTGGGACTCTGACCGGGTCTCCTTCACTGGGTAGGAATGCAGGTGCCCCAGACTGCTACCTCCTATCCAGGCCTTGGATCCCTGGCTGCAAGAGGGTTTGTAGGCCTGCAGGCAGCAAAGGAAACACTGAGCCAGGCCAAGCCTGGACTCCCAGTGTCAGGGCAGGGCTCAGGGAGAGGTATCATGCAGCCCCCTTGCTTCCTTGCCTAGCTGCATCCCCACAAACCTGCCTGTGGCCAGCGACTTTCTTCCAAAAGAAGTTGTTAATAAGCAGTATGCTTGTTGCCAATATCTAAATCACTTTAAAGTTAAAGTCAATGGGATGGGATTGGCTTCTGGCAAAATGTTGCTTTTATCAAAAGTTGTTACTATGGGGATTCGCTATTAACAAGCATCCACTAGTTGTGTTTACCCAGTGCATTTAAGGTGAAAGTGACCCCTTTGTAGAGAGCCTGTACAAGGCCTAGGCACCATTTAAGTAGTATTTATATCTTTAAAATGGTTCAGGCCTTCTGTAAGTCTTCTGCAAAGGGCTACGTTTCACTCATAGGGCCACATTCTAGTCCAGGGACAGGCAAACTTTTTGGCCTGAGGGCCGCAATGGGTTTCGGAAATTGTATGGAGGGCCGGTTAGGGGAGGCTGTGCCTTCCCAAACAGCCAGGCGTGGCCTGGCCCCCGCCCCTTTTCCTCCCCCCTGCTTCTTGCCCTCTGACGGCCCCCCCGGGATTCCTGCCCCATCCAACCCCCCCCGTTCCCTGTCCCCTGACTACCCCTGGAACCCCCAACCCTCCTCTCATTCCTGAATGCTCCCCCCCCCCCAGGACCCCTGCCCCATCCAACCACCCCTTCTCCCTGACCGCCCCCGAAACCCCTGCCCCTGACTGCCCCCCACTGTCCCATCCAACCCCCCCCTTCCTGACTGCCCCCTGGGACCCCTGCCCCCATTCAACCTCTGTTCCCCACCCTCTGACCGCCCCGACCCCTATCGACACCCCGCCCCCTGACCACCCCCCCGAACTCCCGTGCCCTCTATCCAAGCCTCCCTGCTCCCTGCCCCCTTATCGCGCTGCCTGGAGCACCGGTGGCTGGCGGCACGGATGTGACTGGAGCCAGCCATGCCACTGCACAGCACAGGGCACCAGGTCAGGCTGCAGCTCTGCAGCTGCGCTTCTTGACTGCCCAGAGCATTGCGCTGGTGGTGCTGAGGCTGCGGGGGAGGGGGAACAGCAGGGGAGGGGCCAGGGGCTAACCTCCCAGGCCAGGAGCTCAGGGGCCGGGCAGGAGGGTCCCGCAGGCTGGATGTGGCCCACTGGCTGTAGTTTGCCCACCTCTGTTCTAGTCCAATTCCAATCACTGGGCATTTTGCTCCCATTGCCAACAATGATTACAGGTTATCTTTATCTGGGGTCTGATGGGGAGTGCAAAATCACAACACCTACTGGTGAGGAAGATAATACACATCACCCTCCCTCCTGGAAATGCTACTTTATCAAGTTGAATTACCAGTAAAAGTCTGTGGTTCTGAACTATTACGGTAATGCCCTACCTCCACTGGAGGTGTGATAGCATGACTGTGAGAAGAATAGTGGAAATACAGTAACAAGATATGATTTGATTTACCTGGATTAGAATGTCAATTTTTGTTTAAAATGAGCTAATCTGTTTAATGGTCAAACTAGACTGCAGTGCTGTTGAAATTGCTGCACCACTCCACATATACTGATCAGCTTTGAAAAGTTGATGCTAGTTTTTATGGACTGGGCTCATACACTTCATATCACCCAACATTTTATTTTTTTAATTCCTATTTTATACATATTAGGCTGCCTCATAAGAGTGGCTAAAGCATTTCAGGAAACATTCTCCATTTGGCACACCTGACAATATGGTTGTTACCATTCCAAACCAAGGATTATGCTCCCTGATAAGTGCTACCAAGTCTATGGGTTTTCAGTCACTATCCAGTATGGAAAAATCTTATAGACTTTAATGGGGATGACATCACTAGGGTTCTATAGAAATTAAATAAGCTTCTCAGCTTCTTTGTGACTGTAAAGGATGCATGCTACAGAAGGATGAAGACAGACCTATAAGAAATATAACAAGAATATTTCTTTTGAACCGTAGCCCCATGAATTAAAGTCCATCAAAAGTTTCCTTAACAGTATTATCAAAGGCCTGGAGACAAAATCAGATTTGGTTCTATATGGTGAATAGTTACAAATGCTTTGCAAACTTAGTACATCATAAACACTATCAGAAAAAGGAAAATGTCTCACTGAGCTACACAGAACTTATCAAATGATAAATCTCTGGCTGTTTATCTGCAAGGGAAAAACTTCTATTCATTATCCACAGCATTTTTCAATAGTCTTCCATGAAATACAAAAGGCCACTGTGGTCCTACAAAGCTCTTGTGTTCAATCACCAGTGAATTCCCAAAAAAGTGCCCTTGTTAAAAATTAGCTAGCACGGCACCATATTTCATGCTCATCTCTGCAGATCTGAGAAGCCTTTGATAATGAGGACCACGTTACTATGTATCTGGAGGCAGAGTGAGAGGGTAAAATACTGCGTTCAGTTGACTTTTGAGCGGCCTGTTACCACATGATCTAGCCTGTACCACAATTTTGCTACCTTTCAATTGGTTTTGTTAAATGTAAATCCTATAAAGGTGTCTAATATGCTTATATGAGAGCCAAATCACTGAGCCAACGATTTAGGATCTGGACTTTGCTGCTAAAAATGTCACTTTATTTAGTTTCTATGGATTTGATTATAGATGGGAATGATGAGATGGAAAAGGACTGAGTTTTGTGGTGTGATTAGTCTAGGTCTAGGAAATAACATCTTCCAGGTACAAATATCTCTGGTAATTCTCATCACAAGATTGTAGAACAAATAAACCAAGTGGAAACAGAAATTCTACAAAATATAAAAAGAACAGGAGTACTTGTGGCACCTTAGAGACTAACAAATTTATTAGAGCATAAGCTTTCGTGGGCTACAACCCACTTCTTCGGATGCATATAGAGTGAAACATATATTGAGGAGATATATATACACACATACAGAGAGCATGAACAGGTGGGAGTTGTCTTACCAACTCTGAGAGGCCAATTAAGTAAGAGAAAAAAAACTTTTGAAGTGATAATCAAGATAGCTCAGTACAGACAGTTTGATAAGAAGCAAGTGTGAAAATACTTACAAGGGGAGATAGATTCAATGTTTGTAATGGCTCAGCCATTCCCAGTCTTTATTTAATCCTGAGTTGATTGTGTCTAGTTTGCATATCAATTCCAGCTCAGCAGTCTCTCGTTGGAGTCTGTTTTTGAAGTTTTTCTGTTTTAAGATAGCCACTCGCTATACTTATATTTTTAGGAGGTCAGTCAAAAATTTAGGAGGGTTAGTTGAAGATAATGTGAATTTATTTTAGCTCAGTGTATTTTCAGGCATCTTGGCACCAGAGTTAGAGGACTTCTATAAAAAGAATAGCAGGATCTTTCCAACTCCTGCTGCTGCATCATCCCTCAAAGACAATGTCATTTTCAGGAGATAGGCAGTTATAGACTTGGTGGCTATTCCGAAGACAAAGGATGGGAGGGACAAGCCAGATAGCTATTCCTGAATGTGTGGGAGTTGGCTATTATGCAGAGGTGAAAGGGAGTGAGTGTTAAAAGTTAACCAGCCTCTTCATCCCCAACCCCAGAAGATAGCATCAGAAAGGGCAGGTCTACACTTAAAAAGCTGCATCGGTGAAGTGGTAGCACTTATGTGAAGACGCTTCTACACTGACGGGACGGGAGAATCTCTCCCATCAACATAGTGCTGTCTACATGGGGGGGTTATATCAGTACAACTATGTCACTCAGGGGAGTGGATTTTTCACACCCCTGAGTGATGTAGTTATACCTGTGACACTGGCAAACGAGGCGTCAGCTTATGCCGAAGGCCCAGGTCAATTCACTTGTGTGTTAGTATAGATCAAAGTGATTGTTAAATGTATAAGAGTGTATTTGATGTTTAGGCTTCATGAAAACTAGTGGGATGTTAGTTGCACTGTTTTCACTTATCCGTATCCTGTTATAATGTAATAGGAAACATTTATATTGTTCATAACCCTCTAACGAAATAATCTATCAAACAGGAAGAGGCCTTGTGGAATGCAAATGAAGAACTTTAACAGAAAAGTTCTAATTTCAAAGCAAGTGGGTTTTGTGTGTGATGATCAGAGATCAAAGACCCAAAATGCATTCCTAACTATCTGTCATCAAAGGAAAAGCCCATGTGGCCCTATCAGCTTGGGTTTTTTTTTTTGGGGGGGGGGTGAGAAGAAGCTATAAGTCTGGATTCAAGGAAAGATCCTGCATCTGTGGACTGTTTGGACTCTTACAGGAAAGTGTACCAGATGCACAGCTGAGATCGCCAGAGGCAATCTCGGGTACCCTGAAAAGACTTTTAGGAAACCGGCAGTTTATTACATCACTCCCACCATTTGGAATTACAAACTGTGACTCACCTGTGCATATATTTACCTGCTTTATCCTCTCAATAACTCTCATTTTCTTTTCTTCACTAATAAATCTTTAGTTAGTTTACTAGTTGTGTCTGGTGTAAATTCTGGAGTACCAAGTGCTTTGGGGTAAGTGAATGGTCACGTGGGACTGGGAGCAACCTGATGTGGTGTGATTTTTGGTGTAAGTTATCTTTTATCACAAAGTCCAGTTTGTCTGGGTGGCAAGATAGATTGGAGAGTCTAGGGGGACTGTCTGTGACTCCATGGTAAGATACTGACAGTGATCCAGGAGTTCAGATTTGTTACTGGCTTGGTGAAATCTAATTATAAAACACACCATCAGCTTGGAGTGTCTCCTCTGTTTTCTTTCTGCCATGAGGTAGGCACTCACAGTTGTGAGCCACTCCAGACAGAGTGACAATACCAATAGAGGTCTGTAGTGTAGACCTGACCTAAAAAGTTTTAAAGTTTACCTTTGTCCTCAAACTGTTATGTCCTATTCTGCCTGGCTAAACTACCACTTAACATAATGAAAATGATTGTTAACCACAGAACATAAACTGAGTATAAACAATAGCAATGGATGTTGGTGTCTGGAGCATCTGTCCTGCCAGCTATACAATTCCATACAGAATGTGATATTAACACATTAAAATGATCAGCTTCATAAACAAAGGCTTTAAATTGCCTTTATTTTCCCACTGAAATTATGACCTGACACCAACACAAGAGACATGATCTTGAATATAAATTTGGCGTCTTCAAATATGGATAAAAGTGAACTTGAAATGAAATAAACAGTTGTTTCAGAAGTTTAAAGCTGAAAGGAAGTCATTCATCATAGTGAAGGAATGTTTGATCTGATGTACAGTCATACAGCTCACAAACTTCATTGCTAACAACATTTATCTCTATTCTCTCTGTAAATTCTAATAATAGAAGGCAAGACCAGGAGAAATTCAATATGCCCAATAAATGGGAACATCAGTCTGTATGGAATGTGCAGAAAACAAACATAGTGGACAATTTAGAGTATATCACTATTCTGTAAGTTCATAAATTCATTTTGCTTGTGTTTCTCACCAGTTCAATGAGAAGGATGAAAAAAATTCTCAAAACAACACTTATTTAAAGTGTTCCATCTATTTACGGCAGTTTAAAATAATTTACTAGCACTAAAGAAAATGTATAAATATTTATTTTTTAATGTTGACAGCAACTGGCATCTGAATGTGCATGGGACCCTACCCTGGCTTTTCTTCATATCCTTCTGGACAATGATAGCACAGATAATCTTTATTATTACCATTATTTATTATATGTTTTGCTTCTACTAGAAACACACAGGAAGGCAGAGCCTCTGCCCTCAGCAGGTTACATGCTAAAAAGAATAAGCAAACAGAGGGCACTCTACAGCATACAGTTAAAGTAATGAGGAGGTGATTGGCCATGTCCTTATGATACAGTTTATTTATAATATGAAGATAAACAGGGAATCTCCAACTAACTCATATCCGTGCCATAACAAGTGGGGTTCATCTTCCCTTTACACCAAGCTGCCTTATCTTTAGGTATAATATATATTTTACCTACTTCCCTTAGGATATTCATTTATGCTCCTTGTGAACAAGGTATTCTCCTTTCAGTGAACAAAGGTAGAAAATACCTCAGGTACCACCAGGGGTAGAGTACAGTAGTAAAAAGTAGAGTACAAAATGCCCTCTTCTCCTGGGAGACTTCAACGATCATCTCCATGATACTTCAAGATTAATTACTGCCTGTTTAAGAAGGTTATACTTTGAGGTACCTACACCTTGTGATGGCCTCCAGGCCAGGAGATCTTTATGAATAAGTGTTTTCATGATGGGCTCAGCATACAGTCAAATCTAAGACAACCTTCCTCCTTTTTTAATATTCACATGTAATACAGAAATAGATAATTCTCTCCGTGCTGTTTCACTCAAGCAGCAGTAAATATACTGAATATGTTGCCAGGTGAAGCCACAGAAGAAAACAAAATAAAAGCAAACAATAGACAACTAGACATATTTATGATAAGAGGTAGGGTTAAAAGATAAATTGGCAAAGCAGGTAAGTGGGTTTTAGATAAACTTAAATGGAAATAAGCCATCAAATAAGCCTTTTTATACACACACAAAAAATTCATATCTATTTTAGAGCTGATCAAATCTTTTATTTTGAATAATTTGTCTTATTTTTGCATAACTATTTGCTGAAAATGCTTCCCATTATTTGCCCAACTTTAATTCCTATCTCTCTATATTTTTAATTATCTGATTTTTGGCTATATAGTCCACTGGGAATCTTCTGTGTTATAAGCTCAAATCCTTGCTGTGGAGTGATATTCCACCCAAAGACACATGTGGCCTCCCAGATTAATGAGAGTGTTACTTTGACAACTTCTGACTTTGTGGGGACTGGGAAAGTAAGCCTACTTCCCTCCCAAACCACAGGATGTCAAGGGCAAATGCTGTCTGCCAACCCTCCACATTCATCAGCAGGACCCAAATCAGATAGATAAATTAGATGTATTCAAGTCAGCAGAGCTGACGAAATTTACCCTAGCATACTTAAAAAATTAGCTGAGGCTCTCTTAGAACCATTAGTGATTATCTCCAAGAACTCCTGGAGGATGAGTTAGTTCCCAGAGGACTGGAGAAAGGTACTATATTTGCCCATCTGTACAAAGGGGAACAAAGAAGACCTGAGAAATTATAGACCAGTCATCCTAACTTTGATACTTGTAAAGTATGGGTACAATCAATTTGTAAGCACCCAGAGGATAACAGGGTTATAAGGAATAGCCAACATGGATTTGTCAAGAACATATCATGCCGAACCGAATTCTTTGACCGAGTTACTGGCCTTGTGGATAGGGGGGAAACTGTAGACTTCATTCATTTTGATTTTAGTAAAGTTTTTGACCCAGTCCCACATGATATTCTCATAAGCAAACTAGGGAAATGTGGGCTAGATGAAATTACTATAAAGTGGGTGCACAACTGGTTGAAAAACCATACTCAAAGAGTAATTATCAATGGTTTGCTGTCAAACTGGGAGGTCATATCTAGTGAGTTCCCACAGGGGTCTGTCCTGGTTCCAGCCCTAGTCAGTATTTTCATTAATAACTTGGATAATGGGGTGGAGAGTATACATATAAAATGTGTGGATGACACCAGTCTGGGATGGGTTGCAAGAACTTTGGAGGACAAGATTAGAATTAAGAATTCCCTTGATAAATTAGAGAATCGGTCTGAAATCAACAAGATAAAATGTAATAAAGTGCAAAGTATCACATATAGGAAGATAAAATCAAATGTACAAATACAATACTCCTTTAAGACACTCCAGAATGATATTAGCCTTTTTCACAACTGATCACACTGTTGACACATATTCAATTTGTGATCAACTATAATCCCTAGATCCTTTTCAACACTAATACTGCCTAGCTAGTTATATCCCATTTGTATCTCATATGTAGGAGGAATTGTCCTACTGTACTTGGCACTGGTGATGTCTCAGCTGGAGTATTGTGTCCTATTGTGGGCATCACACTTTCATAAAGATGTGCACAAATTGGAGAGTCCAGAAGAGACCAACAAAAATGATGAAAAGTTTAGAAAACCTGACCCATGAGGAAAGGTTAACAAAAATTGGGATGTTTAATCTTTAGAAAAGAAGAATGAGGGGGAACCTGACAAAAGTCTTCAAATACGTTAATGGCTGCTATAAAGAGGACAGTGATCAATTGTCCTCCATGTCGACTGAAGGCAGGACAAGTAGTAATGGGCTTAATCTACAGAAAGGGAGATTTAGGTTAAGTGTTAGGAAAAACTTTCTAACTATAAGAATAGTTAAGTACTGAAAAACCAACAGAGGTTGTTGAATCACCATCATTGGACGTTAAGGAAAGGTTAGGCAAACACCTGATGGGGGTGGTCTAGGTATATTTGGTCTTGCTTCTGTATGGGGGGGAGGGTGGAGGGGATGGACTAGATAACCTTTCTAGGTACCTTCCAAGCCTACATTTCTGTGATTCTATGAAAAGTCTCCACCACCTACAATTACTGTTACTGCTGCACTGACTATGGCATCTTATCTCATTATGAAGCCTCATTGGTCTCAGAAGATGCCATGATATTGAGGAATCCTCTGAATTTCAAGGCACATCATGCCCTAGAATAACCTACACACCCATTGAAGAATCAGTCCCTGGTGGAGCTTTTTAATTTCTTGTGATGCTGATTAGTGTGGAAGGTATGTTTGCCCAGCTAATCCCTGAAGGAGCCAGGTATTATTATAGACTGGTGCAAAAGGGTACTAAATGTTTCAATACCTATGTCCAGCTAATCCCTGCCAATTAATCTCCCACTGATTGCAGAGAAAGGACTATAGGATTTGCTACAGTGAATCAGGGAGTGAAATGAGGGCTCAGATTCTGATGCTAGTAGAGAATGGAGAGAAATTACTGAATGGGAAACTATTCTCAGAAAATCTCTGCTGAAGGATCTGTATCCATTGTGGGCAGGAACAGGACTTAGAATCATAGAATAATAGAACTATAAGGTTAGAAGGGACCATGAAGGTCATAAAGTCTAACCCCCTGCCAAGATGCAGGATTTGTTGTGTCTAAACCATCCAAGACAGATGGCTATCCAGCCTCTTTCTGAAAATCTCCAGTGAAGAAGCTTCCATGATCTCCCTAGGTAGTCTGTTCCATTGTCCTACTATTCTTACACTTAGGAAGTTCTTCCTGAGATTTAACTTAAATCTAGTATGCTGCAGTTTGAACCCATTGCCTTGAGCTAACCTCCAGATTCACTGTAAAACACCCAGGGAATTTTAATTTAAATATTTATAGAATGTAATTTTTCTTTACCAGACATGATATGGTCAGATCAAAGAAAGCAAGCATATAACGGTTTTATTGAAATCATCAATTAGCTCCAAAAGGTCAGTTAATTGAAAGAAGGTTCACACCCAGACAGGACAGAGCTAAAACCAGTGATACACAAAACAGTTCAGATACCTATATACAACCTCACCCAGAATTCAAACCAAATCAAACTCCAGTCACATGCAGTGTGTAGAGGGATGGTTGGGTTGGTTGTGTGTGTGTGTGTGGTGTGTGTGTGTAAAATAATGGTAATCTCCACCTGCTTCTTAGTAGAAAACATTCCACATGCTATAAAGCACTACCATGACTGGTGGTAACTGGTAGCTTTATTAGAAGTCTTAGATGCAAAAACTGAATGGGCTGGAGACCTAACTACTCTCACCCCAAAGGGTGATCCCTTTCTGGTCAAGGTGGAGATATGGTGGTGGGGAAGAAGTGTGAGAAAGCTTGTACATTGCTGGTGCCATTTCTATTCTTGTTCTGTGGATAAACAGACACAGACACACACACACATCCTTAAACATGCTGCCAGAACTGTTGATTCAATGGGGAAGGTTTGGAGTTAAGGAGAGATGGAGCTGCTGATGCTGCACTAGGAAGTACAGCAGAAAGAATCTCTATCTGAAGGAACTGGCAAAAAAGAGGAAAACCAGGCATGCAAGCATGAGTCAGAAAAAGGAACCTGAATAAAGGCTTTAAATAGAGAAGTAAATACATGACTATAGCCATCCTGCCAAAATTTAGAAAAGCAAAAGGGAAGTGCAGCTGCATTCTGGAATGATTACAGAGTAACAAAGAGAACCTATCTCCATAACAAATAAGAGACAGCTGCAGAACTAGCCGCTGCTTTGAAGAGACAGGAACTGCCATGATACAGAGAGAAAAGCTGCCACTACCTCAAAGAAGCAAATCAAATCATTTTTATAGAGGAACAAACAACAAAACAAGAAACAAACAACCAAAAAAGCCCCACTAGTAGAACTGGAAAGATTTGCCTAAATTAAGTCCAATGCCAAGGAGTTTGATTTTGAAAACTTAGGGAGCTGAGGCTATGGTACCCAAGATATGAAAAGTTCTGATTGGCTTCAAGTCTAGCCAAGAAGATAGAAGAATGTCAGATACTTTTTACTGATCATCATTAGTGATACCTTGGGCAACTTTTAGAGGAGTTTCCTTCACAGGTCCTATTTTGGTCAGAATATTACATTTAGAACAAACAGTATTGCTCCAAGGATGAAGACCTGTAAAGAGCGGATGGGATCCTGAGGTGGATTCAGTGACTGCATTAGATGCTTTTGATTCATTTATACAGAAACTCGGGAGAAGATGGCAAGGTCTTCAAACAAACAATGGGTAAAAAGGGATTGAAAACACCCCTGCAATAGCTGCCAACAATAAAGGGTCTAGCTTAGTGGAGAAGTTGAAAGCACATATAATAAAAAAAAACAAGTAACAAGTTAAGTAAGAAAAGAAAGTTGTTTCCATCAGCAACTCCTGTTGCTCTAAATCTCACAGAGCTACTGTGGAAAGACAGTGAATACAAAGAATGGAAGGCATAAGGATGTTTTTCTCGAATCTTGGCTCTGAGACAGTGAAGCTGGGCTCTTTCTATACCATGCTTTGCAGACATAGTTTTAGTACATAGTCCCCTTAGTCTTGTTTGTGTGGACCTCACACTGCCTAAGAAAAGTTGTTGAGAGACAGAAAGAGAGCTACTTCCTGAAATTGACTGGACAGTAGCTCTATTATCAGAGGGCAAACTAATTATTGAGCCACAATAGGCTCCTGGTAAATCACTCTTGCAAAAAATTCTATAGTACTAACCACATTAATCACCCCAGGTGGAGGGTACTGTTTTAATTGACTCCCTTTCCACATATGCTCAACATCAGAACGTTTTTCAAGAGAATGTCTCAGATCATGACAGGTTTGCCTGGCATCCTTTGTCATGACAAGGCTCTTGTACATGCAAGAAACAAAACGGAACATGATGAACAATGAAGTTCTGAGACAAAAAAGCTGGCCTCGTATTTAAAGATAAATTGGAATTTCAGGATCAAATAAAATTCTTAGGACATAGAACAAGCAAAAATGAAATTTAACTTAATTACTGGCCTTGCCTGAACCTCAAGATATTTCCAATATAAGAAGATTCCCAGGGATGGTCAATAGAATCTTTGGGACCTTCTGAATAGGAACAGTACATGGGTCTGGGATAGTTGATAAAAGTTAAAACAAAACAGGTAAATGCACTTAAATAAATAATTGGAATTATTTATGTCCACTCACATATCACTTAGGCTTGGAAATCATTCTAAAATCAGATGAAAAGCCGATCTGCAAGTATTGGTCAAAAGTACTAGGATGGAGCTTCCATCCAGGATAAATAGATTGTAATTGTGTCTGTTGCAATTTTCCAGAAAGCAAAAATAAGTAAATAAATAATAATAATAATACAAAATGTATTAGTTGCTCTAATCTCTTGATTTTTGAATGCTTCAGGTTGGTAAAACGAACTTCCATCCTCAAAGCAGTGATGGAGAAGGTCATGGTAGACCAGTTGGCAGGGAAAGTCACATTAGTTCAGAGGCGGTTGAAAATTTTCTAATGAAACTTTTTTTTTTTCCATTGAGAAATTTTCTTAGGTTCAGGATGGAATTTCTGGTCAAAATGAGAGAGAGAATAGGCTTCTGGTTAGGAAGAGGGACTTGACCCTGACTTTCCCACTTCCCAGGGGAGGGCCCTAATTGCCAACCTATTGGCTATTCTGTGGTGGGTCTCTCTCTCTCTCTCTCTCTCTCTCTCAAAAGATCTGTTTTGTTCCACATCAAAACAAAAATAAATTTTGAAACCCTGATATTTTACACATCATGGAATTGTTTTCTGGTCAGCCCTAATGTTAGCGCTCGTTGGCATGAGCAAGATGCTCCCTCAAACTGCAGGACCATATGCAGTCATACATTCAGTAGATAGCTGAGGCTGGCCCTAGTACTGAAATCCTAAAGCAGCACGTGACCGCATGTGTGGAAAGGAGAAATCTTTTAAACAATAAAAACAATTCCTAATCGAATGTGATGGCTCTAAACATAAAATACACTACCTGTCATAAAACATACTTCTGCAAACTAAAATACAAATGAGGTTAATGACAAAGTGTCTTATGAAATCACATCAATCCCCAAGGCAATTTATGGGGTAAAGCGTATTGTTAACACTTTCAATGTATGCTATAAATAGCTAAAATTTCCCCACAGTTTGATGTTTAGACTGAAATCCATTTAATTTAACTTTTTCAAAAAGAATTACTGGATGGGACACGTCTAGAAATTTAAAGATACAGCACATTAATAGCATAGAAAAAAGAAGGAATTGCTGGGTGAGGTTTTGTGCTCTGTGTTATACAGTATGTCAGACTAGATAAACTTACTGGTACCTACTGACATTAAACAATCTGTTGTTCACATTTCTACACTGATGCAGCCCTTTAGATATGTACAACATTTCAGAAGAGTTACCTTATTTTTCATTGATGTTGTAGGTGTGTTGGTCCAGGATATTAGGGACACAAGTTGAGTGAGGTAAGGTCTTTTGTTGGACCAACTTCTGTAGTCAGCTACTTAACAAACATCTCTCCTTCATGTGTATTTTTAGGCCAACTGAATTTCAGCTGTTATTTTGTGTTAAATTCAGATTTTAAAAGAGATTGAAATAATATACTATAATTCTGAGTAACAGAATTACAGTATTAGTGCAGGTACTAATTGTTCTCACTGGGACAATTTATGTGTGTAAGGATTATTCACAGTTTTTCAGGATCTGATCTTTACACTGCAAAACATTTACCATTGCAATCTCCTCCCTTCACATGCTATTACACTTTCCAAGACATTCACCCTTTGGACTGAAAGTTTCCATGCTTGATATCTTCCTGAAAGGTGGATTTATTTTTAAGAAAGTTTAAACAAATTTCCCTCAGCTGTTTTTTTAAGCTATACCAAATGGGAGAAAAGATACTGTTCCCATTGTTAAAATAATAATAAATTAACCCCCCCCTTTTTCGATACAATCATAGAAAGATAGGCTTACATTTGAAACCAGAAATTTGTCATAGATGCACAGTCTTCATACTAGAGTAGGCACAAGAATACTAGTGCTTGATTTGGAGGAAAAATATTGTAAACTAATGGCAAACTACGGAAGAATCACTTCAGAGCATGCTTACTAGTCATCTGCTAATTCTTTTTAGCAGAATTTAATGAAGACCTGCCCCTGTATGACATCACAGGACAGACAGTCTAACTGCTTGACAGGGCATGGGGCATAGGTTTAGAAAGATTGGTGGTTTCCCTTAAGATGCTTCTAAGACAATTTACATTAGATAGAATGTAAACATCTCACTGAATGTAAATGTCTCATTGAAACACACATGAATCCTCAAAGGACATGAGAACTGTGGGTCTGAAAAATAATTGTGTATCCTTCAGTTTTACAGTTTGTCTATAAATTTTGCTGTGTTCATACTATAGAAATTATAAACCTTCATGTAAAAAACCCAAGGTTTCTATCATTTTCTTTACAAAGATATTGTTGGGCGTTTGACCAGCCAGTGCTCATTTCTCAAGTCCAGAAGCAGCATTCCACTCTTTGCTGCTACTCCATGAATGCTGCCAACCACCTTCAACTGGCTCGCGCTATGTCCCACAACAAACTGACCTCCTGGAAATCGTCATGTTCCCTGCCGTTCTTGCAGCTCTGAAAATACTGGAGGATTGTGCAGCCTGTGCTTGCAACACTCACAATAATAGTGAAGAGCTGTGCAGGCTCCATGCTTCTGTCAGAGATGGTCCAGCATCAAGTCCCCTGTGGGTTCATAGGAAATTGAAAATAGGTGCGGAAATTATGGGATAGAGATTATATTATGGAGAACACTTCATTATGCGAAGCTGACCCCTTGCTCCTAGTCATCCCTGCTCAAATCATTTCTGTCCCATAATGCAGTGCCAAAACTGTGGCAGGTTGCACATTGGGATACCCACCCAGGGTGCACCGAACTGTGTATCGACACAAGCGCTTGTGATGAGTATGTGCTGTGCTGACACCAGGAGCCAGGCATGCACACACAAGCGATGTGCTAATGGCGGTGGCTGTATGCCAACATAACTTGCATTGGCAAAACTTTGTAGTGTAGACATGGCCTCAGAGTGTCACAGCTAAATACAAGGTTGAACAGATTGTTTAGCATTAGTTAACATATATTCTAAAGGACCATTCAAGGTGAAGTGACCCTTAATATCCCTGCAATCATATGACAAAAATGGGGGCGTCAGTGGGTTACAGATTGTCATAATAAGCCATAAATCCAGGGTCTCTATTGAGTCCATGATTTTCAGTGTTTAGCAAAGTTATG
The DNA here is from genome assembly GCF_002925995.2 of Terrapene triunguis. NCBI lineage: Eukaryota > Metazoa > Chordata > Testudines > Emydidae > Terrapene > Terrapene triunguis. The sequence continues at coordinate 2,427,338 of NW_020664393.1, read as the reverse complement.
AATTAAAGTTTGAAGGCTCATCTTTTGGAAGTGTGGTGCATGTTTCCTTCGAGGGCGAGGACTGAGAGGTCAGACATGGAGTCATCATTTTGTGACAAGTGTTCACTCGGCACTGAGACAGTGTTTTTGTCTTTTATCATTTTTCTGTGTGAGTTCATTTGAGAGCGTACTGATTGTCTGGTTTCACCCACGTAGTTATTTACAGGGGCATTTAGGGCACTGAATGAGGTATACCGCGTGATAGGCATGTGTGGGACCCATTGATCTTGAAAGATGTATGTGGTGGAGTATTGATCATTGTAGCAGTGGAGAAATGTCTGCAGGTTTTGCATCTCTTCTGGAAGGGAGAACTTTGTACTGCTTGAAAGCGTGTCTCTTTCACCAACTGAAGCTGGTCCAATAAAAGATATTACCTCACCCACCTTGTGTCTCTAATGTCCTGGGACCAACATGGCTACAACAACATTGCAAACACATATTTAATGCTATCGCCACAACCAGAAGAGCTAGAATTTTTTTTTTTTAAATCTTAGAGACAATACAGAAATATTTGAAGGAAAACCCTTTTGTGACCATTCACTTCTTTTAGCCCAGAACAGCAGATCCTGGATTATATTTTAAATGGCTACTTACAGACCTCAAGTTTGTTTAAAAGAAAACATTGGAGTTGCACCTGATTTCCAGTTTCATTAGACTCAATGCCATATTGTTAATTAATCTGTTTCACTTGAATTCTTCACTAAAATTGTTTACTTTTAGATTGTGGTAAATTTACCACTGGTAGCCTTTTGCTGGTAATTCTTTATGCTGAGATTTAGTTCTTCAGAGGCATAATTAGATCCACAAATTGGACTTTGAGGAACATATTTCTGGTTACTTAAAAGAAGATAACTAATATCATAGAATCTCTAGCATCCCACAGAATAGATTATCCCTTATCAATCCAAAGGAACTCTGTAATAGGGTATCTGGTTTCAATTGCTGTGTTTTATGACATGTCAGGAAAGCTCTCTGTTTCTTACCAGGATGTTACTTGGATCTTTTCCTACAAGTAAGTGGGTTAGACACAAAGCAGCTTCCAATCTTTAAAGCTTTCCAAAATTACAGTTAAAGGGCTGTCAGAGGAAGCAATAGATCACACAAGCTGAAATGTAGATGATACCTCTTCACAGCTGTGATATCAGCCTGTCCATGTCCTTGCTCCGAACCAATCCCAGAACAGAAATTCAGATGGTTCCCTTATTCCCCATTTGCTTCTCTAAAGTGCAGTCCTATCTCCAGCTTTTTTCTATGAACCCGGGTTGAAGTTTCAGTCCATATTAGTCAAACATGCTATTCCATACTCAGGCATTTCTCAAAGCAAAAGCCAGAATAGACATTGTGAGGTTCAGAGTATTTGCTTTTAAGCTTCACACACACAAAAAAATCAGTTTTTCTTTCTAGTCATGATATTTTTATCGCACACTTCTGCAAGCTTTATGAGAGCAATGTGTTGCATTGGCTACTTTCTAGGATCCCAAGAGTGGCACTTAATTTGCATATATAATTATATATTTTCAAATTACAACTACACAGTAATTTTCTTGTTCTTATAGCTCCATATGAGAAATTGCTTGATTTTTTTCCAGCGATGGGAATCAAACATTTGAAGTGCCATTAGCATAGAATTGATTTGCTTTACAGACTGTTACAGCAGCTTGTCTCTACAGGCTCCACTTCCCTTCCTAAAGTATAGTGAATAGGAAGGCAATTGCATTCCACATGTTAGTATTCCATGGCCACTTTTAGTCTGCAGACTGCACTTAGGATGCCCCTGTTTTACCTCATTGAACTGCATTCCATTTGTAATAAACCAGATTGATGCCTGAGTGATGATAAAAACTAAAAGACTTTCTATATTTTTGTTCCTTGTGGTCATTTGCAGAGATGCGACTGGTTTCACTTTATTTATTAACCAGCCAGCATTGGCTTAAAATCTGGCTGCAATGTGCAGTTTTGTGATTGAATTCAGTGGGGCCAGGATTTCACCCAATGAGCCCAAAATCCCATTGAATTGGATTTTGGCACCTAATTCCCTAAGTCTCTTTTGAAAACCCCATGCATGTAGCACAGCACTGATCATGTAATAACGCTCATACCACTCCCCCGAGAAGGGAGGCAAAGAAAGAGTACCCCAATTCCCAGCAAAGGTAACTGAGACAGAGAGGTGAAGCCCAACATTTTCAGAAGTGTCTGATAATTGTGGATGTTTCAAGTTTTGGGTGCCCAGCTGAAGAAACAGCTTTGATTTTTTGGAGATGCTGATGGCTCCAACATCCCATTGTTCTGAGCTGGAATTGTGGGTGCTCTGACCACTTCTGAAAATAAGACTCTACAGGCCACACCCTTGGTTCCAGTTGAGCTGCATTTATCAGAGGACCTGAGAGCAGAGGGGAGGAAGGTGCCTCTAAACTACCTTTCCACTTCCCCAGTCTTCTGGTTGGCTGGGAGCTGACCCAGCACAAGACAGACTCTTGAGATACCCTGGAAGTAATGGTCCCCTAGAGATCATTCTGCGAGACTGCGATTACCAGAACACAAAATGATCCTTAACATACCCCCTTTCAATTCAGCCCACCTACTAAGCTGGGTGGAGGAGACTTGGAATGGATAGAATAGAGCCATCTGAACTGATTTTACATCATCAGGTGCCTCATTAGGGCAAATATTTGGCTGCTCTGTGGTCTGTCAGAAAGCAACAGGGAGAGGACACTGACTAGGTCTGTCAAGCAGGGCACCAAAAAATGGAAGCAACTCAAATTTATTTGTCACAGCTGAAAATTTAGTCTTAATTCGGTATCACATAAGAAGCTTGTGGTAGAGCTGGGAAGAGATCCCTGAACTCTAATGTAAAGGACCCAGCTGCCATCTGTTAGACTAAAGGGGTTCTCAGACAGTGTTTCAAATCTATATTCCCAGTTATGCCATCTGTAAAATAGGGCTTAGTCAGGCTTTGTCAAGTGCTTTGCAATCTTTTACAAATAGGACAATACAGATCTTTGGAACGCTACAGCTCTATGTGAAAGTTATCATCTGACCCTGCAACTTGGAGGCAAATGTTTGTGACAAGCATCTTCTGTAGAGAGAAAAGCTGGTTGCAATTTAACTCTAAACTCCTATATATGTTGGGATCATTTTTGTGTTGGTTTCAACTAGACTGCACTAAGTGCCTTTTCATATTTGATAAACAAGAAGTTCATTTAAAAGTGGTAACATTTAAGTGTGATATGTTCCCAATGCAAATTCTAAAAATCAAGGAAATACCAAGTTAGGGAATGGTTGAGAGATGTTCTATAACATGCAAATAGCATGTTTCCACTGAGGCTGACATGTTCTGTAATGTCACAAAAATCTTCAATCTGTCTCCAACAGATAAGGAAACACACAGAGAACATGTATTTCCCTTAGGGCATAATTAATTACAACCCCCAATGTTAGTAAAGATTCAAAGCTGATATATGTGCACATGCTAAGTTTACAGTGTGTTAGAAGGGGAAGCTTGAGATTGTAAGTAACTGTAAGTAACTTTGAGAAAGAACCCTGAACTCTTCTGTACGCTTCATACAAAACAAAGATGTTGAAACCCAGTTTTAAGGGGGGGGGGGGAACTCTGAACCTTAATGAAGTCATTACTGTGCTTCTGTTATAAATAACTTACAAATACTCTGGCATACACAGAATAATACACAATACTACAGGATAATACACATGTATGTTAGTTTGTAGAAAACAGTTGTTCGTATGATATATTAGTTGAGAAATAGTATGTGATTATGTAATTAAAGACTCTATTAACATATGTGTCACAGGGCTCAGAGTCACGGTTATGCATAGAACCTTCACTTGGGCATTTCCTTACTTCTTATTGGTTAACTATACAGCTTTAACAATCTCTCAGCATCGTTTTTTGTACAGAATAGAAGATTGAATTGATGACAAACTGTGTTGCTGACAAACGTATTCCTCTTCAGTGCTAGTGTGGGTAATGTGCAGCAAACCAGCTGAAAATGGAATCACAAAATATATTTGTTGGTCAAATGGATTGCATCTCTGGGACCAACACATGCTGAAATATTGATATTGTATATATTGGTCACCAAAATATTTACTAGCTGGCTGCCAAACAAAATAATCTCTCTAAAGAGAACACATTCCAAAATTAAACATGTGAGAGATGCTAAAGACCTTCTCAAACATGCTGATGGGGTCAAACTAACCCCCCTGGCCTTCTAGATAGTTGGTTGGGGATCACTGAAGAAAATAGCAGTGTAGAAGCATTTTTTCTTTAAATATATTCAAATGTTCTTACAAGATCCCTTCATAATCTTTAATAGTATAGGCTGAAGTAATCACTTTATAAAAAAAGAGACAAAAGACATCAACAAATGGATTGTCACCAACAGGTAGCAAGGCATTATCTAGAAATTGGGGATTTTCAAGATCTGGATCCTGTTCAGAACTCTGCGGCTTGAGCCCATCTCTAAATATAAATAAAAAACATATTGCAAGGGAAGAGGGGAAATACCTCCAATTTTCTTGTTAAGGTTTCATTATTTTAATTATGTATATTGCACATGTCAGCTATGTTGCTAACATCTCTATTTTCTAGCACATCTCTTGTACACTGTTTGGCTTCTGCTGTTGCTGCTTGACTTTGGGGAGCACTCCCACTCTCATCAAAGTCAGTGGTGATTTCAGTGTTCACATATTCCAAGTATCAGAGGGGTAGCCGTGTTAGTCTGAATCTGTAAAAAGCAACAGAGGGTCCTGTGGCACCTTTAAGACTAACAGAAGTTTTGGAGCATAAGCTTTCATGGGTGAATGGGGTAAACTGCCCCTCTGCTATGTACATTGGCCAAACTGGACAGTCACTACACAAGAGGATAAATGGACACAAGTCAGATATCAGGAATGGCAATATACAAAAACCTGTAGGAGAACACTTCAACCTCCCTGGCCACACAATAGCAGATGTAAAGGTATCCATCTTACAGCAAAAAAACTTCAGGACCAGACTCCAAAGAGAAACTGCTGAGCTCCAGTTCATTTGCAAATTTGACACCATCAGATCAGGATTAAACAAAGACTGTGAATGGCTATCCAACTACAGAAGCAGTTTCTCCTCCCTTGGTGTTCACACCCCAACTGCTAGCAGAGCACCTCACCCTCCCTGATTGAACTAACCTCGTTATCTCCATACTGATTTATACCTGCCTTGGAAATTTCCATTATAGACTCATAGACTCATAGACTTTAAGGTCAGAAGGGACCATTATGGTCATCTAGTCTGACCTCCCGCATGATGCAGGCCACAAAAGCTGACCCACCCCTTTCCCTTAACTCAGCTGTTGAAGTCTCCAGATTGTGATTTAAAGACTTCAAGTCGCAGAGAATCCTCCAGCTTGCGACCCCTGCCCCATGCTGCGGAGGAAGGCGAAAAACCTCCAGGGCCTCTGCCAATCTACCCTGGAGGAAAATTCCTTCCCAACCCCAAATATGGCGGTCAGTAGAACCCTGAGCATACAGGCAAGATTCTCCAGCCGGACCCTCATTTTACCAGCGATGGCACGTTATTGCCTAATTGACTAAAATCACGTTATCCCATCAAACCATTCCCTCCATAAACTTATCTAGCCTAATCTTGAAGCCAGAGAGGTCTTTTGCCCCCACCGTTTCCCTTTTACTTGCCATTCTCATTACTTGCGTCTGATGAAGTGGGCATTCACCCACGAAAGCTTATGCTCCAATATTTCTGTTAGTCTTAAAGGTACCACATATTCCAACACTTTTTCAGTGCAGGCAATGTTGATTTGCTCCAGTTCAGGTCTATGACTGTCCAGTATACAGGTCATATTCAGTATTGCTTTGGCTATAGCTACACCATAACAACACTAGGATTCTGTGAACCAAGGGGAAGTCACAGACAATGGCAACAGGTGCAAAATGAACCTGTGAGTTTTCTCCCATAAGAAATGGAACCAGGAGTTTTGCATTTGCACTCACATGAGCTATTTCTGAGGGCGTGGCTCATAGTTAAGAAGTGAATTCTACTGCTAAGAAAGCCTGTGAGATGTAATTCAGAAGTGGAAGGGTTTGTATTTATCTCCCACGCTGGTCCTCAGATTCTACACCTCTACTGGTTGGAGGTCACACAGTATTTTACTTTTTGAATGAACTGCTGCTGACACATTCTGTACATACACAGCCAGCCGTCCACTATGTATTCACAAAAATCATCCTTGGACTGTGTGTGTCTAGAGAGGCTGTGGATGGCTGCAGGGCTCAAAGTGCACCTTGGCGTACATACACTATAAAACAGATTATGGCTGGTTACAAGATTGCTCTTTTAATAAGGGTCACTCATTATCATCATCATCTCTGTTCAGTGACCTGCTGTGTCTACATAGTAAAGTTGTTGACGTTGTTGAACAGACAGTTCGAATCAGTCTTTTGCAGATGATATTCTGAGTAGTTTTTCTCTGACTTCTAACCTGTTGGAATTTAAATCTCATCTTCTGGACAAATAAACCTACAAGTATTTAATGGATGTGGATCTGAAATCTGAAAGCAGATGCTACTATGGTGCCCTCTGTTTTAAATTTGCAAACAGTGTTCTTTATAAATTTCTCTTCCCTCTGGGCTCTGCTCTGGATCATGACCAGACACTCCTGATCCCTCTTCCTCTGCAAGATCAGATAAGCATTCCTCCCTGATCAATTCAGAATGCAGCCAAGTTTAGCAAATTGTATTCATTTAATTTTACTTGTGGCATAGTGTGCTCAAATTTTTTGGTTGCAGCCCCTGTTGGAGGTACGGGTTAGAGGAAGGATAGTTTTAGTAGCTAAGACACAAGTCAAGGACTTCAGAGATGTAAGTTCATTTCCCTGGTCAACCCCAGGCTTCTTGTGTAAGTTACTTATAGCCTCTTTATGCCTCAGTAAAATGGGGATAAGAATACTTCTTTTCCTCACAGATATGCTGTGAGGCTAAATAATTGAAAATTCTGAGGTGCTCAGAAACTATGGTGATAGGGCACTATAAGTACTATAGATAGATAAAAGAACAGGAGTACTTGTGGCAACTTAGAGACTAACAAATTTATTAGAGCATAAGCTTTCGTGGGCTACAACCCACTTCTTCGGATGCATATAGAGTGAAACATATATTGAGGAGATATATATACACACACATACAGAGAGCATGAACAGGTGGGAGTTGTCTTACCAACTCTGAGAGGCCAATTAAGTAAGAGAAAAAAAACTTTTGAAGTGATAATCAAGATGGCTCAGTACAGACAGTTTGATAAGAAGCAAGTGTGAAAATACTTACAAGGGGAGATAGATTCAATGTTTGTAATGGCTCAGCCATTCCCAGTCTTTATTTAATCCTGTGTTGATTGTGTCTAGTTTGCATATCAATTCCAGCTCAGCAGTCTCTCGTTGGAGTCTGTTTTTGAAGTTTTTCTCTTTTAAGATAGCCACCCGCAGGTCTGTCATAGAATGGCCAGACAGGTTAAAGTGTTCTCCCACTGGTTTTTGAGTATTATGATTCCTGATGTCAGATTTGTGTCCATTAATTCTTTTGCGTAGAGACTGTCCGGTTTGGCCAATGTACATGGCAGAGGGGCATTGCTGGCACATGATGGCATATATCACATTGGTAGATGTGCAGGTGAACGAGCCCCTGATGGTATGGCTGATGTGATTAGGCCCTATGATGATGTCATTTGAATAGATATGTGGACAGAGTTGGCATCAGGCTTTGTTACAAGGATAGGTTCCTGGGTCAGTGTTTTTGTTCAGTGATGTGTGGTTGCTGGTGAGTATTTGCTTTAGGTTGGGGGGTTGTCTGTAAGCGAGGACAGGTCTGTCTCCCAAGATCTGTGAGAGTAAAGGATCATCTTTCAGGTTAGGTTGTAGATCTCTGATGATGCGCTGGAGAGGTTTTAGTTGGTGACAGCTAGTGGTGTTCTGTTATTTTCTTTGTTGGCCCTGTCTTGTAGGAGGTGACTTCTGGGTACTCGTCTGGCTCTGTCAATCTGTTTTTTCACTTCAGCAGGTGGGTATTGTAGTTTTAAGAATGCTTGATAGAGACAAGCACCTACAAGATCTCTATCTGAGGGATTAGAGCAAATGCGGTTATATCTTAGAGCTTGGCTGTAGACAATGGATCGTGTGGTGTGTCCTGGATGGAAGCTGGAGGCGTGTAGGTAAGTGTAGCGGTCAGTAGGTTTCCGGTATAGGGTGGTATTTATGTGACCATCGCTTATTAGCACAGTAGTGTCCAGGAAATGGACCGCTTGTGTGGATTGATCTAGGCTGAGGTTGATGGTGGGATGGAAATTATTGAAATCATGGTGGAATTCCTCAAGGGCTTCTTTTCCATGGGTCCAGATGATGAAGATGTCATCAATGTAGCGCAAGTAGAGTAGGGGCGTTAGGGGACGAGAGCTAAGGAAGCGTTGTTCTAAGTCAGCCATAAAAATGTTGGCATACTGTGGGGCCATGCGGGTACCCGCTTCAAAAACAGACTCCAACGAGAGACTGCTGAGCTGGAATTGATATGCAAACTAGACACAATCAACTCAGGATTAAATAAAGACTGGGAATGGCTGAGCCATTACAAACATTGAATCTATCTCCCCTTGTAAGTATTTTCACACTTGCTTCTTATCAAACTGTCTGTACTGAGCTATCTTGATTATCACTTCAAAAGTTTGTTTTTCTCTTACTTAATTGGCCTCTCAGAGTTGGTAAGACAACTCCCACCTGTTCATGCTCTCTGTATGTGTGTATATATATCTCCTCAATATATGTTTCACTCTATATGCATCCGAAGAAGTGGGTTGTAGCCCACGAAAGCTTATGCTCTAATAAATTTGTTAGTCTCTAAGGTGCCACAAGTACTCCTGTTCTTTTTGCGAATACAGACTAACACAGCTGCTACTCTGAAACCTATAGATAGATAGTTCCATCTTAGTCTGAGATCTCCTAATAATTTTGCCCACCAGTGACCTATAAACATAAATAGAACATTAATATTTCCAACAGGGGAAGGTGATGTGGAGTTATTGGCTTCCTGAGAAAAGAAATGGAGGTAGGGATTACTTGCAGCTCCCAGCTAACTCAACAGTGAGTGCTACAGGGCAGGCATACCCTGCGAAAGGGAAATACAGAGGAGCTGCCAGAAACATAATGCAAAACCTTATGCAGACCTAGCAAGAGTATAAATAACAAGTTTTAAGATAAAGTTGGAAACAAATAAATAGCTTAGCATATTTAGGTACATATCTTAAATTGGTATATTAGTGGAGACTCTAATAGGTCTCTAGCTCAGATGTTTGCTGATCACTTTCTTTCAATGCAGAATTTTCCCTATTTATGCCTAATCTCCCTCAGTTGAGAAGGACTTTCCTTAATCAAAATCCAATGACTCATTCTTATAATCCCATCCCTGTCAATGTGAACACCTGGGCCTCCAGGAGGCATCCCAAAAGAGAGGCAAAAACAGCCATTCTGAGTACTAGGCAAATAGTCTTAGTCAAGGACAGGACAGTTTTCACCTCAGAAGAAACCTTCTAAGGTACAAATATTCAGAAATTTTCATAATGTCTTCTTGATTATGAAGCTTGAGGTGATTCTTTCCTCTGTCTCTTCTCTTCAAGATGCTCTAATGCTCTGCACCCTCTCTTAATAGAACACAAGATCTCTGATTCAAAGGACTTACTTTGTGTTATATTGTGTTAATTATAACTGAATTATTTACATTATTTATTGCAATAGGATAGATATGCCTATTACAAGCTGAGGGGTATGGCAAAGGTGATGTTGTAATTTGCTGATAAAACTACGCTGAGTTTTTGTCTTCTAACCCCATCAGAATGGAAAGACTGTAAAGGACAGTAAACCTAAAAAATAATAACTACAATTCAGCTAATGCCTTTTTAAACTGTGGCCAACCTGAGCCTGTGGAAAACCTTATTAAACAGGTGGGAGGGTCTGACTGTTCTAGCTATTGTTCTCATCACCTGAGTATCTGAATGCCTCCCAAATGAAAAACAAAAACAAAAAACCAGCAAGATTTTCTATCCCTGTAGAATATCCTGAAAGGAAATAGTGAATTCAAGATTGTGGGGAAACTAGATCAAACTTTGTAGGTGGCTCTGAAGGCCATAAAGAATGTGACCTTAGAAAGTAGACAGGACTTTTTTCCCGAGAACATGAGCACGGAGCAGTTGTACGGTCCCTCTGTTGAGTGAGTTTTTGGCCAATGAATTTATATTTCTAGCTCTTGTAGCCTTGACACTACCCCTACGTGTGCTGGAGAGAACGAGCAGTAGAACAATACTTGTCCATATACAAAATGGAGGAGGGGGAACTTGACCTGTTTGTAACATGCCTCCTGAACAGTAAAACAATGGCAGCTGTGTTGCTTTTTGAGGACCAAAAAAATTCCACCATGGCTAAACAACAAAGTAAAAGAGGTTGTTAGAAACAAAAAGACATCTTTCAAAAACTGGAAGTCAACTGGAAAATAGAAAGGAGCATAAACTCTGGCAAGTCAAGTGTAAAAGTATAATTAGGTAGGCCAAAAAAGAATTTGAAGAGCAAATAGCAAAAGACACAAACTAACCGCAAACTTTTTTTTTAAAGTCCATCAGAAGTAGGAAGCATGCCAAACAATCAGTGGGACCACTGAACAATTGAGGTGCTAAAGGAGCACTCAAGGAAGACAAGGCCATTGTGAAGAAGCTACATGAATTCTTTGCATTGGTCTTCACTGCAGAGGATTTGATGGAGATTCCCACATCTGAGTCATTCCTTTTAGGTGTGAAATCTGAGCAAGTGTCCCAGATTGAGGTGTTACTAAAGGAGGGTTTTGGATTGAAAATTGATAGATTAAACAGTAATAAATCAGGACCAGATGGTATTCATCCAAGAGCCCTGAAGAAACTCAAATATGAAATTGCAGAACTAACAACTGTGGTATGTAACCTATTGCTTAAATCAGCCTGTGTACCATATAACTGGAAGATAGCTAATATAATGCATTTGTTTTGTTTAAAGCTCCAGAGGTCTGACTTCAGTACCAGGCAAATTGGTTAAAACAATAGTAAAGAACAATTATCTGACACATAGATGAACAAGATTTGTTGGGGAAGGGTACCAACACGGCTTTTGTAAATGGAAATCATGCATCACCAATCTATTAGAATTCTATGAGGAGGTTAACAAGCACATGGACTAGTGTGATCCAGTTGATATAGTGTACTTGTACTTGTGGGGTAGGGATAGCTCAATGGTTTGAGCATTGGCCTCCTAAACCCAGGGTTGTGAGTTCAGCCCTTGAGAGGACCATGTAGGGATCTGGGGCAAAAATCAGTACTTGGTCCTGCTAGTGAAGGCAGGGGGCTGGACTTGATGACCTTTCAGGGTCCCTTCCAGTTCTATGAGATAGGTATAGCTCCATATATGACTTTTAGAAAGCCTTGGACAAAGGCTCTTTAAGCAAAGTAAGCATTATGGAATAAGAGGGAAGGTTGTCTCATGGATCAATAACTAGTTAAAAGTTAGGAAACAATGTTTTCCCAATGGAGAGAGGTAAATAGTGAGGTTCACAAGGATCTGTTCAACATATTCATAAATGATCTAAAAAAAGGGGTAAATAGCGAGGTGGCAAAATTTGCAGGTGATATAAAATTACTCAAGATAAGTCCAAAGCTGACTGCGAAGAGTGATAAAGGGATCTAACTAAACCGGGTGACTGTGCAACAAAATGGCAGATGAAATTCAATATTGATAAATGAAAAGTAATGTACATTGGAAAACATAATTCCAATTATACATACAAAATGATGTGGTCTAAATCACCCATTACCACTCAAGAAAGAGATCTTGGAATCATTGTGGACAGTTCTCTGAAAACATCTGCTCAGTGTGCAGCAGCAGTCAAAAAAGCTAACCAAATGTTAGAAACCATTAGGAAAAGGATAGATAATATGACAGTAAATATCATAATGCCACTATATAAATCCATGGTATGCCCACACCTTGAATACTGTGTGCAGTTCTGGTAGCCCTATCTCAGAAAAGATATATTAGAATTGGAAAAGTACAGAGAAGGGCAAGAAAAATAATTAGGGGTATGGAATAGTTTCCATATGAGGAGAGATTAAAAAGATTGGGACTGGTCAGTTTAGACAAGAGATGGCTAAGGGCGGGGTGGAGGGGATATGATAGCAGTCTATAAAATATGAGTGGTGTGGAGAAAGTGAATAATAACCAAGTATTATTTACCTCTTCCATAACACATGAATGAGGGGTCACCCAATGAAATTAATATGCAGCAGGTTTATAACAAACATGAGGAAGTACTTCTTCACAAAACCACAGTCAAACTATAGAACTCAGTGCTAGGAGATATTGTGAAGGCCAAAATTATAACTCGGATCAAAAAAGAATTAGATAAATTCATAGAGGATAGGTCCATCAATGGCTATTAACCAAGATGGCCAGCGACTCAATCCTATGTCCCTAAACCTCTGACTTCTAGAAGCTGGGACTGGATGATAGGGGATTGATCACTCAATAAATTGCCCTGTTCTGCTCACTCCCTATGAGGCAATTGGCACTGGACGCTGTTGGAAGACAGGATGTGGAGCTAGATGGACCATTGGTCTGACCCAGCATGGCCGTTCTTATGTTTTTAATAGTAATTTGAGACTCCTACTTTTGGGCCCAGATTCTCAAGAGCATTTAGGTACCTAACTCCCATTGAAATAAATGATTTAGATGCCTAAATACCTTTGAGGATTTGGGCCCTGATCCCAACAGAAGTCTGGAAAAATGAAGGAGAGTGTTCTTACTTTATAGTAACTGGATCATTCATCTCACTGATTGTATACATTTGATACTGTAGTGCCAGTCTTGTACACCTTTTAGAGGAAGTTTGGAAATTGCTTTGGACACACAACTTCCTTTAATTCCTCTTCTCTCGTACTAGTAAATTCCTGTTCCCTCTCACCATTCCCTCACCAGTGCATCTCCCCCCACTCACCCTCCTCTCCACAAGACTCCTGATGTTTACATCCATTTCAACTTTTCTCATTTAAAAATAAATCCTTAACTTATGTCTGGTGAGGGGGGTGCCATATGCAATGGGACACCGTGTATGACCGTATGGCTTGAGGTCCTTATTATTACCTCTGCTAACCAGCGTCCTCCTTTCTTAGTGCAGTGAGAGCCAATATGTGTCCTCTGTGCATACCTATAAGGCTAAACTTGGACATCACCATTGAATTCTCCAGGGCATGCATTTGAATTGCTTGCAATGTAAAGTTGGTGCAAAAGTTTTAATGTCACCTCTATTAAATTCTTGTCTAACTAAATCATTTCAAAATATACTTTAAGCACAGAGGGAATGAAAGCCGCAATAAAGATATCAAGAATACATCCTTTCTGCCTTCCCACAATCTTTTAAATCCATAAAAAGAAACTTATATACATGTCATGTTCCTTGCACAGTGCTCAGGACTCTCCTCTTTGCATAAACCTTCCTTCACTAATGAGGGCTGCTAAAAGCCGGCTGACAATTCATTTGTAATCATCCTCCAAATGAGCTGAGGGAAAGTGTGTGTATACCACTGAATGAGAGAGAATTTGGTTCAACCCAAACCTCAATGTACTCTTAAAACTCTTAGACAACTTTTTAATGGGTGTATCAAAAGTTCATGGGTCGATATGGTTAATTTAAAAAAAAGACAGATTCTTGCAAACCTTTGCATTGGTTTGCACCCATGAGGTATTGCTGTAAGATCTGGCTTAAACCAAAACTGTTAGAAACACCAAGCTTGAACTGTTTTTGCTTCACTTTTTTTGCTTTTAAAGTTAAATTACAAGTTTGATAGTTTTGGAACAAACCATATATTGGTCCAGTTCATCTGAATTTGGGTCCTGGTTGGCAAACTCCATGAAGACCTCAAAGAAGCTGGGATTAATTTACATTTTGGAATAAAACTTTAATACAAACAAATTTTGCCTAATATCTGGTTTTGAAACCTGTTCTTGTAGTGTGCTCATTCTATATCCACAGCTGTTTGCCATCAGATGATTGCATAGTTTCCAAGGCCAGAAGATACCATTGTGATCATCTTGTCAGACTTTCCGTGTAACACAGGCCATAGAATATCCAAAAATAATTCCTAGAGTATATCTTTTAGGGAAAAAAATCCAATCTTGAGTTAAAATTTGTCAGTGACGGAGAATCCACCACAACTCTTGATAAATCATGTGAATGACTAATTGCTCTCAGTTAAAACTAAAAACAAACAACCCCCGCCCCTCCAACTTGCACCTTTTTTCTAGTCTGAATTTGTCTAACTTCCACCATTGGATCATGAGATACCTGTCTCTGTTAGACTGATGAGTCCATTATAAAATAGGCATGAAGGTAGGCGTAGCGTAGGCATACCGAAAACCCACCAACCGCTACGCCTACCTTCATGCCTCCAGCTTCCACCCCGGACACACCACATGATCCATCGTCTACAGCCAAGCGCTGAGGTACAACTGCATCTGCTCCAACCCCTCAGACAGAAACCAACACCTACAAGATCTTCACCAAGCATTCTCAAAACTACGATACCCACACAAGGAAATAAGGAAACAAATCAACAGAGCCAGACGTGTACCTAGAAGCCTCCTGCTACAAGACAAGCCCAAAAAAGAAACCAACAGAACTCCACTGGCCATCACCTACAGTCCTCAGCTTAAACCTCTACAATGCATCATCAGTGATCTACAACCCATCCTGGACAATGATCCCTCACTTTCACAGACCTTGGGAGGCAGGCCAGTCCTCGCCCACAGACAACCCGCCAACCTTAAGCATATTCTCACCAGCAACCACGCACCGCACCATAACAACTCTAACTCAGGAACCAATCCATGCAACAAACCTCGATGCCAACTCTGCCCACATATCTACACCAGCAACACCGTCACAGGACCTAACGAGATCAGCTACAACATCACCGGTTCATTCACCTGCACGTCCACCAATGTTATATATGCCATCATGTGCCAGCAATGCCCCTCTGCTATGTACATTGGCCAAACTGGACAGTCACTACGCAAGAGGATCTGCTTATGAACTTTGGTACTGGAAAGAGAGGAAATAACAGAAGATAATTAACAATCTCCTTCATTTGCCTCAGAATTCCATACACCTGGACGTTTCCCCATACTGCTGCATAACCAAAATCCTAATCCAGGCGCGAGCCATTCAGGTCAAAGGGAGTCTTTCAACTGACATCAGCATGTTTTTAATACAGGCCCCCTTAAGAGTAAGACTATAGTTCACTCTCCAGAATCTTCCATTTTGTGGTCTCTCTGCTGTGACAATTGACAAGGCTGGTTTGTGAGGTAAACATCAATTCACTGGAAACTGGACTGGCCAACCTATTTCACATGTAAATCTACCAAACAGCCATCTGGGCTTTCTATTGGTCACGTCTAGATTGAATTATGGCCTTTAACGGACATATGTGGGAGTGTTTGTTTTGGTTTTTTTTCTTTCACATACCCCTGAGCCAATGTGTCCCCCTCCTCTGCTGCATGTTTCTCTATTTGATGCCACATACCAAAGCAGGATCACTAAATCTATCATTTGGATGCTCAGAGTGGCATTTGGTATGTAAATATCCTTTGGACACAATGCTGATTTAAGTATCCAAATGCAGGAACTGGAAGTCCTGTAAAGGCATGTTTGAGAATTAAGCTATATCTCTTTAAACTCTATTATATGAAAAACAATAATAAATAAACAAAGTGTTGTGAGAGTTTGTGCACTACTTAGAGATGTGCATAAAAAAAGTGTTCTTTTTTCTATAGTACTGTACCTTTGTACTCTCTCCTCTTTTCACACCTGTACACAAATATCATTGAATACGTTTTCCAGGAACTGACAAATATTGCTGCCAGAACAATGGATTTGTCCCAATTACTTGCCCTAACTACATATAAAGTATTGCCACATTTGAGGTGTCCAAATCTTGTTAAGAGTCCTGGGAAATGCCATCTTTCTCGTTTTTAGCTGCTTACAGTTATATAAAAGTAAACAATGCTTTTATTACTATTCGCTATCTTCATTTATTTCTTACCTTTTTTTCCTGAAAGTTTTACTCCTGATTTTCCCTGGACACCGAATGACGACAAAGCAATGTTTGTACAGCAATAGGGCTTTATAAACCTGGCAGAGCTTGGATTAGAAAAATAAGTGTCAGTTCATGCATAAAATTGTCTAATTTCTTTAATCCATCCTCTATAGCTAATTAAAGTACCTCAGACTTCAAGACAAGATGTTTCAAAGCTCAGCTAGTTTAAAAATGGGTCTAATTGTGAATAAATCTTGAGCAATAAACAAAGAAATCAAGACACAATGCAGTCGCTAGCATCCTTATTCCATTCAGCAGTGTCCACTTGCTATATGCAAGAAGAAAAATGGTATTATGCACAAGACACTTTACCAGTGAAAGAATTAAACTAAAAAACAAAACAAAACATCCTTTTCTCTTCTAAAAGCAGAGGGATATCAACTACTAAAATGAGCTTCATCAATAAGGATTCACTTTCCCTACAGGAATATTTTTATGAGTGATCTTGAATAGTGATAGAAATGTTTAAGTAACTTGTTTTTTTGCAGTGAGGGAGGAAAAAGCAGGGAGTTGTTTTGTTTAGTTACTACTACAAGTTGGGCCTCTTTTAGCTGCTTAAAACTTTGACAAATTAATTAAAATAAAAACCCTACTGCTTTGTGGCTCTGTCCTTCCAAACATAATAGGGCCAAATAGTTTCAAAGCATTTTGCAGTCATTGAGTATGCCACTATTGGTAAATAACATATTGTGCTCTTCCCACCTCTATCAAATGCCATCCATATTTCATCTAAGAGTAAAATGGGCTCGTAATTTGTAAATAACACTATTCTTTAAAGATGCAGAAAGAGTATCCACAAGTGCCCAAGTGTGTGGTGTTCTTTGAATTAAAGCGTTGAGAACTTACAATTATCAATTACATTATCTTTATTCAAGCATTACATAGCATAGAAAGTCGAGCAGAGCTCTAACTCTTTGATAATCACGACATGAATATTTTCAGTTTCTCTTATAACTTTTTTCCTGGTGAGGCAAAGGAAAAGAAGTATGAAGTCTGACTCATTCAAAAAGCCAAAGATCCCTAGTAAAGCTCCATGTATGAAAATTGCACACAGTTGAGCCACCTACAGCAACATCAACACTTTATCACAGACTTGGGGGTCAAGATTAGCAGGGAAGGAAGAATGGACTGAAGAAAATTTGAGTTCATGATAATGCATTTTCCTCCCCTTGAAGATTATTGTTTCCCTTACATGAGAGACTGATTTTAGGCTGCCTGATATTCTTGGGAATATAGGTCACCTTGCAGCAGAAGTGAAACCTATGATCTTCCCATGCAGCTTTCCACAGTCAGGAAGCTCTGGATCACTGCAGATGAACAGAGTCTAAGAATACTAGCTGACATTGACAACAAAATATGTCATAGATGTTATTTGCTTTCCTTTCCTGAGGAGAAATGAGAGCTGTTATACTGAATATGTGATATTAAGCTAAGATTTGTATAGCCATTTGACACTGCTTTTAAATGAAGGTAGCGTCTAAAGTATTCCGAAGCAGATCCCAATAACTAGCTATGCATTTTGTAGAAACTAGAAAATGGAAGACATTTTGATCTAAACACTGAGTGCATTTGCAAGCCTGAAGTATACTTGTTAATAGGCTTCTTTTATCTCCGATTCTCGGAGGATGTGCAGTAATAGATGGAAAATATGTACAAACAAAAATGTAGCTTTATTGTGAGCACTATCAGAGAGCAATGGCTGATTGCTAGACACGCCACTCACTAGAGCCATATTGCCTAGCAACACCACTCTATCACAGAGAGCTTGATATTGATTTGAAGCCAGAGAGAGAGAAGTTAGAAATGGAGGGAAGCTCTGTTGGCTCAGATTAAGAGATGTGACTGACGTCTGTTAGCTAGAAACAATGAGAGGAAGATTTGCCTTTTGTAAGTATTCCTGCTTATTGTTTACCCTATTAAAATTCTAGCAGCAGTGAGCTCCCTGGTGTATGTAGTAGAGATATGGAAGCTGAACCAATCCTTGATGCCTGTAAAGGCTGGTAGGAGGGGCTAGATCATCATGTCCACACTGCTTCTCCATCTCTCTTGGAATGATTAGGACCCCCCAAAAGACTCACAGAGGGAGTAGTCCCTGCACTCTGAGCCATGATTTGTAAAGTCCTTGGGACCTTTAAAGACTGGAAGCACATTCCAAAGCTGTGAATGTGCCAGTAGTATAAAGCTGCTCTTTCTACCTCTTGTCTACACTGGCAGTCTTTGGGAAATCTCCCACTATGGCACTACCATTAGTCCAACTGCACCAATGATGCCAGCAATGGGAGTGATCGTGTGGCAAAAGGTTTCAGAGGTTTTACTACTGTGTTGTCTTACCCATGGCAGTGCCATAGTGAGAGATTTCCCCCCAAACTCCTGGTGCTGATTAGTCCCCAGAGGCTGTGAGGTTTCAAGCTTCACTTCTTTACTTCACTGCTTTAATGGAAGGTGAGCAAATATAGCACTGGCACATGTCCCCTCGGCCCCAGGGGTGTCGCTTTTCTGGGTGTGAGCCAAACATTCATAGAGCATTATAGTGATAAATGGGCTAAAGGCTGTCATGTGCATGGATGGCAGAGAAGGGTCTGTTATGTTTCAGAAGATTCCTGCAAGCTTCACAATGGTGTTATTTTGGATTCTGACTGAAGATCAAACAAAAGAGGTATACTGAGCACCATACACAGTCAGTGGCTAGTGAGGAACTGCTAACCTGAGTTTTGATTTCAGTCTGTTTATTTTAGTCCCACTTCCTAGAAGAGTTCCTCAGAAAACTTGGATTAGATTTCATGGTGTCAGTTTGGTGGAAATAAATGACTGCAGGAAACAGAGAATCATTCATGTTGCTACTATGTTGGGTCATTTCAAACATCTTTGTCAATTCACAGGCAGTAAGAAAACTGCATATGCAATGAAATATAGTTACTTTGGATAATCACAGGCTTGTAACATGAATGTGATTGTAACTATTGCAATCAGCAAGGACACTACAGATTCCTTAAGGGAACTCTACAAAACTGAATCTGGAGCAAATAATGAATTGGTTCTGGACATATTGGAATCAAGGAAAGAAAATAAAGGAACTATAAGATCTGACTGAACAGTGTTAAAAACTATATACCACAATGTTTGTTTGGATTTAATTCATTTTGATTTGATATCTTTACATCCCCTTTCATGTACTTCTTTTTAACATATAATCTATACTAGTACAAATATGCATGAACAGTGAATTTGAAACTTGCATCTGTGAATATTCACAAAATGCTTAGATTCCTATAGTGTATTATAAAATTTTCAATTTGAACTGTTAGTTGCCTAAGTCATCCAGTCAGGAAGCAGAAACAACATCATGTGACTTATATGACTAACCAACACAGTGTGAATTGTGAATATTCAGAAAAAATTGTTATCAATGATCTGAAGATCAATAATTATTCACTTTTGGGGGGGAAAACTTGACGAACTTCAACAACTCCTTCTCCTCCTTCTCCCTCCAGCTGTTGAATGGCATCTAAGTCCCCTTGTGAATGTAACCCAGGCAGGAAGAAAAAAATTGTTTTGGCCAAAACTATTTGATGTATTCATATCAAATTTGCAGTTTCCAGTGAACTGAAAGTGCTTTCTCCCCACCCACCCAGCAAATTTGTTCAAAAAATGTCACCCATCTCTACATAAAATATGACATTCTGGATCACAATAATAATCTTCTGCTTTTCTACCTTTTGATAATGACCAATAACTGATGCTTTAGTTTGTGGATCTGAACTCTCTCCCTACCCCCACGCTCCAAAAGCCACAATAGAATCAATTGTGTATTCTATTCTATATAGGTTCTTATACCACACTCATCACCATAATATGTGAGCACATTCCAGTAGTGAATTAAGCAATATGAGAATAAATATTCCTTCCCGATGCCCACAGACAATCAGCTAAAGATCTGATGAATTATACTTGGATATTTTTAATCTCTTAGTTTGTATAGCCTCAAATGTGTAGTCAAGAACTGAAATAGCCATAGCAGTTGATTGCCTGATATCTTTGGCAGTGAATTACAAAGACTGAGGGTACACGCTTTTAAAATATAGTTCACTTTAATTTTTCTAAAATTACTTGGCATTTAATTTTGTCTTCTTTTACTTCCATATTTTGTGGCAATGTTAAAGGGAGATTCATAAATTTCCTGCTGTCATCTTTTTCTAACTAAACAACTCTAATTTTTGCAAATTATTTTGTCATACAAGTAGATATCCTGCCACACAACTAGTCACCTCTTTCCTTTCTCTTGAACATTTCATTCAAAACAAAATCCTTAAGGTGAGGCGGTCAAGCCCTGCACACATCACTCAATATGCGAATGTAGTATAATTTATTATGTTAATCCACTTTTAATGTACAGTAACTCCTCACTTAAAGTCATCCTGGTTAACATTGTTTCATTGTTATGTTGCTGATCAATTAGAGAACATGCTTGTTTAAAGTTGTGCAATGCTCCCTTATAACGTCGTTTGGCAGCTGCCTGCTTTGTCCACTGCTTGCAGAAGGAGCAGCCTGTTGGAGCTAGCTGGTGGGGGCTTGGAACCAGGGTGAACCGGCAGCCCCCCTATCAGCTCCCTGTTCCCCTAAATTCCCTGTGCGGCAGCCACCCAGCAGGCTATCAATTGCCGTTAGTTCAGCTGTCCCTCCCCCCACTGCCATGTGCTGCTCCTGCCCTCTGTCTCGAAGCTGCTCCCCGGAGCCTCCTGCTTGCTGTGCAGGGGGGAGGGAAGGAGGCTAATGTCAGGGTGTCCCTCTCCCCCTTGCTCCTGTCCCCCGCTTACCCCATCTCCATAGAGGAGGGGACACACACGACAGTGCTCAGAATGGAGGGAACTTCCTGGCAGCAGCTGCTGTCTCAGCTTGCTGATCAACTTAAAAAGGCAGTGTACTTAGAGTGGGGTCAGAGTACTTAAAGGAGCAATGCACGTCTCTCTCTCACACACACTGTGTGTGTCTCTGTCTCTGTCTGCCATGCTGTCTCCTCTCCCTCCATTCGTGCTGCCTTGTAGAGGGTGAGGCTACATTAACAACGAGTTAACCCTTAAGGGCTCAGCCAATTGCTAGTTCATCATTTAGCAGTAAGGCATTCCCTGGGAAATATCCCACCCTCTGACTCCACCACCTCAGCCAAGCTTCACAATCATCATCGCTGTGTACCAGTATTAAATTGTTAGGTTAAAACTTATACTGTGTGTGTATAATAATAATATATTATTTTGTCTGGTGAAAAAAATTTCGCTGGACCCTAACCACCCCATTTACATTAATTCTTATGGGGAAATTGGATTCGCTTAACATCATTTTGCTTAAAGTTGCATTTTTCAGGAACATAACTACAAGGTTAAGCAAGGAGTTACTGTACCCAAGTATCCAATGACGTGGACAGCTTCACTGAGCTATCTATCCAAACTGATTCAAGTCATTTACCTCAGAGAATGTTTGACTCATAGAAATGTAGGGCCGGAAGGAAACCCAAGGGGTCATCTAGTCCATCCCTCCTTCCTAACCCCCATGCTAGACTATCCCTGACAGGTGGTTATCAATTGTGTTCTTAAAAACGTCCAGTGATGGGGATTCTACAACCTCCCTAGGTAACTTGTTCCACTGCTCAACTACCCTTATAGTTGAAAGACAAGGTGGGTGAGGAATATCTTTTTTGGACCAACTTCTGTTGATGGAAGAGACAAACTTTCACAGAGCTCTTCTGCAGGCCTGGAAAAGGTAATCTGAGTATCACAGATAAATACAAGGTGGGACAGATGTGTGAACCTCTTATGCTTAACAATCTGTCCTACCTTGTATTTAGATGTGATTCTCTGATTACTTTTTCAGACCTGAAGAAGAGCTCTGTGAAACTTGAAAGTTTGTTGGTTTCTTCCATCAACAGAAGTTGGTACAATAAAAGATATTACCTCAGCCACCTTCTCTCTCCCATATTCTGGGTCCAACAACAGTGCAAACAATGCAAGATATCATTAGAGTTAATGTTTTTCTAATATCATCCAACCTGAATCTCTCTTGCTGCAAACTAAGTCAATTACTTTGTGTCCTACTTTCAGTGGCCCTGGAGAACAATTGGTCACCATCTGCTTCATAATAATCTTTTATCTATTTGAAGACTGTTACCATGTCCCTCCTCAACCTTCTCTTCTCTCAACATGCCCAATTCTTTCAACTTTTCCTCACAAGCCAAAGGAAATCAGTTTTTTTATGAGAGACCCTTTCTGATATTTCCTGCTTATAAACACATTGGAGATACTGTCAAACCATCTATTCTCATAGTATTTTGGCACTGCAGATTCTGGTCCTGGCAAGAACCAGGAAGTACATGCAGTGTGTATAGGAGAGATTAGGGTTACACTTTTCTCTGAGCAAAGCTTGTACTCCACCATGTCTTCCAGAGAAGTTTGCAGCTCTATCAAATGCACAAGCAGCCATCTGTTTGAGGTCCAATTGACAAGCATTTAACTCTTCTAAGATGTGGGTTGTTACAGATGCAGCCGATGTGTCTTCTATAACTTGAACATCTAGAAGTGCATCTACTGGCCTACCACTGACATCAAGATAACGTACACAATGACCTAATACTTGATGCCCATTTGCATCGGTGCATTCATCAGCCATCTATGCAATTTTTTTTAATGTGGTGAGAGAGTTCTTCACTTTTTCAACCATTGAGTCTTTCACTGTTGTACCACATGCTTCTAGCCAGTCAGCTGAGTTTCTTGAAGAAAGATAGTGAGCATTTGTCTTGTTCAGAACCAGTGTTCAACTTCAGGATGAACAAGTTACAATGAACTTAACATTGGCCTCCAGTTTGTAGTGTGTGGTATCTCTTGCTTAAATAGAAAGTATGATGCCACAGCCATGTGTGTTCTCATGAACTGCGTTGTGTCTCCAGCATTCTTAACAGCCTCATTAACACTCACCGGTGTTGTCCTTGGTCAGCAGAGACTCAGAGTTCAGAGGTGCTTTCACATGCGTTCACCTCCCAGGTCGGGGGCAAGAAGGCACCTTGCTCGTTCCTCTAGCTGCTCACTGTTCACTCTGACCACTGTTGTTCATTGTGCCACCATTCACTCCATCGATCTGTTGCCAATGGCCCTGCACTGTCACCTTCTGCTGCCACCTGCCACTGTGACCTCTGCGAGTTGGTCTCTTGAGGTTTCACCAGCTCTCAGTGATTTGAGCTTTCAGTGGGGGAACCTTGCTGCTAGTGCAGACTGTGGGCCATCTCTTCCACAGAAACACTGTCCCACAGCAGGTCTAAGCACTTAGACCTGATTATCGGTGATTTCAGCTGTAGTGGTCACTTAACAAAACAGACTATGGAGCCTAATCAGCTCTGTCTTTAAACAGTGGAGAGGGGCAGGTCAGATAGTACTTGTGACTCAGGCAGACCATCAAGCAAAACACCTGTCCCCACCCTCTCTCTTGATGCCCTCAATTAGCACAGGCTAAGTACAGTTCTACTGCCCTTTGCTCATACAATAACAACAACATTTCATTACCCTCGCATTCAAGTGATTTGTAACCCAACCCCAGCCAAAAATCTTGGGCAACACAGCTCTTTTTGCTGGATAACTAGGTAGATTAGTGTGAATGTAAATACAAGCTTGTCCTGAAGCCTTTCCCCCCAGCTCATCACTAGTTGTCAGGGAGAGCTCATTTAGACTTTGCTTACAAATCATAATTTGAAATTATTAGGATGGCCAACATCACCGAAATGAATGCACCGAAATGAATGCATTGTCATAAAAAACAACAACTGTATAAGGAAGCTAGTCTATGTTCATACTTTTCAAATCTATTATAGTTTTTCAGATATACGTATTTTATCATACACGTTATATGCTTCTAAAGTGTGTATTAATGTTTCAATTTCAATTCAAATTTTCAAACAATCACTAAATTGGCAACACTGCATGTAACTAGTTCACAAAACCGGGGAGGGTGTTGGGGAAATTCAGGGGGGGTATACAGGAAATCCCTGCCATAGATTGTACTCATCTGGATGTTGTTGACCAATTTTGCTACCTTGGCTCTATTGTTACCAGCAATGTAGATTTTTGATACTGAGCTCACTAGCAGAATCAGAAAAGCACCAGGAACTTTCATCTTTTCCAAGACAGAGCCTGGAACAACTGTCAACAAATTGTCAACTAAAGTCAAAATCCGTATTCATGAGATGTGTTTTATCCCCTCTTCTATATGGCTCAGAAACATGGACAACTTACACCAAACATACCAAAAGACTAAATAGTTTTCATATCAGATGCTTATGTAAAATTCTTCGAATAATATGGCAAGACAGGATGACAAATATGAAAGTGTTAAATCATGCTGGTATGCCATTCATGGGAACACCGATTAGTCAGAAAAGACTCAGGTGGCTTGGACATGTCAAGTGAATGCTGAATTACAGGATCTTGAAGAGTGTGCTGTACTCTGAAGCTCACAAAGGGTCTAGAAAGAGAGGCAGACTGAAACACAGATTTCAGGATGCTTGCAAAGATGATTTAGTACCCTTTGGAATCTCTGTGGATGATTGGGAAAGGAGTGCAGAATGCTGCTCTGGTTGGTGGAGTCAGCTTGTAGATGGAGTGAGGCAGTGCAAGGCAGACTGGATCAAGGTTTGTGATGACTGATGTCAGAGAAGGAAAGAATCTGCTGCTCAGATTCAGAGAATTGCTAGTGCATAAGTGTGCCTTACCTGTGGACGGGATTATCACTCACTCATCGGACTGAGCAGCCATCAAGAACTCATCGGCGCATACACCATGCTCTGTGAAGGACGATGGTGCCACTTACTATGTTGTTGACTCATATTCAGTTTGTGATCCACTTTAATCCCCAGATCCTTTTCTGCAGTACTGCTCCTTAGCCAGTTTCTTCCCATTTTCTATCTGTGCATTTGATGTTTTCCTTCCTAAGTGTAGAACTTTTCACTTGAATATATTGAATTGCATCTTTTGACATCAATTTATCAAGGATATTCTGAATTCTAATCCTGTTTTACAAAGTGCTTGCAACCCTTCCCAGCTTGGTGTCATCCACATATTTTATAAACATACTCTCCACCATCATCAAAGTCATTAATGAAAGTGTTGAATAGTATTGGAACTAGGGCAGACCCCACTTGATATGTTCTTTCAGCTTGTCATCAAAGCATGGATAACTACTTTGAGTATGATTTTTCAGCCATTGTGCATCCACCTTATAGCACAGGGGTCGGCAACCTTCAGCACGCGGCCCATCAGGGTAATCTGCTGGCGGGCCACGAGACATTTTATTTATGTTGACCGACTGCAGGCACGGCCCCCCGCAGCTCCCAGTGGCCGCGGGTCAGCGTTCCCGGCCAGTGGGAGCTGCGGGAAGCGGAGCGTGCCATGTGCCGAAGGTTGCCGACTCTTGTTATAGCAATTGCATCTAGACCACATATCCCTAGTTTGCTTATGAGACTGTCAAGTGAAACAGTGTCAAAAGTCCTTCTAAATTCCAGATATGTCATGTCTAATGCTTTCCCCATCGTTCCCCACCCCTCCACCAGCTGGACTGGTTACCCTGTGAAAGAAGTTCAAAATGCTTATGAGTTTATGAGAAGTTTGGCAAAAAATAGTCTATAGTGTAGTATCTTAAATTTTTGAAGTTTCTGCTGTCCTAGTTTTAGCCAGAGCTTTATACACCTTATTCTTATCATATTCCTTCTTTCTACCTAAAACAACTGCAGTGTCAAAGCAAAGATCACTATGGTTATCTCTCCCTGGAAACCAAAAGACAAGTCTCAGGTTTGCTGCAGCTTTGATGCAACAACAAAACTTTGAGTTCAAGGACTGAATTTTCTGCTTCTAAACATGGGTTGTGGAGCCCAAATATAGAATGATGACGAGACAGTTTCCAGAACTATGCGGATTACATACGGTAATAATATACTGGGCCTGACAGACAAAACATCTAGGAAATAATGAGGTTGACTTACTTTTTCCATCTGGATCAAAAAGATGAACCAAAATGTAGCCTCTTTCTCTAATGGCTAGATTGACCTTCTTGATCTCCTGGGATGGCTTCAACCAGTCAGACACCAATGTAATTTATCCTAATGGAATACACCATCAACGTGATGATGCAAACTTTTAGGCATGCCTAGGAAGAGCAAAAAGGTTCACAAAAGTGCCCTACAGAAAGTTTGTGAACATGAACAAAAGTCAAGCAAACCACTGTGGGTTCACAGACCAGTCAAAACTTAAATTGGGGTAGATTAATGCAATAGATGGCATTATTTTGCCCTGAACTCCCTGGTTGTCTAGAAGCTTTCTGTAGATATGGGCAGGAATTTTAGTGGCAAATGAAACTTTTTTCAGAAAAGGGTGAGTTTTGACAAAAAAAATTTTACTTGAAAATTTTTTTTTGAAATGGACAACATTTTGTTTTGACAATTTAAAAATGAGAAATTGATTTTTCTGGTTCAAAATGACTTCATTTCGAAACTTTAACTAATGTAAAAATGTTTTTGAATAGTCAAAATTAAAACAAAACAGCTTGACTGCTTTGAACTGATTTTTTTTTTCAGATTTTTGAGTTCATGAAAATGTTTGAGATTTTGATTTTTCTCCGGGTTTGAAATGTTTCTTTTGATACTTTCAACATTTTCATGGGATGGGAAAATTGCTTCCCACCCAGTTCTAGTTCTACATTCACATCTACAAGTTTATTGCTTCTAATGTACTGAAATATTAAATTATCTTGATAGTGCTTGCCGTTTGCTCTTCATAACAAGCCCACTGTTGATTACCAAGTGCCTAGTCCTGCATAGCTGCTTTTGAAGGCAAGAAGGTGTAAGGAGCAAGGCAGTCTTGGTCCTTGTGCTCTTGGTATGCAAGGTCTCCAGAGCTATGAAAACACAGTGAGCCACCATGGGCTCCACCCAGGCCTGTCTGCTCCAGCCAGCAGAGCTGGGCTGATATGATGGTGCTGTAAAAGGGAATAAATTATTCCACTGCTTAGTGTGTTCCATCAGTGTTCCTGGAGATTTGGGGCTTGATCCTGCCAGGAGCTGAACACTCCTGTGAAGTGTCGTGTCCTCAACTCCCACAGACGTCAATGGGAGTTGAAGGTGCTCAACACCATCTTGTAGGATGGAGCTCATTGTACCTGCCTCAGGCACAATGCCACGGGAAGTTGATGCAGCTACACAGCATCTTTTCACATCCCAAATATAGGTGACAATGCCACAATCTAACCTATTTCTAACTTACCTTCTATGACACTCTTCATTTTAGTCTCTTATCTTGTCCAGGTGAGTTTTTAAGGTATGTTCTTGGAGCCCTAATAAACTTACCTGCTTTTCCAATTTGCCACTGTCTGAGGCTCTCTTTCTTTACTCCTACAGTAGCTACATAAACAAGCTGTGTCTTTTTAAATCAGGATTCTTGCTGTAAATAGCCTCCAGGCTGATTCTATGGTTTTAAGTTTTCCTCTTTGACTGTCACTCTGCTGTTGATCTTTTTTTTTCTTATAGTTTATGATAAGATGTTTTAAAGTTTATGTTGTGGGAAATACCATCTATTATGATAACAAATGTGAAATAATTGTGCATAAGTCACTATTGCTCACTTTTTGTTTTACCTTCTGTTTCTTATATTACAAAAAAAGAAAGAAATTACCTTCTCCTTTTAGATGCCAGAACAAGTAGCTCTAAAAAGCAGCCATTTTATTAATAAATTTGGTGCTTCAAATTGCACCCAGTATTACATTCAACTACCATCATTTAATACTAGGGTAGACAAAGACACCTCACATTATTTTTGTTGACAGATTTTGCAGCTTTTTAAATTCTTTTCACATAAGATAATTTTATAGCCTAATGGAATGTAAAGATGGAAGAATCCTATTAAATAATCCAGCCCATCTTCCTGTGGCCAATGGAGAATCTTTCTGCACAGTATATTTTCTAGTGCTTTGCCTAGTCTAGCTTAAAAGTCCCATGTGATGGTCCTTTTGTCTTTATTCTGGTCTGGGGGTCAAATTGCTATTTGTTTCTTGAGACTTATTAGCAAACATTTTCCATCCTGAGGACATTTATATAGGAAAGACCTTTTAACAATATATTTGGTGTCATGATAGCAAAAAACCCAACCCCAAGCCTCACCTGCAATTTAACTTACCCTTCCCTCCTCTTCTAGAGCTTCAAGCCAAGAAACACTGTATTCCATTGAGTTTTCCAGTCCTGACATATTTCCAAGGTATCATATGTGTTGATCACTCTTCTGCTGTCAAACTTCCAGTTCATTCAGGCTTTTCATTTTATAATGGATCAAGTTGACAAATACAAATGCCTGATAGACATATTTCTGGATGCCTGAGGAGCAGCTGTGCCAGTGACCAAGAGTGCACTTTCATTGGATAGTAGACAGGGCCACCAAGAGCGGGTTCGGGCCCCGTTGAAAAAAGTTTTTCGCCCCACCCCCCACCCCCCCCCAGCAAGGGTGGACCAGCTAAACAGGGCCGATGGGGGGGGACAACAAGCTGGGCCCCGGGCCCCCTTCCGGACCGCTGGGCCCCAGTAATTTGTACCAGCTTCCCCCCCCCCCCCCGTCGGCCTTGGTAGTAGATGGCAGCATTTTCTTTCAGATATGCACCTTACTGCAGTTACCCATGTCTTTTTGTCTGAAATATTGTAATGCTTTCTGCACGGGGTTACACCAGATGGCCATACAGTAACTTTATCTGGTGTAGAATGTGGCCTCCCCCTGCATTACAGGCATTTTGTGTAGAGAACACATTCACCTGATACAACCTGAGATGTTGTCTTCAATCTAAAAAATCCTAAATAGTTTAGATCCTGCATGTATGACAGCATCCTTTTACTCATCTAATAACTCACTGGTTAATATCAGCTGAAGCATTTGGATCTTGAGCTGATACTCTCCGCATTGAACAGCAGATGGACTTTAATGAGGGGGCTCCCAAGTTTGTAATTTGCTTCTTCCCTTGGTCTGATCATTTCAGAGGATTGAACCAAATCTGGGAACTTCACTACATGATGCCTGGTGTGATGCCACCAACTGTGGTCAATCTGGCAGGTGCAACAGTCCTCAGATGATGCGTGTTTGATGATGACTTGGTCTGACAAAGCCCAAGTCTATAGACCCTCCTGTTATGCTGGAATGATTTCGGCAGCTTTGAAAAAAGGTGGATTAAGGAGGTTGCTAGTTGGGTTCAATGGTGAGGTAGGAGAGGCAGGGGTTGTATAAATTTTTGATAAGCTGTTGGAGTGAGCTGAGTTCATAACTTGTTGTTTTGTAATGTTTGTGTAGACAGGGCACAGGATAGGCTTGCTTCTAAATAAAAATCCAAATGAATAAAATATTCACACGTCAAGTTGCACAAATAGCTTCCTTTTTTCCTTCTCAATGACTTCAAGTGGAACTTCACACTGCATTAGGGGTCTGCAGAATTGGGGTCAGAGTTGGATGGTATATCAGTTATTCAAATGATCCATTAAGCAAATGGATCCATTAGCTCCATCGAGCTAATTCACATTATAAGCACATCTCCCTATGACAAATATTAGATTCCTCTGCCTCACACGTAAAAGCTTCCTAATCTAGAGTGTTTTTAGCCTGGTGGGATTTTTCAAAGCACCTATGTGAATAAGGAGTAAAAGTTTTATTGGAAGTCAGTTTTAGGATTTGTGTCCTTAAGTCATGTAGGCATTTCAGAAAATCCCTCTCTATAGCTGTGCCAGCAGAAGGATTTTTTTTTAAGACAGAACTTCTTGTTTCTATGAGAATAGAATTATTACTCCCTAAAATTCAAATTGTTTGAAACTGTCACTGCTAAATGCTAAAACAAAACATGGTTCTCTGTATTTTCCTGCCAGCTTCTCTTCACATGGACTCATCTTTTTCCACTTGATTTAACATAAACCTATTTTTTTTCCAGTAAACATCTTGAAAGAAAAATGGTCGAAGTTATTAAACAAGCTATGTTATTTCCTTTAGATACCCTTCCATATGTATAGGTATTACTTACTGCTATTAGGTGTATGCACTTCATGAATGTTTTAGATTTGTTTTTTAAACACTTTTAA
This sequence comes from Terrapene triunguis, assembly GCF_002925995.2. Lineage (NCBI taxonomy): Eukaryota > Metazoa > Chordata > Testudines > Emydidae > Terrapene > Terrapene triunguis. The sequence goes on along the minus strand of NW_020664393.1, from coordinate 2,396,961 downwards.
CAACTAGTACTACTGAACCAGCTCTTCAGTTGGTATAGCCATTAGGGCTGTGTGTGAATAACTTGTTTTTGTTGTTGTTGTTGTTGTTTGTTGTTTTTGTTCAGTGGCCAAAACAAAACAACACAAAAAAACAAAAAACACAAACAAACAAACAAACAAATAAAACTGATTCAGGTCAACTGAAACTACACATTTTTTTCCCAGCAAAACAAAAACTTTTAAAAAATTCATTTTTGGTCAAATGAAATATTTACTTGACCAAAAACTAAACCTTTGAAGATTTTAAACCTCTTAAATGTGTTTTATTAATTAAAAAGAGTGAAATTCCAAAATGAAACATCTTTGCAAAATTGAGTCAAACATTTTAGTTTCAGAACAGCTATATCAAACTGCTTCAACTATTCTGAATTTTTGTTGATTTGACCCAAACTATTTGCTGAACTGAACCTGAATTCATTGAGTGTTTTGGTTGACCTGAGATGTTGTACAGAAAGAATCTGCAAGATTTAGATATAGCCTGGATGTGAGGACCTGGAGAGAGGTCCAAATCTAAGCTGACACCCAGGTAAGGGGCCTGAGTGACAGGTGAAATGGTGGTGGTGTCTACCAGGATCAAGAAAGGAGGTAGCGAGGAGAGTTTGGGTAAGAAGATTAAGATCTCAATTCTAGTCATGTCGAGCTGACAGCTGGACATTCACAAGAAGATGTCAGAGAGACTGGCTAAGATTTTCATTTGGACAGACAGAGATAGGTCTGGAGTAAAGGTAAATTTCTGAGTTAACAGGACAGAGAGGATAGTTGAATTTGTGTTTGTGGATGAGGTTACCCAGAGATAATGAGAAGAGGAAGACGAGAAGGGGACCAGAGACAGAGGTAAATGGAACAACTTAGAGCAGTTTTGAAAACTCCCTGATGCATGGCCGATGCAAGGTGCCAGCACAACAGCAGGGACTGCAGTTTTTGCTCCCCCCCCCCCCCCCCCCCCGAAGCAAATCACAGGAAGGACAATGGTTCCAACTCCTTTTACGTTGACACAAGAAGCAAGGTTGATGCACCAGCTGGAACAAACTGTTGCAGGTATGTACCTATTTGACATGCCAGGAGGATGTAAATGCAGTTCCAACCCAACGCACAGAAGTCACTAAACTTAGAAAAAAGAATTGTGGGTGTTGGGCAGAGGGGGCCCCCAGATGATAGAACCTGTAGCACCACTGATGGGGGGAAATCAACAGAATAGTAAATGGTTGGTGTGGGCTATGTCTCTTGCGGGGGGTGGGGGAGGAAGGAAGAGGGAGAAGAAAAAACACACACATACACACACAAATGCTTTCACTTTTCAACAGCTGAGGCGACTGTATAGCTTCCGACCAAAAAGGTCCATTCATCTGATATTGCTTCATGTAAATGGTATTCCTGGAACCACCTTGACTCTTGAATGTTCTGGTCACACCTTTGGTCACTTTAAATTCTTTGGTACCTAACTACTTTAGCACTGCTTCAGTGAGGCCAGACAGTCATTTGACTGTAACTGTAATAAAATGCTTCCTTCAAAGCTGTGCAATCTGGAACAGTGAGATAAGGATTAAACTAGGTACCATCTAACACTTCCCGTTCTTAATTATATAACGTAACTGTTTGGAGCTCAGCATTTTTAATGCAAGTTTTATTATCTGTCTGTAAATAGTGCTCTGACTTTACCAGATATTTGCTTTTTACCACTGTGCAGAAAATGTTGAAGCATTTTATTGTATCTTTAAAAAAAGAGAAGACTTGAAAAAAGTCTTATTCATCCAAGTGCTTGGTGGTAGAAAATCAGGTTAAGAGAAGGGCTAGAGATATATAAGGCTGATCTCTTTCCATATTATTTATACATGAACTACCGCTCCAAGGATTTTCCTCTACCCATTTACCAATGTTTCCTATTCCAGGAGATACTCACAGATAAACTGTAAGTGTCAGATTCATTAAAATTTAACTTGCACAGTTCCTATTGCTGAGGATTAATTTTATACCACAAATATGTTTTGTCAGATATGTCTGAAATAATTACTCTCACAGCTTATATTCATCTATTTATCTTTCTAGCCCCATTCTAAAGCAGTAGAGCAGAGGCCAGGCAATGGAATCAGAACGGGGCTCGGTATTATTTTGCATGCATCTTATGTCATATGAAATGGGTACATTAGATCAAGCTATACACAATGTGTTAGTGATTTGACCATCTGCATCTGAGGATTGAAAGTTCAGATCAAAATATTTTCTTTATAAATCTCCAGATATACCCCTGGAAATGAAAATTCTAAACAGGCAGCAGTTGGGGAACATTAGCAAACAAATTGTAAAATACAGCAAACAGCCTTGTTTATATATGTAAAAATGCAGCCCAGTTCCTAGTAGAGTCTTGCATCTTTCTGTGTAGGAAAAGCAAGTCTGAAATCTATCAGCGGGGGGAGGGGGGAAGAAGGGGGAGAAGAAAGGTGTGCTTTTCATCATATTACAGAGAAATTGTTTCAAGTACTAGAACAGAAATATGTTTCCAGATTAAATTTGCAAATTGGACACGCATGTTTTTAAACAAGTTTCTTACTTGTATGGGAGGAGTTCTTATGTCTCTCATGGTGATACAGCATAGCTGACCTATGTCGACAGTTTTTAATCTTTTTTTAATCGAAAGGTCAATCATTTTATTTAGTACATGAGAACCCTTTGAATTCTCCTAAAGACTACTCCCCTGGAGAAATGATTATGGTTCACATATACAGTGGCTCAATATGCAGTAACCTCCAAGTGTGTGTGGACAAACATAAAGCAACTGTGAGAAAAATGCCTTGCCAATCAGTGGAGGTCTGGAAGTGGCTAAGAAGTAATCCCATTCTCTTAAATTAAATTTATTATGACTGAATGTTTTTTGTTCAGGGCTATAATAAGAGCTCTGTATTAGTTTTGATTTCTCCAAGTAACCCCAGGCTCATAAGCATCTGAAATACACTGTTTATCCTCTGGAGGGGGAGAAGTGCAAGCAAATTAATGCTAGAAGCTAAAATGGGCAGGTACTGAAGTTCCTAACCTGTCCAACTACACTCATAGAAATGCCCACAGATAGATGGCTGGGGCATGTGGGACCTGCTTCTCCTCTTGCTCATAGCAGTATACATCAAGTATAACTCTGTGGTCAATAGATTGATATAATGTAAAACATGAAAGCAAGATGAGACCTGGGTACTGTAGTCTTACTGATAGATGGGTGTATTGATTAATCTCTTAGATTGTAGTGGCTAAAGGTTTGGTCTCCTGAGGGCCACACCGTCACAAATATTATTAGATAAGAGCCTCCAGGAGCACACGAAAAATAATTCCAGTTTTCACAATTCCAATTCCAAGTCCCTTTATTAACAAATTCACTAAGCAGATCAACAAATACTAAAATACAGTAGCAAATAGAGAGTACAAAGTGTTTAGCCATATGATTAGCATCGCTCACATCTGCTGCTGGGGGACCTTGGAGTGTCAGTCATTATCATCATTATTATCATCATCAATGGTGGTCATCCTGGCATCCCCCCCATGCATTTCCCCCAGCACACAGAATAAGACTCACATATACGTAAGGTGTCAACCCCTTTTTCCTTATTTGCCCTTCCATGGCCCATAAACTTTGGGGTGCCCCGCTTTTCATAGGTTACCCTCTTAGTTCCCCTTATTCTCATTAGCACCTACATAAACAAGTCCCCATAGTAATCTGTGGTTACTGCAGCATTTTCCATGATGTTACCATCAAGTGTCTTGGGGTCTAGATGGGTACATTGCGGCATATTTTCCTGAACATCATGCTTTGGAATATTTTTTGTAACTTTAATGGTATGGGGACATTCCTGGGTCATCACCTCATGTCACCTCCTCTTTAGGCCTAAGGCCTAATGTAACTGAGCTGAAATCTTACAGGCCTCAATCTGCAGGCCTTGCATTACTTTACTTATACACCTAAAACACACTCATCACTCATAAATGCTTATCAGCATTATATGCTTATAATATTATCCTACTTAAACCTATCCATCACACCTTAATTAATTATAATTAACCACAACAATAAATCCCTCAATTAGATGACTAAATGAAATAATTGGCTACAGTACCGATAAAACATCTGTTGGTGTTCAGAATCCACCCCCCCCCCAATTGCTTGAAAACCTCCTATTCTCTGGAAGTTTGTGTCATTTAGAGCTAGACCACTGCTAAGAAAGAAAGAAAGAAAGAACAATGTACATGCCAGTAAATGAGTTTGATTCAGTGTAATTTGCAGGCTGAGAGGGCAGAACAGTGGAGCTTTTGCAAGAAAAGCAACCAGCAGGATGTTGTATGAAGTTGCTGCTTTATCTTGCACCCTTGGTTGCATGTTACCACCTCTCTCCTCTGTGGGCCTGAGCCAAAGCCCATTGAAATCAATGGGAATCTTCAACTGACTTTCAGTGGGCTTTGAATCAGGTTCTGTATGAGTTACAGGGAATTAGCAATGAATAACACACACCACCTTTTACATCACCTCCACATTTGACCCCAAGGATCCATCATGCCAGTAGGATCACATTTGATTACAATGTAACTATATTAGAAAAATAGCTGTATTAGGGACTTTTCATTGTACTCCAATCAATTTCTTTTGAGTCCATTAAGTTAGAATAGAAGTCCTTAGGAAAACCTGCCTACCATTTTTGCAAATTACTTGTATAACCTTTTTAGCTCAGCTGATCAATTGTGCTACAAGGTAGTGAGGAAAAAGATGTCATATTGTCATTGTTCCCTTCTCAACTAACCATTGATATGCGGCTATTAACTAATGTATCATGAGATTCCAAGTTCTAGCGCTTTAAATCACCACAGCTCTAAAAACCTGTTTCTGAACACTACACCGAATCAAAAATGAAGTTTTAGTTCAGCCTATTCATGTATCTTTTTTATTATGTATTAGCAAATATTTTCAGAAGCTAATGTTCTCAGAAAGCTAATTTTGCCTGAAATTCATTTGACCAATAAATGAAATGCATTTTGTGATTAAATTAAATTCATTTTGAACAAAAGAAGATGTAGTTTATAAAGCTTAGGTTATCCAATCAGGGAACAGAAATAATATTATCTGACTTAGACCAGTCACAAAATTCAGAATTCTGATTAACTGACTAGATACTACAGTTCATGTGGCATCCATAGCTTGAAAATGTTGTTAAAAATTATTAACAGAACAATTCTGGATAATGAATAAATTTGTGAAATTCATGATTTATTGTGGATAATTCACAAGAAGAAAAGGCTAAAATAATCAAATTATTTGACCATCTTCAGTACTTTCCTCACCCTATCCCAGCTGGGAGGATTAAATGGCTTGTATTATTGTTTATTAATTTTTCATAGCTTTTTTAAGGACAGAAGGGACCATGATGATCATCTAGTTTGAGCTACATAACACAAGACAAAGGATTATTTTTATATTAGATATATTTATAGTATTCTACCAGAGCAAGGATGCCAGGTGAAGAGCAGTATACATATACACAATTGAGTGGGTTAAATTAACAATATATCCAACATTTGTGCAGTATTCTGCGTATCTATGTCCAGGACCACCAACATATTGAAGAAAATACATTTTATGTCCATTCTTTTGTAAAAATGGAATAGCCTTTTTCTAGAATATCTGCACTAAAAAAACAAAGTAAGTTAGTGAGAGAAAAGTTGGTGTAAAGGATGGAGAGACTTAAGCAACTATAGGTATATAGAATTGTCACATCAAAAGTGACCTATGTTCCATCTTCTTTGGTATCCTATTTCTCAATAAATGAATTTTTAGTTGGACTTTCTTTGTTTCCTGGTCACATGAATACATTTTTCAATTGTATTAAGGAAAAGACAGAACCAAAAGGATGTTTAAGATATTTGGTTAAATACAGGTATATTCTAATTATGATTTCTGTATGAAAATGTTTCCTTCAGCCCAAGTATCTCTGTTTATGGAGTATACTTTCCTAAAGGCTCAGCAAATCTCTTCTCTGCCTTGAGATTGGCATGACCTGGATTTAAAATGTCTTACTATAGCAGCAAATCATATTTAATTTAGCACTTTCACTACTGTAATCTGTATCTCTCCTATGAATTTTAATGATACTATATTTGACCCTGTTGCCCCTTAAATTTAATAAACTAAATTTAGAAGCCAGACAATGGGAAAAGGTCATTGCATCAATAAGTCTGCAAAGCAAAACTTTTCAATATCTTGCAAGGAAGCCCCTGGAAAAATTAATCTAAAAGGTTACTAGAATAACTGAATGAGATGAACTCAGGCAGCCATGTCCTGGTTTTAGCAAAATCTCAACCGTCATGTTTTGCTTTTCCAGTGACAAAGCCAAAAGTTGCCTTTTAGTCTGGTTTTAGGATCCAGGATGTAAAGAATTATGACTTATTTTACTCTGTGTTTTCCCTATCCCTGAGTGACACATCTTCCAAATAGTTTCAATCAAAAGGGACATTGATTTTACCATTGTACTTATGTTTTAATCACAGTCTGTCACTATAGTATTGAATAGCTTGAATACAGATGTGGTCTTTTGCTAACACAATGGAGTATTATACTATGAAGTTATTATTGAACACTGCAACCTCACATGCACTTAGGAAATAACCCATTGCCCTGCCCCTTGTACTTTCACAGCTAATATTGAAAGTGGGTTGAAGATGGGTAAAATGACTTTAGCATCCTCACAGAAAACGCAGACTCTGTGTTCCAAGCAATTTTTACCAATTTTATACTAGCAATTGAATAATTTTCCATACCAGCTGAGTGGGCCACGGGGGAACAATTAATAGATTCTAAGGCCAGAAGGGACCACTGTGATTAGTTAGTCTGATCTCCTGTATAACCACAAGTCATAGAACTTCCCCACAATAATTCCTAGATATACCTTTTAGGGGGGAAAATGCAGTCTTGGTTTAAAAATAGTCAGTGATGGAGAATCCACCGCAACAGTTGGTCAGTTGTTCCAATGGTTAATTACTCTCATGGTTAAAAAAAGTATCCTTTATTTCCAGTCTGAATTTGTCTAGCTGCAAATTCCACCCATTAGATCATGTTACACCTTTCTCTGCTAGATTGAATAGCCCAGTAGTAAATATTTGTTCCCCATGTAGTTACTTAAGGACTGCAATCAAGTTAACCCTTAATCTTCTCTTTGGTAAGCTATCTAGGGCTTTGTTTACACTGGCAAGTGAAAGACAAAACTTTTGTCATTCACAGTTATTAAAAAACCGCACACACCCCGAAAGACAAAAGTTTTGTCGATGACAAGCGCTGGTGTGATCAGTGCTTTGTCAGCAGGAGCGCTCTCCTGCCAACAACACTAATGCCGCTCATTGGGGGCGGAATTTTTTTGTCGGCAGGAAAGCTCTCTCCTGCCAACAAATAGTGGCTACACGGTGCGCTTTTTAACAGCACGGCTGTAGCGGAACAGCTGTGTCGCTAAAAGCTGTGCCGTCTAGACAGCCTAGATTGAGCTCTTTGATTCTGTCACTATAAAGCAAGTTTTGAAGTACTTTAATCATTCTCATGGGTCTTCCCTGAACCCTCTCCAATTTACCAACATCCATCTTGAATTGTGGACATCAGAACTGGACACAGTAGTCCAATGCCAAATAGAGGTAAAATAGCCTCTCCACTCCTACTTGAGATTCTCCTGTTGATGCAGCCAAGGATTGCATGAGCCCTTTTGGCCACAGCATCGCACTGAAAGCTCATGACTATCCTCCCCACCCACAAATCTTTTTCACAGTCACTGTTTCCATGGAGAGAGTCCCCATCCTGTAAGTGTGGCCAATATTCTTTTTTCTTTGATGTATACTTTTATATTTAGCTGTATTAAAAAGCATATTCTTTGCTTGTGCCAAGCTTACCAAGTGATCTAGATCGCTCTGTATCATTGACCTGTCCGCTTCATTATTTACCACTCCCCCAGTTTTTGTGTCCTCTGTAAACATTCAGTGATGATTTTGTTTTCTTCCAGGTCATTAATAAAAATGTTAAATAGCGTAGGGCCAGGAACTGATCCCTACGGCCCCCCACTAGAAATACACCCATTTTGATGATGATTCCCCATTTACAATAATGTGTTGAGACTAGGGTTGTTGAGTGATTTAAAAAAATTGCTCTACACTACTTGTATGAGGTGAACTGAAAAATTCTATTTCTTTTGTTTATAATTTTTACAGTGCAAATATTTGTAATAAAAATAATAATATAAGGTGAGCAGTGTGCACTTTGAATTCTATGTTGTATTTGAAATCAATATATTTGAAAATGTAGAGAAAAATCCAAAAATATTAAATAAATTTTAATTGGTATTCTATTGTTTAACAGTGTGATTAAAACTGTGATTAATCATGATTAATTTTTTTAATCCCGATTAATTTTTTGAGTTAATCATGTGAGTTAACTGCGATTAATCGACAGTCCTAGTTGAGATCTATCAGTTAGCCATTTAATGTGTGCCATGTTAATTTTATATCATTCTAGGTTTTTAATCAAAATGTCATGCAGTACCAAGTCAGACGCTGTACAGAGGTCTATTACATCAGGTCTATTTCCTTTATCAACCAAATTTGTAATCTCATTAAAAAAAATCAAGTTAATTTTATATAATTGATTTTCCATAAACCCATGTTGATTGGCATTAATTATATTACTGTCCTTGAATTCTTTATTTGAGTCCCATATCAGCCACTCCATTATCTTACCTTGGTTCAATGACAGACTAACAGGCCTGTAATTACCTGGGTCATCCCACTTAGCCTTTTTAAATATTGACACAATATTATCTTTCTTCCAGTCTTCTGGAATTTCCCTGATGTGCCAAGACAGATTAAAAATCAACATTAATGGTCCAGCCAAGCACCTCAGCCAGCTCTTTTAAAATTCTTGAATGCAAATTATCCAGACCAGCTGATTTTTAAAAAGTCTGACTTCAGTAGCTTTTGTTTAACATCCTCCAGGGATAGCATTGGAATGGAAAGGGTGTTATCATATATAACTATGTCATCTACATTTTCCTCAAATATAGAGCAGAAAGATCTATTGAACACTTTTGCTTTTTGTGCATTATTATTATTATTATTGATAATTCTACACTTTCCATCTAGTAATGGACCAATACCATTGCTAGAATTTGCTGGTTTCTAATATACTTAAAAAACCTCTCCATCTTATTGTCCTTAACTCTGTAGGCCATAGATTTTTTTCCCTTGTATTCCTTGGCTTTCCTTATCAATTTTCTGCAATTCCTAGCTACTGATTTATAAATCATTGCTATCAATTTCCTCTTTCTTCCATTTGTTATATAATATTGATTGCCTCCATTTCCCCTCTAATCCAGGTTTGTTTCATTTTATTTTAACCAATACTGCCTTCTTTCTTGATTGTGGCTTTTTGGGTATCAAGTAAAATGTTATGAAACAATTTCCAATTATCGTTCACATTTTTCTCAGGAAATTCTTTTTCCTGGCTGATTTCTCCCATAATTGGTTGTGGATTTGTGAAACTGACCCTTTTAAAGAACCAAATAAATATATATATCACTGGTCTGTACTTCATTCTGTTTGTTATAAATGTGATCAAATCATGATCACTTACATTACCATTCATTTTTAGTCCTGTAGTCAGTACCTCTTTATCTGCCAGACAAGGTTTAATATAGAATTCCCCCAAGATGGATGCAACATTTTTTTTAATTAGGAAACTCTCATTACTAATATTTAGAAATTCCAAGGAATTGAACTGTTGTAAACAATGGCTTAACACCTAGCATACATGGGACCTAACATTTCTACATAAAATATTGCATGGATAGGAGTCTGAATGAATCGGGGAACAAACTCACCCAGTGACTCTAGTGTCACTTTTGAGTACTAAGTGAGGCGGGGGAAAAGGGTAAAAAGAACAGGGTTCATGGTGTCCTCCACTCACTGAAATTCAGACTCTTTTCCTGAAAGAGTAGTTGCGTTTTTGCTGCTTACCAGATGTCAGTCACCAGCAGGGTAGTATGTGCTTGGCTTAATGACAACTCCTCTTACAGTGCATTGTTTTCTCTGTTATGAACTTCAAAGCGAATGGTTCAGTGACGACTTGATGTAGGACTCTCATTTCACAGCTCAGGTTGTTATTCTGTAATTTAGTCCGATTAGATATAGTTTTAAGCCTTTTTGATGATTATTTCCATTATTCACTCATGGAAATATCCGACAAGCCTGTAGTCCAAAACCACTCTCAGCCTGCATAGAAACAGAAATAATATGGCAAAGAAAAAAACCCCACCAGACTGGACCATGTACAAATTATTTAAATGTCTTCTCTTTTTCTTCTATTTTAAAAATATGTAATGAGCTAGAGCTCTTGTCTTTGTACCTGCAAGGGATTTTCTTACATTGCCATATCTTCATCCAGTCCTTGGAGCCTTCAGCGAATTCCTACTTTGATGGCACAGTTCTCTGCAGAACAAAAGGAAGTGCTGGTTATCAAATATCAAGAAATTTTACTCCACCATTGCCCCTTTACTCAGAGTAACTTTCCCTTTGTTTTCAATGGGAGTTTTATCTGAATAAGGACTAAGGACTTCATATACCAAGGAGCCAAATTCTGAAATGATACAGGTGCTGCAACATTCAGTTCATACTGTGTTTGGACTTCAAGACAGGCTTTATTCAACACTAGCTGAACCAGTAGTGTGTGTGCCCTTTTTAAAGGAAACATTTTTATGTTCATTCTTACTATGGTTCTTAAATCATCTGTCTGTCCCTTTAACTATAACCTTGCTAATAATCCTTGTCCCAAGGACATGCTGATTAACTCCTATGCTGTATATAACACACTCAGAGCTGAGCCCTTTGCAGAAATGTTATCTTGCCTGAGCTTGCAGCCACACATTCTTGTGCTATGATTTCCTTCAGATCGCTACGCTAAGATGGGCTGGACCAGGTCAGTGTAAAAGATACTTAGTGAATAGCTTGGTGTTGTAAAAACTGGAGCCAGTGACTCAAAGATGATACTGTTCTTTCTCAGTTGATATTGAACCTGTCGGTCCCTGATAATGCCCAAGTCAGGTTGAGAACAACTAAGGAGCGCTGCACCACACACTACACTAGGTACTTTCAGCTCAGAAACTTTCTCTCTGGACAGGCTGTAACTAGAGCTGGTTGAAATCCCCTGCGCCTGGAAAATATTAACTCAGGGGTGGAAAAAAAAAGGTTAAAAAAAAAACCAGTTCAATTTAGAAATGCCACCTCAGTGCCTCATGGAAGTTGCAGTTTGGGTGCTTCATGCCCCTGTTTCTTCTCTGTTGGCCAGGCTCCCTGGCTGGACTACATCTCCTCTGATGCATCATAGTTCTCCTTCCTAGTGAAAGGAGGTAGTGAATCATGACCACAGTGCATCATGGGAAAAAAGCCTGCCTGGGGAGCCTATCCCATAGAGGAAAATGGAGATGTAAGCAATGGAACTACAACACCCATGATGCTCCTTGGTGGAATAGCCTATTCAAATATTTGTTTTCATCCAAAATATTCATTTCCAGCTGAAAACTGACACTGGGGGGTGGAGGGGTGTTCAGTAAAATAATCAAAATTTTCCACAGTAAGACACTGTTGGTTTTTTAAAAAATGCATTTAGTCAATACCCAAATTTTCTGTCAAAAATATTTTTGATGAAACTCTTTCACTGAGCCCTAGCTGACATTTCTCTTCAGCATCTGTGCTGTTGACTAAAGACGTAATTGAGCACATCTAATTTCTACTATGTATATAGTCCTTGGTCAAATTAAATGCGAAGTTCCATGGCTGATATTTAGAAAAAGAGGGAAACAATCCTAGACAAATCATTTGACAATCAGTAAACTCTCCATTAAAAAGGTACAAACTTCTTTGACATCAGCAGCTCCCATTCAGCTGTAATATAGTTGATTTACAAGGCTGTGTGTTAGTGATAGCTGAGCAGTGAAACGAACTGCTTTTTCCAAATAAAAGCTGAGTGTAATTACTGTTGTGTGGGATGCTATGAATCTTGGGACATTTGGACATTGCTGTAATATAAATGTTTATTGTTAGTGATGTGTGAGGATTTGTACAACTGCCTGGTATTTGTAAATATGTTTATGCACCCGGAGAGTTTGAAATATTTTAACACAGAGAATTATTAGTCAGAAAGTTAATATCCAAAATAAAAGCTTAAAATGTTTGTCATCCAACAGGGAGACAAAAAGGACCCAAAGTAACATAGCTGACCACAAATAGTGAATAGGTACAGTAAGCAGCTTATGAACAGCTCCATAGTCTGAATATTGTTCATCCAAACTATTCATCTAATATTTACAAATAGTGAATACATTCTAAGAACATCAGAATTGGCTTGAGGACAACTTGCTATCTAAAAAGGAGGCTAAATTCATAATGAATATTATTTGTAACAAATAGTTCAATTAGTTGCACTATTTTTATTACTGTGTAATTATTCTACATTAAACCCCAAAGTGAACATTGGATGGATGTTCTAATTGTAGCAAATGTTAGTCACTCTTTTTTGAAATATCTAAATTTCTGGAACAAGGTAGTTCAATATCCAAAAGATCTCCCTTTCTAATGTTCTTTCAGAATAATACTAATTTAATCTAATATTGCCCATAAACTGTGTGCAGTGGTTTTTACAATAACTAATAATTAGGATGCAATTGACACCTCATCATTCTCTTACAAGAGAATCACAGTTAAACCTACACCAAGGGAAAACAAAATACAACAAATTGTCCTGTAGTCTTTTCCCATTTGTGCTGGAAATCTTGATTTATTAAACAGTAGGTATATTATTGACACATAGTGTATTTTTGTTTTTCATCCTCATTACTATTGACACCGCTCCCCCCCCCCCCCCCACACACACCCCCCTCAAGCCAACCCCTATCTTTCTCCCAGGGGGATGGTTATTGGAAGTGGTCTCTTTCTATGGATCTTTTTCTGTTTGTGTATTTCTACACAATCAAGTAAGTATAATGAGTATAATGTTAAGAAACATATTTGTTAATACAGGTGTCACCAGATGGTGCAGTTACACGTATTCTTACAAATTTATTTTTCTCAGAGTATGAGCAAATGTTCAGTCTTGGAAAGACACTCTGTGTGGTATTAGTCTATCCCAAATCTTACATAATCATATCTAAGATGTGTAAGCAACAGGAGACTTTAATCTTTGCCTTGACTCATTTCTTGAGGCAGAGTTGCTCCCTAGAAACCAGACATTGTACTTGGGCTGAGAATCCTGGTAGAAGATATTATCCTGTATGCAGTCTGATCATCTCTGTTTCAAGACTGGTATATATGGGTAAATAAAACAAATCAGTTTTAGAATATCACTCCATAAACTCCATATCACTGATTTCTCTTCCATTGGGAACCTAACCTGCAAGGCCTCTGTCAAGGCTGTATCCCCACTTTGAACTTTAAGGTACAAATGTAGGGGCCTGCATGAGGACTCCTAAGCTTATCTACCAGCTTAGCTTTGGTCCGCTGCCACCATCTCAAGAACTCCCTCCCTGGGAAGCCTTGAGAAACCTTTCACCAATTCCCTGGTGAACACAGATCCAAACCCCCTTGGATCTTAAAACAAGGAGAAATTAACCATCCCCTCTCCTTCCTCCCACCCTCCTTTCACCAACTCCTGGTGAATACAGATCCAAACCCCCTTGGATCTTATAACAAGGAGAAATCAATCTGGTTCTTAAAAAGAAGGCTTTTAATTAAAGAAAAAGGTAAAAATCATCTCTGTAAAATCAGTATGGAAAATAACTTTACAGGGTAATCAAACTTAAAGAGCTCAGAGGACCCCCCTCTGTCTTAGGTTCAAAGTACAGCAAACAAAGATACACACTCTGGTAAAAAGGTACATTTACAAGTTGAGAAAACAAAGTAAATCTAAGACGCCTTGCCTGGCTTTTTACTTACAAGTTTGAAATAGGAGAGACTTGTTTAGAAAGATGGGGAGAACCTGGATTGATGTCTGGTCCCTCTCAGTCCCAAGAGCGAACCACCCCTTAAAACAAAGAGCACACACCAAAGCCTTTCCCCCCCCCCAAGATTTGAAAGTATCTTGTCCCCTTATTGGTCCTTGGGGTCAGGTGTCAGCCAGGTTACCCGAGCTTCTTAACCCTTTACAGGTAAAAGGATTTGGAGTCTCTGTACACAGAGAGCTGTTACCCTTCCCTTTATAGTTATGACAGCCTCAAATATCTGTTGCTGCTCAGCAGAGGGCAGATAGTACTGTCAGTAGTGGAATTGACTTATTCTCTCTTGATGATGTTAGGTTGGTTAACAATTGCTTCTCTAATGAAAGATTTTGGTAGTCTTTAATATATTCCAAAATGAGCTTAAATTACTGTACAATATTTTAGCTAGGTTTGTGTACTGGACAATGAGTTCAAAGATAATATTGAGGTTAACAAACTGATTACCAGAGATCCAGGTTTTCTCAGCTAAGACCTTAGATTGACTAGCAGAAAATATAATATGAATTGTAAACATGGAGAAAACACAAAATAAACCATGTGGACCAGATAATCAGCGAATTAAAGCCCAAGGAGTTACATCAATTTACAACACCTGAATATCTGGCCCATTGTGTTAATTTTAGTGTCACTATTCATTTTCTCTGTGGTGTTCCTAAATCTAGTCTTTTCAGTAGCAACTCTAAGACTGTCACTTTCACTGCAGAATAATGAACTGGTAAAGAACGAGTCAAGGACAGATTTTTGTTCTGGTAGTTTCTTGAAGCAGGACACTTTTTTTTTTTTTTTGGATTGCTGGGTTTACTGTGCATTTGTAGAGCTGGTCTAAAACCCAAGCATCACTTATTCCACTTATTCATTTTCTCTTTCCAGGCTCTTACCAAGTCCCTTCACTGCATCAGTGCTGGCTTTCAGAAAGTTGATGAACAATTGAACTGACAGGGTGGAAGAGCAAATGCCCCGTAGTTTTTTTCACATAGACACTGCTACATGGTTTTTAAACTGATAATTTCCCTTCAGCTTCTGACTTTTTGCAAAATTAATGATTTTATGTCTTAAAATATTTAAATCTCCCACCAGCTCTACCCATTTTAAATGCCCTTGCCACGATGTGCCATGGTGCAAGGACAAAGGGTAAAACAAGAAAAACGCAAAGCATACTTAAGTGAAAGTGTGCAAGTTCCCATAGTTTTGTAATTTTACTTTGCATGGGCTCTGTTTATGAACTTTAATGGGGGAAGGTTAATTCAGAGTTGGGTACAAGAAAGGTGCATTGGCTATTTTTCAGAATATTTGGCCAGATCTCAACTGGTATAAATTGATGTAACTTTATTGGCCTCAAGGGAGCTGTGATAATTTATGCCAGCAGATGATCTGACCTGTGGTATTTTGATCAGGATCAGATAAAAAAAATATTGGGTCCCTGTCCACTAGGAGAATTGGGGGGGCGGGGGCACACATATACCTTTGAGGCCCCAGTGCGGGTTGGTGGGTTGTAGAAAGAGCTCACTCCACACACATCCAGCAGGGCAGACCTGTCTCCCCCACCAGCCTATTGGCTCTTGCCACATCATGAAGGCAGGGTCCAACTCCCCCGCCACCATCATACACACACCTGGTAATGCTCCACCTTACCCCCTTCCTAGTCCTGATGTCCCAAGCTGGCCTGTGGTATGTAAGGTTTCACCCCTAGTGGTCAGCCCCCCCCGAGATGGGGGGCCCTGTGCACGTGCACAAAGTGCACGTTGGTTAATCCAGGCTTCATTTTTATATTGTTTATGGATCATATCCAGCTGGAGATTGGAATTAGGTGAGTTTAATTCTGGAGTGATAGCACATCAGCAGATAATAAGGCTGTTTTAGGTGCTGCTTAACAGTGTAAACTCCCGAGAGGGTTCACAATCTGATCATTAGTATTGTCCAGATGGATACAGCTACTTTCTGTAGATAGTAGATATTTCTTGTAGTCACCTTAATGTATCAGGAACCTTACTGTGAATTGGTGGTGGCATCATCCACAGACAACTGAGTTACTACAGAAAATTCTTTCCCAGGTATCTGCCTGGTGGGTCTTGCCCACAAGCTCAGGGTCTAATTGATTGCCATATTTGGGGTTGGGAAGGAATTTTTCCCTGGGTCAGAGGGCAAGATCCATGTTCACCTGAATTGAGCTGCCACATGTCTCTAGACTCCATCTTGGGATGTCAGTATTTTTCCACAGACCGGTCTGGGAAGCAAGCTTTGGGAACAAATGGTTCCCGCCCTATGCAAAAGCTATAAAGGAGGGAGTGACATCATCTGGTGTTCTTCGCTCCCCACACAAGAAGACTCCAGGAAACTCTTCGGGAACAAAGACTGAACTGGGGGAAGTGCTGGACCCAGGCTAAAGGGATTTTTAGCCTATGAATGAAACACCTGGGGTTTCAAGCTGTAAAGCAAGTGCATCTTTCCCCTTAAGAATCTGCAGCCTGCTTGTATCATCTCCTGTTCTGCTATTCATATCCAATCTATTTAGTAGATTAAGTGTAGTTTGCGTTTTTTGTTTATTTGCTAGGTAATCTGCTTTGATCTGTTTGCTATCATTTATAATCACTTAAAATCTATCTTCTGTAGTTAATAAACTTATTTTTGCTTTATCTAAACCAGTGAGTTGGTGTGAAGTGTGTGGGAATCATAACTCGGGGCAAATGGCTGTTGCATATTCCTCTCCACATTGAGCGAGGGGATGACTTTTATGAGCTTATACTGTACAGTTCCTTGTGTAGTGCAAGATGGTATAATTTTGGGTTTATACTCCAGAGTGGGGAGGGTCGTGCCTGAGGAGCTGGGAGTTGTCTTCCCATGCAGGGGCTGGTCAGAGAGCCTGCTTGCTACTGCAGCTGGGTGTGCTTTTATCTGTATATATGCTGGTGAAAGTGCAGGTTGGAGGGCTTTGTAGCTTGTTACAGCAGTATAGTGTGAGAGGGAGCCTAGGATGGTGGGTCAGGGGGACTCAGTGGTACCCCAGTTCCAGGTGGGGAACCAGTCACACCTCTGGCTTAGCTTACATCTCCTGGGCAATAACCGGAGGAGGAGGATGTGGTGGTGGCTCATGATGATCAACTGCTTCTGTGGCCATAGCAACAGGCAGACCCCAAGCTCATTCAGCCCCAAACTCTATGAGCCTCTCCATTAGAGAATGGTCCTCTTCCCTAAGATGTGCCTCCTGCTCCATGAACCAGTTCATCAAAGTATCTTCCTGCTGAAAAGCCTGATCCTCTCATCCCCTGAGGAACTCACACCATTCCTGGGTTCTCCTGTGACCCTATAAAAAACTCTTCCATAAGTCTTCTGCATCTGAATCTGCCATCTCTGGAGTGATGTAAAACTGGTTTCCCTCCTGGGAATCAAAGGTGCTGCCAATTCAAAGACAAAGGTAGCATTTTTCCGCTTTGCAAGAAGCTGAAAAATGTCCCCCACATAACATAATTTTGCTGCAGAAGGCCACAGTTTTGATACTTTTTCAGCATTCCAGGAGTGCGATAGTCTAACAATCCTTAAGTTCTCAGACAACTTTTGCAGCCCATCAGGAAGTAGCAAAGGCTGCTAACGGTGAGAAAAAAAATGTACTAATATTTTGGAAAATGTTCATAGTGTTCAAGGAGCGAAGGGGGTGGTGGCAGTTCTCTCCAGGAGCTATGTTAGTTTGCAATTTCTTCATTAAAAGCTGTCCAACTTTTGGAGAAAATAGCAGTTTTCAAGGTAGCATAATGGAAAAGGGAGGTGGCTTTCCAGTCCTGTGGATGAAATCAGGCAACCTGTGCCAGAGAGATGTTATGGCTAATGGCCAACCATCTACATATTGCTGAATGGCGAGGTTTGGTCAGCTATGAAGATGGACCAAGCTGATTTGCACTGTGGCTGAACCTCAAGAACCAGCTGGGATTCCTGCAATACCAGAAACTTGCTGAAATATGCTTATGGGACTGGGAGGCAATTTGCCCAGCAATTTACTATGTT
This sequence comes from Terrapene triunguis, assembly GCF_002925995.2. Taxonomy (NCBI): domain Eukaryota; kingdom Metazoa; phylum Chordata; order Testudines; family Emydidae; genus Terrapene; species Terrapene triunguis. The sequence continues at coordinate 2,378,881 of NW_020664393.1, read as the reverse complement.
CTCAGCTGGCATTAGGCATTTCTGTGAAAAGGGAGATTTGGACCACAAAAACCACATTTGGCATCACCAGAAAATCCTGTGCACGACTAACAGTGAAATGGACAGGAAAAGAGACAGACATAGCAGAACTGTATTTCATTCCCTGGTGTTTCAGATCACACCAAAAACCCCTCACTTCTCCACTGCCAATGGTCACCACTGGATGTTTATCCAACTTCCAGACCGGATCCTTTTCCTACCTCTGTTTCCCAGAACTTGTGCAACCTGGCTGGTGGGAAGAGAACAGATGGCTGGGCCAAGGCCAGTAAAAATTCTGTATCTTTCTCAAGTGAAAGGATTGCTGTGAGTAACTTTTCCTCAGACAACCACTATGTTCCACTACTCTTCCTGTCCCCTTCCACTTCCCCTTTACCCATCTAACCCCTTCCCCCCTGCTCCCTGGTCCACATGGCTCCCATTTGTAAGGGGACAGTTAGATTGAGGGGTGGGGGTGTGACATTATCTGATTAGAGTATGACCATGCAAATCATTGTTGCTACCACTGTTATATAATTGCAACAAATCTTATACAAAGTGTGATGCATGGCCAGAAAGGATGAAGTATTCTGCAGGCTAAATGACCCAGAGTCAACATGTAGAGACATGTTAGAAAAGTATATGAATGGTAATTAGGGCCACTCCATGCTAGATAGGCTAGAACTTTGAAATGCAAACCTCTATTGTTAGAGAATTGGAGGTGATAATAATTGTATGTTAAATGTTAATCAACAGATAGTTCCTGTCATAGAATGTCAGGGTTGGAAGGGACCTCAGGAGGTCATCTAGTCCAACCCCCTGGTTAAAGCAGGACCAATCCCCAGACAGATTTTTGCCCCAGATCCCTAAATGGTCCTCTCAAGGATTGAACTTGTAACCCTGGGTTTAGCAGGCCAATGCTCAGACCACTGAGCTAGCCCTCTCCCCTCCACCCTGTTGGTCAATATAGCTATTCATTCAGAGATCAAAAGGAAATATTAACATTTAAATGAACTGTAAACATAGTAATTATATTATATAATAGGTCTATTTCAAAGTCTCCATAATTGTCTGTTCACCCGAGGACTCTGAGCTGTCAAAGAAAACCTGGAACTGCATAAGAATGTCTGGAGTCCCAGTCCTTTTTATCTCAGATCTGTTTGATGCTTCATGCAATGGAAGCTTAAGCTAAAAGGCTGAGATCTCCAGTCCTAACCCAAATCATCCTGAATATAAATATTGGACTATAACCAATGAACTAATTCTGAAAGAACTCTTTGCAACTACAAAGCTCACCATCTCTACTATGAATCTGATCTCAGAAACTGGACTCATGTCTGTATGTATAGTGATCTTTTAACCAATACTCTCTCTTCTTTTTTAATACATTTTAGTTTAGTTAATAAGAATTGGCTGTAAGTGTGTATTTGGGTAAGATCTGGAATATTCATTAAACTGGGAGATGGTGTATCTGATCCTTTGGGATTTGTAGAACTTTCTTATATGATTAATAAGATTTTCAGTAATACTCATATTTGATTTGGGTGTCTGGGTGGAGGCCTAAGGCTGGGTTGCTTTAAGAGAACTGTGTTGTTGGCTTCTAGGTAACCAGTGAGGTATTATAGAAGCTGTTTTGTGCTGGCGTGGTAAATCTAAGTATTGGAATATCCACCAGTTTTGGGGACTGTCTGCCCCATTCTTTGCAGTTCACCCTAATTGAGTGACCTCAGTTGACTCCCCTGGGACTCCGGTCACAGAAGGAGAAGCACACTCTGTGTACTCTTCAAATGGGACAAAAGACAGCTGTTACTAATTTTAAACAAAGAACTATAAGTTTTCTACAACTGTTCCATCCCCAATCAGGACCTATCTAACCTGCCCCCTCCCTTCACCCAGTCTGTGTGGCCACAGGACCATCTCTGCTCACTGCTTGAGAAATGCACAGAGATGGGGCATGCAGATTTTTTTCATTTTTTCATCGTTTAAGAAATAGCATTAGCCAAATGCATAATAATGGTTCATCAGAAAGCAATATAACCACTGACTCATAGCTGTGTCTTACTCAGGAACCATTTGGGGTTGGAATGCAGTGGGGACTGTATGAAGGGGGCAGGGGGAGTTGGGTGAGGATAGGGGGTGTGATAATGCCATGGCCTTAGCACTGTAGTACGAGCTCGCAGAGACATAGCAATACATGGAATATTATCCAGGGAGGAAAAATTAGTGCACAGTACTTCAAATGTTGTGGATCTTAATATCAAGACTACAGCACCAGAGCAAGAGGAGACATTGGCAGGGAGGGTGGGGGTCCATTGTAACTTACCAGGCTCAAGTTCTGGTTTTGGCTTGGGCTCCTACTTATGTTCATCAGAAGGGGCTTACTCAACTGGCTCCTCTGGCTAGAGATGCACAGTGACATGCATGACGTCCATGGGGCCGGATGCACTTCATCTGAGGGTGCTAAAGGAGTTGGCGGATGGTGATTGGGGGAGGTCCTGGATGACTGGAAAAAGGCTAATGTAGTCCCCATCTTTAAAAAAGGGAAGAAGGAGGATCCGGGTAACTACAGGCCAGTCAGCCTCACCTCAGTCCCTGGAAAAATCATGGAGCAGATCCCTAAAGAATCAATTCTGAAGCACTTAGAGGAGAGGAAAGTGATCAGGAACAGTCAGCATGGATTCACCAAGGGCAAGTCATGCCTCACTAACCTAATTGCCTGCTATGAGGAGATAACTGGGTCTGTGGATGAGGGGAAAGCAGTGGATGTGTTATTCCTTGACTTTAGCAAAGCTTTTGATACGGTCTCCCACAGTATTCTTGCCAGCAAGTTAAAGAAGTATGGGCTGGATGGACTATAAGGTGGATAGAAATCTGGCTAGATCGTCGGGCTCAACGGGTAGTGATCAATGGCTCCATGTCTAGTTGGCAGCCAGTATCAAGCGAAGTGCCCCAAGGGTTGGTCCTGGGGCCGGTTTTGTTCAATATCTTCATTAATGATGGTGTGGACTGCACTCTCAGCAAGTTTGCAGATGACACTAAACTGGGAGGAGTGGTAGATACGCTGTATGGTAGGGATAGGATACAGAGGGACCTAGACAAATTAGAGGATTGAGCCAAAAGAAACCTGATGAGGTTCAACAAGGACAAGTGCAGAGTCCTGCACTTAGGACGGAAGAATCCCATTCACTGTTACAGACTAGGGACCGAATGGCTAGGAAGCAGTTCTGCAGAAAAAGACCTAGGGGTTACAGTGGACGAGAAGCTGGATATGAGTCGACAGTGTGCCCTTGTTGCCAAGAAGGCTAACGGCATTTTGGGCTGTATAAGTAGGGGCACTGCCAGTAAATCGAGGGTCGTGATCATTCTCCTCTATTCGACATTGGTGAGACCTCATCTGGAGTACTGTGTCCAGTTTTGGGCCCCACACTACAAGAAGGAAAAATTGGAAAGAGTCCAGCAGAGGGCAACAAAAATGATTAGGGAGCTGGAGCACATGACTTATGAGGAGAGGCTGAGGGAACTGGGATTGTTTAGTCCGCAGAAGAGAAGAATGAGGGGGGATTTGATAGCTGCTTTCAACTACCTGAAAGGGGGTTCCAAAGAGGATGGATCTAGACTGTTCTCAGTGGTACCAGATGAGAGAACAAGGAGTTGTTGGTCTCAGTAACGGTCTCAAGTTGCAGTGCGGGAGGTTTAGGTTGGATATTAAGAAAAACTTTCACTAGGAGTGTGGTGAAGCTCTGGAATGGGTTACCTAGGGAGGTGGTGGAATCTCCTTCCTTAGAGGTTTAAGGGCAGGCTTGACAAAGCCCTGGCTGGGATGATTTAGTTGGGAACTAGTCCTGCTTTGAGCAGGGGTTTGGACTAGATGACCTCCTGAGGTCCCTTCCAACCCTGATATTCTATGATTCTATGCTCCTTGTCCTTCAGATCTTCCAGGCCATCCTCATCAGTCCCTGGTGCCTCCTTGCCCTATCCCTCATCAACATCCCATTGGACAATGAGGCCAGCGAGGTTGAGGAGGAGGTTATGAGTCACTTCATAGGGGGACCCCTTCACAGCACGCAGTTAAGCTCATTTGAAAAAGGGCATGTAGGACAAGCCCTCCCAGAGCAACTGTTTGAGTCTCTTGCCCTCCTATACAGGAGCCTCAAGTGCTTGATGTATTCCCAGCGTTGGGCTAGAGACTGCTGAAGGGTCCAGCCTCCATGAAATGTCCTGATTAAAAAGTATGTTCTTGCCACTCCAGGAAAAGTTGTGGAGCATGGTGTAATCTGACCCCACATTGCTCAGCACCCATATACGGTGGTCAAGCCGGGCAGCGTCTCTTGGAGCAAGATCCATGTTCACCTGAATTGAGCTGCCACATGTCTCTAGACTCCATCTTGGGATGTCAGTATTTTTCCACAGACTGGTCTGGGAAGCAAGCTTTGGGAGCAAAGGGTTCCTGCCATATACAAAAGCTATATAAGGGAGGGAGTGACATCATCTGGTGTTCTTCGCTCCCCACACAAGGAGACACCAGTAAACACCTCAGAAACAAAGACTGAACTGGGGGAAGTGCTGGACCAAGGCTAACGGGATTTTTAGCCTGTGAATGAAACACCTGGGGATTCCAAGCTGTAAAGAAAGAAAGAAAATTCCATTGTGACAAATGGAGTTTGTTCATAACTCTGAAATGTTGGTAACTCTGAACAAGACTTTGTGGGATGCTCCTCAGGGCAGACTGCTCGGAGCGGGGTCTCACAGCTGTACCTGTGAACTTCAGCGTCTTCCCCTCCTAACTGTAAGTGGCTGCCTGGTGAGTGGGGATGGTTCTAGCCCCCTGGCTGCAAGGGTGATGAGTGAGGCACCCTGGGGCACCACGACGTCAGTGGGCACGCGGTGCAGGCTGTGGCCCTTTAAAACTGAGCCGTTCCTCCAGCGTGCAGGCAGGAGTTTGGGCTCCAGCAGCAAACAGCCCAGGCCAGGTTCCAGCAGGAGCTCGGGAAATTTCTTTCCTGGGCTCGGACTGAGCATGCAAGCTTGTTCCCCTCCCGGCTTTGAGGGAAGAAAGGAGTGAACTGTGCCCATGGCTTACTGGAAAGTGGTGCAGATCCCAGCGCTGCTCCTGCTCTGCCTGCTTGGGGCTCACAGCTGTGCCTGTGAAACTCACCTCCTACCTGTAAGTGGCTGCCTCCCATGTGGTGAGTAGGGATGGGGAAAGGCATCCCAGATGTGCCCACCTTTGAGATGCCATACAGGCACAAAACAATATTTCCTGGGGCGGGTTGTTTTTTGTTTTTGTTTGTTTCCACTGCTGCCTGATTGGTTACTTCTGGTTCCACATGGTGTCCAGTTGACCAGTCAGTCTGTAACTCTGGTATTCATAGCTTTGAGGTTCTACTGTAATAATTCTTATTCACCCACCTTCTCTTTATAAAATCTGCTGAAATTTATGGATGAAGAGAACTATATTAGGCTTGATACAACTACCATTATAGTCAACAAAAGATTTGTCAGTGCCTTCAGTTGGAGTTGCATTGGATTTTATAAGATCAAAGTATTATTATAATGGGCCAGATTTTACTACCTTCACTCATCATTCACTCATCAGTTACTCATATGGAGTAATACTTCACTTCACAAATTTTCCCTTTAGTCCTGTTGAAACTAATGGTGGAGTAAGGAACTACTCAGTGGGATTAACGGTGTCAGAATCTGGCCTTGTAGTCTTGGGAAACATGCCTATTGTTTATTACAATAATGCATTTCTCACTTTCAATGACTTCTTAATTTGGGTGGGAGTGACATAGCAATATTTAAGATTATGCAGGACATTTTGCAATGCATAACAGTAATAGCATAGCCACCAATGCAATTCCTAACTAAGGGAGACTCCAGTATTAACCATGGCCAGTTACCTTATTTTAAATATTACTTTTTCTATACTAGGTGTTAAGTGGTGTTTAACACACTCCAGCATGCTATTGCTTGAGAAGGGCGAGGAAGGCTTATGGTGGGGTTGGAGCAGACAGGACATAATGGAGTATGCAGCATCCTTGACCTCACCTATGTGGATCTAATGGCTGTTCCAACACATAGAAAGAGCAATAACAGCCATGGAGCAATTATCTCAGCCCTCCCCTGTGCACAACCCAGTTATATGAGCAGGAATGTCCACATCTTTAACCCCTATATATATCAATGGCACTGTTGCTCTTTACAGAGCATGGTTTATGCACCAATGAGTTCTTTGATGGTTGCTCAGTCCAATATGCGAGTGAGAGTCCCATCCACAGCTAGGGCACATCCATGAACTAGCAGTGCTCTGAATCAGAGCAGCAGATTCTTTCCTCCTCTGACATTGGTCATCAAAAAGCTCGATCCAATCTGCCTCACAACACCTCACTCCATCTACAAGCTGACTCCGCCAACCAGAGCACTATTTTCCTAATCATCCACAGAGATTCCAAAGGATACTAAGTCATCTTTGCAAGCATCCTGAAATCTGCGCTGCAATCTGCCTCTCTTTCTAGAGTCTTTGCATGCTTCGGGGTACAGCACATGCTTTGGGATCCTATAATCCAGCATTCACTTGACATGTCCAAGCCATCTGAGTCTTTTCTGACTAATCGGCATTCCCATGAATGACATACCAGCATGATTTAACACTTCCACATTTGTCACCCTGTCTTGTCATCTTATTTGAAGCATTTTCTGCAAGCATCTGATATGAAAACTATTTAGTCTTTTTGTATATTTGATGTAAGTTGTCCATGTTTCTGAGCCATAGAAGTGTGGATAAAACACATGTCTCATGAATATGGATTTTCACTTTAGTTGACAATTTGTTGACAATTGTTCCAGGCTCTGTCTTGCAAAAGATGAAAGTTCCTGGCTGCTTTTCTGATTCTACTAGTGAACTCCGTATCAAAATATACATTGCTGGTAACAATAGAGCCAAGGTAGCAAAATTGGTCAACAACATCTAGATGAACACCATCTAAGGTGACAGCTGGAACTGGTTCTGGAGAGCCTTGGTGCATAACAGCCTTCTTCAAGCTTATTGCTAGGCCAAAGATTTTGCATGAAACAGAAAACTTGGTAATAAAATGTTACAGGGCATCAACTCTGTGAGCCACAAGGGCTGTATCATCTGCAAACAATAGGTCCCTTATGATGATCTCCTTCACCGTCATCTTAGCTCTGAACCTTGTAATGTTAAACAAACCTTCATCATGTCTAATGCTAAGATAGACACCACATTTAACATCACAGAACACACGTTAAAGCAAGAATGAGAAGTAAATATTAAACAATGTAGGAGCCAGTATGCAACCCTGCTTCACTCCATTGTTGATGTTAAACAAATCAGACTCTTGGTTTTCATACATTGCAGTTGCCTTCATGCCATTGTGTAAGAATTTCACGATGTTTAGCAATATAGGTGGACAACCAAGCTTCTTCACAACAATGTAAAGCCCTGTCTGACTAACAGCGTAAAAAGCTTTTGTTAAATCTATAAAATCCATGTACAGTGGAATATGCTTCTCTCTGCACTTTTCCTGCAGTTGTCTTACAGAGAAGACCATGTCTATGGTGGACCTTCCCAAGCAGAAGCCACACTGGTTCTCAGAATAGATTCTCTCAGCTAAAGTTTGAAGTCTAGGTAAAAGAATATAGCTTAAGATTTTTCCCACAATGTTAAGGAGAGATATACCTCTGTTTATTACAATCACTCCTGTCTCCTTTGTTTTTATAGTGTTGGAAGAAATGAGCATTCTTAAAATCTTGCAGAACAGTTTCTTCCTTCCAACAGAGTAGCAATACTTCGTGCCAGTGCTTGGACCTTGGCTGTCTCCACAATCTTCTTCTGATGTTACCAGAAAAGAAAGTGTTGGTCATTGACAAGCCTTGACTGGCAGAGAGCTTGAGAACTCTCTGACCGTTGTCATTCTTATATCCAATGCCATGCCTACCCAGACCAGATCTCAGCATTGGACACAACTCTTGCGTTCAAGACTCCAGGTACTAGGATAGGGTCCTTCCATGGAATCCTGCTGATCAATTCTTCCAGCTGTTGGTAAAAGCCTGCAGAGGCTCGAGATTGATGGATCCCTTCTGTAAACTCCAAGTATCATGATACGTAAGGCCACTGCAATCGGAGCTTCACACGATGACATAAGTTCATTTCTGATAGCAAAACCTACACCATACTCTCTCCTTACTCCTTCAGGTTTGCCATGCCATTAAATGGTGTAGTCCTTCTACCTTATCAATCCTGTATCTGAGAGCCAAGTTTCTGAAAGAGCTGCAATATCAATTCTGAAACATGCAAGTCTGTTACTTAACACAGCCATTTCCCTCAAATCCAAATTCAGGTCAAAGTCATATCCGGGGTCAAATTTGAATATTCCAGCAAGCAAATCTGTTTATAAAAACAGATGAGCCAGGATGTAAACAATGAGGCAGGGCTTGTTTGACCCACCTTTTCTAGGGCCACCCTCACATGAGGCGAACAGGGCTGCTTGGAAATCTTTGTAGCTGCCCCAAGGTCCGTATGCCTCTCATGGATCCCTGCAACCATCTTGCCAAGACCTTCAGCTCATACGCCTAGGCAACATTATGAAGGAGTGGAGGCTGCCATAGACATGTCCCCTTTAGACCAGGGCCAGAATCCAAAGGCCAGAGTGAGTCTGTACATTCAGTGACACAGAGGTTGTAGTTTCTGCCAGGGAGACACCTAGATAGAGCTGCTAACTGCCTATCACTTCAGCGTGAGCACCTTTTCTGTTGGGGTGAGATCCCTTAGACTTTCTTCAACCAAGAAGTATCCACAAGGTAGCAGAGGATGCAGTTTAATGTCATGACCAGGACAGAACTATATATAACTAGATATTATCTATGTATCTGTCTATCTCATTATGCAGTTTTATTCTGTTTCATTCTCATTGACTAAAGTAGTAACATTTGACCAGTTACCAAATGATAGTTCTGCCCTATTGCCTAGAAAGTCAGAGAGTAGACAATACAGAGGTGCACAGCGCTTTCCAAGAAATAAAATGGCCTTACATGGTACACATATTATTTACTATTTATACAGCAGTGGCATCCAAAGGCCTCAATCAGTATCATGTTTCCATTGTGTGAAGCTCTGTACAAACACATAAGAGCTCTTCAGAGCTCTTACACTTCAATTTCAACCAAGACACAAGTGAATGCAGCAAACACCAGGTAAAAGTAATGTTGACATTCTGTGATCATATTAACAGGGTGTGCAATAGAAAGGGTTGGAAATTTTTGCAATTTCTTATTTAGATGACATTTTTATGGGTGTTTCAAATGTTGATTGAAAACAATGGGTAGAAGTGTTTTGCCAATATTTTTTTTTGCCAAAAATGATGTCCTTTTTTGAGGAGCTGTAAGTAAAAAACTTGATGACTCTGAATCAAATGAATAGGGTATTTTTTCACTCATATAAATAAAGAAATCAGCTATTCTCAACAGTTACTGAAACATAATGAAAATATGCTTTTAACTCCCCCCCCACAAATATCCAAATTATACCTCCACAAATACCTTCAGCCTGCTGTCGGACATGTCACTCAACCAAAACCACTGTGGTCTTTGTTTTAAGGCAAATAAAGACAGTCCTTCTGAAATTTGTTTTATGGCTTTCGCTGATGTGCCTCCTCCCCCCCCCCCCCCCCCCCCCCCCATTGGTGGTGAGTGACTGAAGGCAGAAATGAACCCAGCTCTCTGAATGCTAAAGTCAGATAGTGGAATCCAAAGCCCACCAAGAAGCTTTTACTAAATAATTAAATTCAGCTCAGTTACATGCTGTACATTTGCCATGTGCTAAATTCCCTGTTGTAATGCTGCAAAAACAATAGTCAAGTGATTTCACATGTCCATTCCACTGTAGGTGTTTGACAACTGTACACTGGAGCTCACAGAAAGGTTTAACCCTTGAGTACCCATCAGGCTGACCCAAATGCCCTCTGCTGTCTCATGCACATCATGCTGGCAAGGAGAGCTGAGCCGCCCCAGATCTCCCTCAGTTCCTTTCTACGACCCATTGTTGGCGCTCCCTGTCCTTGCTTCTGCAAGTTTTTTCTTGATACCCATATATAGTACAGTGTATAGTTAGTTAAAAAAAAATTGGGTGCTGGAACCACACAACAACAGTTTGCATACCAGCTCCACTAACAAAGATATACTGTGCTCTCCACATTTCAAGTCCTGGCACTCTTGCAGCAAGGCAATGCCTAATAGTGACCCTTACCCCTGCTGCCTTAAGTGCTTGGTGGAGGCTCATGTGTTCTACAAATGTGGCATTTGTAAGAGCTGTAAGCCCCATTTGAAAAAAGACAGGACAGCCAGGTTAAAATATCTGCTAATGGAAGCAGCGCTGCAGCCTCCATCTGAGTATCTCAGCGTCAGTCAGTAATGCATCTCTGATGCACTGGTACCGAGAGGCAGATTGGTACCAAAGAAGAGGCATTGGAAATCAAGCGAGGTGCCAGGGGTGTCAAAAGACTTGAAGCGGATAAGCTCTTCTAAAGACTCAGGAGGGCATTCAAAGAGGAATCACTCCTCAGAGCACACTGCTAAACAGGGGACTTGGTTGACTCCAGAGCCTAGTATGAGCCTGTCAAAACCGGATCCCGAGGCACCTTCATCGACATCTTATTGTGCCATGATACTGCAGCGTATCTTCTTTGTACATCTACTCCTGAGGCCTTTGAGGCTGCGGGACTATTGAACCTCTTGGAGCTGCCATCACCAGCCGTTTAAGAGAGTTGTCTAGCACTGGTGCCCAAGGTACCACCTCCAGCACCTTCACCTCTGCATGGAGCAGCTTCAATGGATGTGGCCATCAGGATACCAGCAAGGCAGGTGCCATCCAAGGGAAAGCCACAGAGGACACCCTGACTCCCCTTTCTTCAGATCCTGAGCCTTCTTCTCCAGTGCTGATGAGTACAGCATCTGCTTGGTCTCAAGCAGAAGCTTCTTCCTCAGACTCTGAAGTAGGCTTCTATGTATGTCTACCTAGCTGGTCCCATCAGGAGGGATATGCCACCTGCTCACCCTGGTTTCCACCTCAATAACAGCAGGGGGCTTACAGGAGGGATCCTTCAGCTGTGCATAGCTGGGGTCTGTGGCTGTACCAATGGCCCTTTTGGAACTCATGGGGTTTCTTTCCCCCTCATCCCAGTCAAGAGATTCTCCGCAGAGATCTCAGCCAAGTTCCATCTGCTTGGCATCAGGAGCACTGTTGCCACAAGCACCATAGTGTCAGTACTGAGCCTGGCACCAAGCAGAGTTAAGTTCGCTCTTATGAGCAGATGCAAGAGGAGCAAGTACTGGACCAGCCCCCAGGACAGTTACCATCCTCTTCCTCATCCCCTGATGAGGCAGTTGTGGTGGAGCCTATTTCTTCACCCTTGGACGATTTTAAGACTCATGAAGACCTGTGAGGAGGATAGCTATGTCCTTTGATATCCATCCAGAGGAGGTCCAGGAAAAATCCCATAAGTGGATGGACATGCTGACATCTGTGACTTCAGCCTCTTTTACTGGCAGAGCTATTCTAGCTATCTTTGAGTCTACCAAGACCCTCTGGCAGACCCCAGCTTCCCTGCCTCCAACTGCAAAGAGTGAGAGAAGGTACTATGGCCCCTCCCAGGCATTTGAGCACCCTCCGTATAAGCCATCCTCCTCCAGGCTCCCTCGAAGTGGCAGCAGCCAATGAAAAAAGAAAGACAGGGACATCTGGCTTCAACTCCAAAGAATAAAGAGACAAGCAGCTGGAGTTATTTGGGAGGAAGCTTTATTCCACTGGTGAATTGCAGCTTCACACCAAGCCAGCAAGATTTGCTGGGGCACTATGATTTCACCATGTGGGTGATGGTTTTGAACCTAGATAAGGTGAAACAAGAGTTTTGCACTTCAGTAAAGGGCCAAATTGGTCTCCAGAAAGGCTTTACAGGTGGGTCTCAATACAGCAGATTCTGCATCTCACAGCATGGCCTCTGTCATCACAATGAGGCATTCATCATGGCTGCACTCTTCTGGCCTCCCCCCAAAGGTGCAAGACAGTTTAGGACTTACCCTTTGAGGGTCCATTGCTCTTCTCAGAAAAGGTGGACAAGACTCTGCATAGTCTCAGACTCTAGAGCTACCCTGAAATCCCTGGACATTTACACCCCAGCAGTGAAGTGGATGGCGTTCTGTCCTCATCAGTCTCAGCATTTTCAGGGATTTGCTCCTTGACCCAAAGACCAGCCAAAGAGGAGGAGCAGAGGTTAGAAATGGGGACCACCACCTCCCTCTGCAGCCACAGCTGCTGGTTCATCAAGGCAGGTGGCAGCTTATTCATAGATTCATAGATTCTAGGACTGGAAGAGACCTCGAGAGGTCATCGAGTCCAGTCCCCTGCCCGCATGGCAGGACCAAATATTGTCTAGACCATCCCTGATAGACATTTATCTAACCTACTCTTAAATATCTCCAGAGATGGAGATTCCACAACCTCCCTAGGCAATTTATTCCAGTGTTTAACCACCCTGACAGTTAGGAACTTTTTCCTAATGTCCAACCTAGACCTCCCTTGGTGCAGTTTAAGCCCATTGCTTCTTGTTCTATCCTCGGAGGCTAAGGTGAACAAGTTTTCTCCCTCCTCCTTATGACACCCTTTTAGATACCTGAAAACTGCTATCATGTCCCCTCTCAGTCTTCTCTTTTCCAAACTAAACAAACCCAATTCTCTCAGCCTTCCTTCATAGGTCATGTTCTCAAGACCTTTAATCATTCTTGTTGCTCTTCTCTGGACCCTTTCCAATTTCTCCACATCTTTCTTGAAATGCGGTGCCCAGAACTGGACACAATACTCCAGCTGAGGCCTAACCAGAGCAGAGTAGAGCGGAAGAATAACTTCTCGTGTCTTGCTCACAACACACCTGTTAATACATCCCAGAATCATGTTTGCTTTTTTTGCAACAGCATCACACTGTTGACTCATATTTAGCTTGTGGTCCACTATAACCCCTAGATCCCTTTCTGCCGTACTCCTTCCTAGACAGTCTCTTCCCATTCTGTATGTGTGAAACTGATTTTTTCTTCCTAAGTGGAGCACTTTGCATTTGTCTTTGTTAAACTTCATCCTGTTTACCTCAGACCATTTCTCCAATTTGTCCAGATCATTTTGAATTATGACCCTGTCCTCCAAAGCAGTTGCAATCCCTCCCAGTTTGGTATCATCCACAAAGCTTCCAAGAACTCATTTTGATGGGCAGGTCAAGAGCAGTCTACCAGTTCCATGAGTGCCATCTTTTTCTTTTCAAATTTTTCCAAACCACTTGTTGCACTTCCATCATGCTTGGGCCTACATCACAATGGACCAGTGGGTTCTAAGCACAGTGAAAGTGGGATATACACTCCATTTTATGTCTATCCCCCCTTCAACTCCTTCTCCACCCCTCTTCAGGGACCTCTCTCACAAGACATTATTGCTGCAAGAGATATCATCATTTCTCCTTGTACAGGGTCCCTCTTTTGTTCAAGGAAAAGAGGTTTTACTTCTGGTACTTCCTGATCCTGAATGCAAAACTGGGTAGGTGGGTGAGTGTGTCTCATGCCTATTTTAGATGTAAGGCAGTTAAACAAGTTCCTTAAAAAAAATCTGAAATTCCAGATGGTCACTCTAGCTTCCATTATTCCTTCCATGGAGCCAGGGTACTTGTTTGCTGCTCTTGGGTTACAGGATGCCTGTTTTCACATGGTAATTCAGCCAGGCCACGGAAAATTTCTCAGATTCATCCTCAGCAGCTGCCATTTTCAGTTCACAGTCCTCCCCTATGGTCTGTAGGCTGCCCTGGGTGTTTTTACAATGTGTAGGGCAGTGATAGGAGAATTCCTTCAGAGATTAGGGGTTCATGTATTCCCTTACCTGGACCACTGGATGATAAGAGGTCAGTCCAGGTTGCAGGTAGTATTTGCATAATCCAATCCATGCTTGGGTTGGTGATCAACACAGACAACTCAGTCATGTTTCAGATACAGAAAATAGAATTTATTTGAGTGATCCTGGATTCAACAATGGCCAGAGCCTTGCTACCACAGGCAAGGTTTCTTGCAATGCAAAGCCTCATTCTGGACTTGAAGGCTTATCCTTTCATCATAGTGAGAAACTGTTTAAGGTTGCGGGGACACATGGCAGTGAGCACTTATGTGATCCAGTTTGCCAGACTGTGCCTGAGACTCCTTAAGGGCCGGGTGGTGGAGATATAGTCTCCAAGAAAGCACCACATAGACATGTTAGTGCATGTACTAAGTCACATTTTATCCTCCCTTGATTGGTGGTTAGACCAACCAATGTACGCAGGGGAGTTCCTTTCACCCAACCTCAGCACTCACTTACCTTAGTCACAGATGCCTCAGACCTGGGTATGGGGTTCATCCAGGACTGCTGCAAATGCAGGGTCTCTGGTCTCCCCAGGATCTCAGTCTACACATAAACATCAAGGTGCTGCAGGCTATCCCTTTAGCTTGTATGACATTCCTTCCTTGCATCAGGGGAAAGGGTGTATTGGTACTGACAGACAATACAACTACCATGTTCTATGTAAACAAGCAGGGAGGACCCCAGCCCTCACTCTTCTGTCAGAAAGCAATCTGCTCTGGGATTTCTGCATCAGCAGCTCTATACTTCTAAAAGTGGCCCACCTTCCAGGGGTTCAAAATATGCTGGTAGGTCACCTAAGCAGGTTGTTTATTGATCACTGTAACACATCGCAGACTCAGCCCTGCGGCGTCTCCTGCTGGTTGTCCTCAGGAATTAGTTCTCCCAGCCTTGGAGCGCCCTCTGCAGGCCGGTGATCCGCCTTGCCACAGGCCCATTGTCCCTCCCAGGACCCACCGGTGTCCCTTTCTCTGGGTGCTGCCCCCTGGCAGTACCCCCACAGTTCTGGGTCTCCCCCTCCCAGGGGAACCCCCACCACTATCCCCACTTCACCTCAGTCTTGGCTACTGCCCACATTCTCCACCAACTGTAAGGAGTTGGACTCACCCCTGCAGCACCTCCTGCTAGTGAGCCTCAGGAATTAGCTCATTTTCCAGCCAGGAGCACCCTCTGCAGGCCGGTGATCTGCCTTACCTCACTCTGGCCCCCGTGTCCCTCCCAGGACCCCAGTGCCCCTTCACTGGATTTCTGCCCCCCTTGCATAACCCTTCAGTCTCAGGGTCTTCCCGCCCAAGGGAACCCCCACCCACTAACCCCACCTTGCCTCAG
Organism: Terrapene triunguis; assembly: GCF_002925995.2. Lineage (NCBI taxonomy): Eukaryota > Metazoa > Chordata > Testudines > Emydidae > Terrapene > Terrapene triunguis. The sequence goes on along the minus strand of NW_020664393.1, from coordinate 2,363,592 downwards.
TGTACAGCTACTGCCAGTCACCATCTAGCCCCACTCCCTGGGGCAGACTGCAGTGTATGCCACTCATCACAGGCAAGGTTGGGCTGGACCTGCTGCCTCTCTCTATAGCTGGGCTGCCCCTCTGCAGCCGCGGTACTGGTCTTAGGCCCTCAGCTAGGCCCGCAGCCTGGGGATTTTCCAGGCTGGAGCTCCCCAGCTCCTCTAGCCTTCCCCCAGCACTGCTCCACTCCCAGTACCCTGCTCAGCTCCCTTGCAGCCAGGCCCTTCTCTCTCTACAAGCAGAGAGAGACTTACTGGGCTTCTGGCTCACAGTCTCTTATAGGGGCCAGCTGGGCCTGATTGGGGCATGGCCACAGCTGAGCCTACTTTCCCCAATCAGCCCAGGCTTCTTGCCCCAGCCATGGCCCTCTCCTGGGCTGTTTCAAGCCCCGCAGGGCAGGAGCTGGTATCCACCTCGCTACAATCATCATGAGAGATCCCTTTACCCAGACATAGTAAGGTCCATTTTCCAGCTCTAGGGGAAACTCTGCAAGAAGCTCTGTTTGCAACAAAGGACAACACAAAAATGTCCCCAGTTCCGCTCCAGAGCAGGATGCAGCCCAGATTCATTGATAGATACTTTTCCACTGCCTTGCACAGAGGGTCTGCTGTATGCTTCCCCCCACCCCATCCCTTTTCTTCACAGAGTTCTGTGCAAGGCCAGACAGGACAAGGCTGGTTTTATACTGATCGCCCTGGCTTGGCCCCGTCAACACTAGTTTTCACAGCTCTTGAACTTCTCAATCAGTCCCCAACTGTTACTTCCACTTAACACAGATTTAGTTTCACAAAATCTTGGTCACCTACTCTACTCCAACCTCCAGGCTCTTCACTTCACAGCCTGGAGACTTCATGGCTAACATCAGTGGAGGAGTTCTGCTCCAGAGAGGCCCAGGAGGTACTGCTGAATAGTAGAAAACCATCATCAAAGAATTTATTGGCTAAGTGGAAGACATTTTCTATCTGGGTCAAGGCTGAAAGTGATCTTCCCTCATTCTTGCTTCTATTAAACATGTGCTGGACTATCTTTTGTATCTGAAACATAAAGGATTGGTGATTAGCTCAGTTAGGGTACACCTAGCAGCTATATTGGCATTTCACCTTTCCGTTGAACAACCACTCCCTTTTTTCCAATCCAATGGTCATAAAATTTTTAAAGGGCTTGGAAAGGATGTTTCCACACATACAGAGCCCTGTTCCACCATGGAGCCTGAATTTAATCTTTAAAACGCGGATGGGTCCCCGCTTTGAGTCTCTAGTGACTTGCTCTGTTACATTTTCAATGAAGGTAACATTTTAATAGCCATTACATTGGCCAGGAGAGTAGAGGAGTTGAGTGCATTAGCATCATATCCACCATGTACAGTTTTTTTTTATGCAGTGTAGTGGAAAAGCTGCCCCACTCTGGCATGGAAGGGGTTAAAGCAAGCCAGAGAGGCTGTGCAGAGCCCCAGCCAATCATGGAAGGGCTTATTGGGAACCAGTCATATGGAGGCTTGAAAGCAGCCTATCAGGGCCAGGCTGTGCCCTATAAGAAGGCTGCAGGGCAGAGAGGAGCTGAGTCTCTTCCTGGAGGGCAAAGGGAGAAGAACTTGTTCTTAGAGAAGCATGCAGGGCCTGGCCAGGCCAGCAGAGGCTGGGAGCGCTCTAGGCTGATGAATGCCAGACTGGTGCCCTGACACAAAGGGGAAAAGAAGGTGCTGGGGCTATGGGAAAATGGCCCAGGGAAACAGGTAGTAGAGGAGAGTTGGAGGGAGGGCAGTAAGTGGCTGCCGCTAGAGGATCCCTGGTTCGGGGCCCAGAGTAGCAGGCAAGCCTGGGCCCTCCCCGTTTCCCCACACTTGCCAGTGATGAGAGTGGCTAAGCCACACTGCAGTTTTCCCTTGGAGGAAGGGGCTAGACTGAGGACTACAGTGAGCCACTGAGGCAACTGATAGAACCAGAAGCTGCCAGTCCCCCGAAAGTGAGGGAGAGCCAACATAGTGGGCACAGCTGGAGGGCAGTGTCCAGAAGTGGACACTGCAGTCCAGGAGTGATGCGGGTCCGAGTGTGAGGATGGTGGAGACTGAGAAAGTAACGGAAGGCGAGACACCACTAGCGAAGGCACGCTGCTGAAAGAGCTAATTCCCTAAGCAACCAGCAGGAAGCACCGCTGTGGTGAGTCCAACCCTGTTACATGCAGATAAAGTCTACCTTCATCCCTATCTGAGGTTTCTTATGAAAGTGGCCTCTTCTTTTCATATCAAGCATTTTACTTACCAACCTTCTTCTCAAAGCCCCACAGTAACAAGGGGGAGAAGTCACTGCACCCTCTAGATGGTAGAAAAACATTAGCATTTTATCTGGAACTGACTACACCTTTCAGATCTTCATCTCAATTATTTGTTGCAGATAGAATAAAGGGCAGCCTCGTTTCCACACAGAGGATTTAGACATAGAAATCTGGTCATATTTGCCTGTGCTACATTTGGCTAATATGGAGCTATTGAATATATTATTGGGGTCATTTGACTAGGCCTCTGCGGCATTTCTGGCTCCCATAGCCATATTAGATATGCAAAATGGCTACCTGGTCATCATGTCACACTACATAATCACTCAACAATCTAGAGACTATGCTAAATTTGGATGAAAGCGGAATGGGGATATGTGGGGTGAGGCTTGGCGGGAGGGTCTGGGTATGAGGGTGTCTGGATGCATGGAGGTTGGGAAGATGGGAAAGCAGCTCCCTGTACAGGGAACTCTCCCCCTGCAGCTGAGGAGTGATGGGTGCAGGAAGGGGTGGGGGAGTTTGCAGAGCTTCCTGCAGCTGCGGGAGAAATCTGGGGATTGGTCTGATCTGGCCCCAGATGTCGTGCAGGGGAAGAGGAAATCCCATCGTGCCCAGCTGAGATTAGCAGCTGAGCTTGGCACAGGATGAGAGCTACCAGCCGGGTCTTCATCAGTCCTGCCCCCTGTCCCACAGTGATTTACCTCTCTGCTGTCTGCCCTGGGCACCTGAAACATACTGTTGGGGAGGGTCACATGACCGCTCTTGTGGCTTCCCTTTGCTTCCCTGTCAGAAAGTTATTTTTCTGCGGTGAAGCAAAGAAATCTGTGCGGGACATAAATTCTACACATGCTCAGTGGCACAGAATCCCCCTAGGAATAATGTGCAATCACTTGAAGAAAAAATGATTACTAGCCTTTCTGTAACTGTTGTTCTTTGAGATGTGTTGCACATGTCCATTCCATGTCTCACCTTCCTTCCCCTCTCTGTCAGAGTCATTCCAGCAGGAAAGAACTGAAGTGTGTCTGGGGTGACTCAGTCCTTTATGCCTGCGTGATGTTTGCGAAACAGCAGTGGGTACTCAGGGTGCCCCAGCGGGCACTGCTAAGGATAAAAACTCTTTGTTCACTGTAGTGCACAAACATCTATGGTTAGTATTTTTTTTACAAAATTCTTACAATATTTCTGGCCAGCAATACAAAGATGGTTAAGTTCCTGATAAAAGGATTTTTCTGCTTGACTAAAATCGTAGCTATAAAGCTGAAACAGTGCATGAAATGTAATCAGACTTGAAACTCCTGGAGGGATAGGTCTATACATACAACAACAGCATGAACTTATAATGGTCACAGAAGCACTTTCAAAGATTATCTATTGTATTCTCAGCAATAAATGATCTAGAAGACATTAAGATGGCCACTTTGGATTTAATCTTGAGTGGGAATTTCTTATATTGGTTTCCATTCGGTCAGTCTGTGGCTTGATTCCTCTCTTTCCTCTCCTATTTCGCACATGTTCATCTAATTAACCTATCTCAAAGATGGAAGTGACTACAATTAACCACAGAGTTCTTGCATCCACACACATTCCATTGCAGGACTGAGGTATAGTTTCTTTCTTCACCATTAGGTAGGTTTAAGACTTTACATGAAGCTCATAGGCGTGCGCAGCACATTTCATTAGGGTGTGCACCCAGGGAGTCCCGCCCAAGCCCCGCCCCCATTCCAATCCACACCCTCCTACTTCCCACCCCCTGACTGCCCCCCTCAGAACCCGAACCCCCCCGCTCCTTGTCCCCTGACTGCCCCCTCCTGGGACCCTGCCCCTAACTGCCCCCCAGGACCCCACCCCCTATCTAAGCCTCCAAGCTCGTCTCCTGACTGCCCCCTCCTGAGACCCCCCCACTGTAACTGCCTCCCTAGAACCCTACCCCCTACCTGTCCCCTCACTGCCCCGACCCTTAGCCACACACCTGCCCCCTGACAGACCCCCGGGACTCCCATGCCTATCCAACCACTCCCTGCCTCCTGACAGGATCCCCAGAACTCCCAACCCATTCAACCCCCCTGCTCCTTGTCCCCTGCCCCCCACCTCCAGAGACCCCCCTCTCCCCAATCACCCCCCAGGACCCCACCAACTATCCAACCCCCCTGTCCCCTGACAACCCCGACCCCTAGCCACACCCCTGCCCCCTGACAGGCCCCCTGGGACTTCCACACCCTATCCAACGCCCCCATTCCCCGTCCCCTGACTGCCCCCGAGACCGTCAGGCCCATATCCAACCCCCCTGACCCAGCCCAGCCCCCTTACCACGCCACCACTCAGAATAGAGTCCTCACCAAATCCCACCCCCTGAACATCCCCTTGACCAATGACGTGATGGCACTTAAGGGGCAGGCGCAGAGAGCGCCAACCAAGCTGGAGTGCAATGGTGAAAGAGCGCTATGACTGGCGTAAGTCAAAGGTCACGTGTAGCGCTGGGGAGGCAGCGATTGGCTGGGCAGGCCCAGGCGGGAGAATAAGGGGGGTCTTGGTAGCAGCATGGGTTTCACTGTGTGACACAATTACAACAACTTTGTGCAGCTGCTGGGGAAGTTTGTATAGGCAACAAATACACCCTGTGCAGGCGGGGGGGACTCATAGGTGCTGACTTTGGTTTTGCCGGTGGGTGCCCCATCCTGGCTTCACCCCCTTATCCAAGGCTCCACCCCCACTCTACCTCTTCCTGCCCCATCCTCCTTCTTGCAAACTCCCTCCCCTAAATGCCTCCCACCAGCTGCTCACTCCTTTCTGCCCCTCCTGCCTTAAGGGCGAGGTGTGGGTGCTGGAGGATTACTCTGCCAGTTTTGAGGGGAGGCTATTTTCAACATTTATACGCTTTCATTCTAGTTATTGAAAGTGTGTCTATCATTGGTATCTCCCCTTCCTGATGTTTCCCAGTTCTTGCTCTCCACCTTTTCCCATCTCTCTCTGCTCCCCACTTCCTGGTAGCTCTGTTTAGCAGCTGCTCCCACCCACGCACTCAAAGCAGCTCTGTCTCCCCCGAACCCCACCGCCTGCAGCCAGCCTAGAAACTACATGCCCTGACACAGAGAGACATTTAATTCAACAGCCCAGCATAGAAATGGCCCATTCATTCATCCTGCTGTGTGGCCGCTGTGTCGCTCCAGCTCTTCCCAATCCCAGGGCTGCAGCCCACCCCCACTTTGACTCCTTCACACACTCTACAGCTTTTGTGGAAGAGGAGTCCCTGGTGGGACCATGGCCAAAGGCAGGGCAGTGGGGGCCAGTTGCTTACTCCACCGGGCTGCAGCAGCCCAGCACCCTGAAGCAAGAGGAGCTCAGGTGTCCCAAGTTAAAGCAGGGCAGCATCTCCTGACCTGAACCTGATACAGGGGGATGGATGCAAGGGAAGGAATTCCCCAGGAGGTGGGGGGGGGGAAGGGGATCCAGGGAAAGAGAATCAATCCTTCCTTACACTGGGAGGAGGGGATGCTGATCGGCGGGGGAGGGGATAAATTTCCTCTTGGAGGAAAAACCCCTCAGGCAGGCTTGATCTGGGTGTGGGGGAGGGGGAGACAGCTTTGAGCTGGGCAAGCATTACTTTCCCAAGCATAAGGGAACCGTAGGGGTTGGAAGCTCCCAGAGCCTCCATGGGAGGGGGCTGGGCAGCATCCGGGCTTGGGGAGGCTCAACAGAGTATATGTTCCAGGACAATAGGTTTAAATTCCACTACTGTCTCCCATCTCAGCACCTCCAGAATTTGACGCCATCCCTGACTATTGTGTCTAGTGTATAGCATGAGTAGGATTTAAGATTTCTATCTGGAACCGGGAGTGAAAAGGGGTACCTTTGCATTGACTATATTCGTAACTTTCTAAATTAATTTCCATAAACCTTCCTAGGAGTTTTTGTTCAGAAGAATGTTCATGGACAGCATGGACAATTTAGGTGACCAATCAGGCGCTGAACAGTGAATATCTTAAACAATAGTCACAACTAATAGTTATCAAACAATTCATAGGCTGAAATGTTTGCATAAAAGTTTCATCAAATAATTCCCAGTAACAAACACATTTATAAAAATAGGATCCATTGCATCTCTTTGCAAAGAGATAAAGGAATATATTATTAGCTACAAGAATACTCAGCTCTATTCTCAACTTGTCCTTTGACACCAGTAGGAGACTTTGTGCAAATGAGGCATTGAACTTCTGTTCTATTTATTAAAAAGACAGTATATATTTAATATTATACTGTATCTCATTTGATGGTTGTGAGATCTAATGAATGTTTATAACATAAGTATTCTGAGATTTTTGGATGGAAGGAGCAATATAGTTGAATTTGTTATATTATTTCTATAAAAATAAATAATATTAATCTTTGACCTTTCTTCTACCCTATTCCAAGTTCATCTGCAAAACCCCAAAGAATCTCAACAATTACCCTACACTAGGTCACAAAAATACATGAGAGAGTTTAACTCATAAATCCAGCCTCTGACATCTGAGTCTTTTTCAAGGTGACTGCTCTACTTCCACCAATCCCAATGGAACACTCCCGTTTGGGATCTCATCAGACTAGAGCACTCAACAGCAACAAACCCCCAGCCCCCGCTCTGACTGATTTGAGCCCAAAAGGTGACTGGTAACAAGGTTGTGAACTAATGCAAACAGGACTGGAGAGCTAAAACCTCTGGGGAATAGCTTCCTGCAGCTGTAGTTCTATCAAATGAAATCATGCTGCACTAGGTTAGGAATGTTGTTAGTGTAACATTAAGAAAACACAGAAATGGAGAAAGATAGATGATCTACCACATAGGCCTTAATCAGCAACATCTTCTAGTCTTGGCCAACTTTTCAATTTTTCATTTGGTTGAGTGAAAAATTAAAAGCTATTAAAGAAGTTTCTGAGTAAGATTCATGGATATTTTGTTAGAGGTTAGGTAATGCTTGTTCAAATGCATTCTTTATCTGACTCGAATGATGATCACTTCATATATCATAAAAATCGAAATCTCCCAATAGTATCTAGATCCTAATGTTATTTTTAGAAATTAGTATTTTTTTTTAGTCAGAAATATATTTTCATGTTTCTGGTATTTGATAAAAGGTAGCAAAATATAATCAAATGATAATGAAATAAATAAAAAAGATAAATAGCTACTAACATTTATTTTTTTAAAAAATCATACAAAATAAAAAAGTCTAACAAAAAGAGTAGGCAAGGGATATCAACACACTAAAATGTAATAAAATAAAAAGAGAAAGTAGTCAGAAGAAAAAGGAATTAAATGTGAGTGTAAATAGAAATGCAATTAATAAACTATTACTCTTAATTTGTCCAATTAAAAACAGAAGAGGCATGGACAATAATAATATCAAATTTAATTAAAAATAGATGTCACAAGTTTTTAAAAGGGATACCAGAAAAAAATCGAAGGGCAATTTATAAACGAAATATTTGAAAACAAACATTCTGCTTGTCAAAAATGTTGCATCCATATCTCCTGCCTTTTGTATGTTTTTGTCCTTTTAGGTCCCGGTTAAAATTTTCAAAAGTACTTGAGTGACAAGTCATTTTCGAAAATGGGACTTGGAACTCTAGGCTCAGATTTTCAAAAGCAATTAGGTTCCTAAAGAAACAGATAGTTGCCTACTGGGATCTTCAAAGATGCCTATCTGATTTTTTAGATACCTAATTACCTTTGAAAATCTGGCCATAAGTCTGTGTCAGTTTTGAAAGTGGGACATAGGAGCTCAGTCCTAAGTCATTTAGGCTTTTTTGAAAATTTGACCACTTGTCTACATTAATTCCCCTTTCTTTTCTTTCGCTATCCAATAAGGGCATGGATCAAAGTTACAGGTCGTGGTTTTTCTGTACTGTTTTGAGAACTTCCTGCTTTGTGAATAGGCTGAATTCAGAGAGGAAAGATTTCATGTTTTCATGTGTGGTTCCTGGTATCCCATCTCAAATCTGAGTAATTTTCTTTGACAAATAGGTCGATACCTGTTCACAGCAGGAGCTGTTGGGTTCAATTCACCCCTTGAAGTATCTCATCAAGATGCTATGATGCTATAGTGCTATGATGGAGAAGATGTGGTTTTCTTTGTTTATTCTATGGGCAAGGCATAGGCTCACAAGAATTCATTGGGCCTACAATGCCAGCTTCCATGGTTTTATCATGAGTCGCAGAATCTTTGGTGCTTTTCTAAAGGCCCCAGCTTCTGGAGTCAATTGATTACGTGAGAATCTCAGCTTTCATTTAAAATAAAAATTCTCTGTTTCTGGACCTTATGGTTAGAGAGGAATGCTTTAAAACACGAACCCTAAATACTCAAGAAACAGAAGGCCAATAAAAATCCAACATGTATTATTTTAAAAAATCTTATGATTTTTAGGCCAGTCTCATAACTTTTTGTAGGCCTTTCTTGTGATTTTTTGAATGTTTTGCGTTGACAATACTGCTCTTTGTGTCTGAGTTTAGAGAGCTCTCTCCCTCTGTGCACCCTCCCCTTTTTGTCACAGATCATCAGAGAATCATAGAGATAATGGAAAGTAGGGTGAGTACATGACTATGGTTAATGAGTGGTCATGGTGACTTACTATTGTCAGCCAGTGGTCTGAATGAGCTATCTACTGTCATCTATTAATGAACTGTAGGAAAAGGCCTCATGAGCAGACCTTATTTACAGAGACACACCTACTTTGCAACAGTGATTGATAGACACGCTTGCTTTGCCAAGGTGATCAATTTTGGCTGTTTTGGGTTAAAACTCACTTAAGACTTTGAACAGGGGAATGAAATGTTGTTATCCATATTGTATGACTAAAAGGCAGCAGACCTGAACTTAATATGGCCTGATTGAGGGGTACCATAACTTGAACACTAAGCAGGGAGTCACATCTAAGTGAAAGTCACAGACCATGGCAACAGGTTTCCTTCCTGGTGGTGTGGAGTCTGGTTAAGGGTTCTAGATTCTATTTGACCCTTCTCATCCAGTGTTTAAAGGCGGAGCTGACTAGAGTCAATAGAGTCCTTGTGTTGTCTCAGTAATCTCTACAGCAGAAATCACTGATAAACTCATAGGCTGACCTTGGACTCAACGCGGAGACAATGTTGTGTTGAAGGACAGTGCAAAGGATGCAGTGGTGGTTAGGTACCTCACTACCCAGTGAAATCACTGGTTCTGAAATCACTAAGAACTGAAGTAGATGATGGAATCTGACCACTCAAGAATACATAAGTTGATACTTTCTTAACAAAGACTCTATTTTTGCCATATAAAAAGAAAATTAATTTCATGAAAAACTGTAATACTCTCTGGTAATTTTTTTCAACCAAACTTTGAAATTTCAGTGAAAATTTTGGATAGTTTGAAATTGACAATTTTTGACCTGCTCCAATGGTAGTTTATTTAATTTTCTGTAAAATGTTGTTTAATAAAGGATGGCATTTTTGTGAAAATGTTCAAATATGTTGACCTATTTTTTGATCAGATCTAGTTCTGCTGAGATATTAGATGTCTTTAACTTACATTGCTGTTTCATAAGTGACACAATCAAGGAATGGAAACAATGCCACATAAAAAATAACTAACTACACACAATGAATTTTAAAAGTTTATAATGAACTGTTCAATTTGTTCATAAATTGGAAATATTTTGTGACAAAAATTGCAAATAATTTTCAGTCATTAATACATTTGAGAATTTTGTAATCTGCATATAAATATTTCATGGACAGAAAAGGAAGCAAAATTCACAGAATAAATGATTAATTATGAATTATTCACTCATCTCTAGTGTGGCAAGAGCTTAAATATTGTTTTACCATATTGTACCATGATGTGATGACATCGAGTGTTGCAACATCAAAATCACCATGTGCCACCATCTGAAAAAAAAATCCCTGCAATTTAGGGCTTGACCATTAGAGTGTGAGAGATGTATGCATGTTGAATGAATTAATACCTAAACCTCAATTGCACTGGGTTAAAAATTTTTCACACACAATAAACACAAAACTGGCATTACAGTAAATCAGACAGGAGTCTGATTAGACATGAGAATCTTTCATAGCTTTTTTTTACATAGAAATATTTTGTTAATAAGTTGGGCTGTCGATTAATCTCAGTTAACTCATTCAATTAACTCATTGAAAAATTAATCACAATTAATCAAAATTTTTATTGCACTGCTAAACAATAGAATACCAATTGAATTTTATTAAATATTTTTAGATGTTTTTCTACATGTTCAAATACATTGATTTCAATTACAACACAGAATACAAAGTGTACAGTGCTCACTTTATATTTATTTTTATTACAAATATTTACACTGTCTCACTGTGCCTCAGTGGGTCACAACTGAGAATACCAAATTCAGGACAAACTGCTGAGAAATAGCGCAGACACACCCCAAAATTGGTGGTTATTCTCCCATAAGATACACCAGACCAGCAACAAAAGTAAACTTCTGTTTCACCACACTGGCTAACAAGTCAGAAAAGCAGTCTCCTTAGGTATTCCAGTCCTTGTATCACCACCAAAAACACTAGACTTAATGATGAGTGGTTATTTAAAACCAATTTCATCAACCAAAAGATTCTTTTGACCTCAAAGGACCAGCCACATACCCAGGTCAATATATAATTCAGATCTTGCCCAATAATCACGCTATTGCCAATCCATTAGTATCAAAAATCTAAAGTTTATTTATAAAAAGAAGGAAAGAAGGGTGAGAGTTAAAATTGGTTAAAGGAATCAAATACATACAATAATTGCAAAATTCTTGGATCAGGTTTGTAGCAGTGATGGAATAAGTCTCTGGTTGCTTCCAAATCCTTAGAAGGTCCTCAGTCCCTTGGTTAGAATGCCCCCATTAGTATAAGTTCATAGTCCAGAAGTCTGAGCAGGAAAGAGGCAAAATGGAGGTGCTTCCAGGCCTTTTATAGCTTCTGCCATGTGGAGGGAAATCCATTGTTTCAAACAAAGCCCACTGCGCAGCTTGTGGGAAAATACTGGTAACAAAATGGATTTTGGAGTCACATGGGTAAGTCACATGTCTATGCCTGCTTCACTTAGTCATAGCAGAGGCCATTACCCATATTCTAGTTAGAATGTTCACAGGAAAGTCCATTAAGTGTAGATAGGCTTCCATGGTCCATTGTGAGTTAAGTGTTCTTTCATAGGCCATTCAACTTGAATAGTTACTTCACAATGTGATGGCTAAATACCTTGTTGGTGTTACCACAGGAGTAAAAATTTGAAATACAGGTACATAGTTAATATTCATAATTTCAGATACAAATGGCATAATCATATTCAGCAAATCATAACTTTTCCATAGATATCTTACATGCCACACTTTGTACAAGATTTGTTGCAATTATATATCAGTGGTACTAACAATGATCTACATTGTCATATTTTAATCACATAATGTCACACACTATAAAAATGAGAAACAAAATAAATAGTATTTTTCAATTCTCCTCATACAAGCACTGTAGTGCAATCTCTTTGTCGTGAAAGTGCAACTTACAAATGTAGATTTTTTTTTGTTACATAACTGCACTCAAAAACAAAATAGTGTAAAACGTTAAAGCCTACAAGTCCACTCAGTCCTATTCTTGTTCAGCCAATCGCTAAGGCAAACAAGTTTGTTTACATTTGCAGGAGAAAATGCTGCCTGCTTCTTATTTACAATGTCACCTGAAAGTGAGACCAGGCATTCACATGGCACTTTTGTAGCAGGATTGCAAGGTATTTATGTTCCAGATATGTTAAACATTTGTATGCCCCTTCGTTCTTCGGCCACTATTCCAGAGGACATGCTTCCATGCTGATGATGCTTGTTAAATAATGCGTTAATTAAATTTGTGACTGAACTATTTGGGGGAGACTTGCATGTCTCCTGCTCTGTATTTTACCTGCATTCTGCCATATATTTCATCATCATGTCAGCAGTCTCGGATGATGACCTAGCACATGCTCATTTTAAGAACACTTTTGCTGCAGATTTGACAAAACGGAAAGGAGGTACCTGTCAAGGCTGTATCCCCACTTTGAACCTTAGGGTACAAATGTAGGGGCCTGCATAAAAACTTCTAAGCTTATCTACCAGCTTAGCTTTGGTCCGCTGCCACCATCACAAGAATTCCCTCCCTGGGAAGCCTTGAGAAACCTTTCACCAATTCCCTGGTGAACACAGATCCAAACCCCCTTGGATCTTAAAACAAGGAGAAATTAACCATCCCCCCTCCTTCCTCCCACCCTCCTTTCACCAACTCCTGGTGAATACAGATCCAAACCCCCTTGGATCTTAAAACAAGGAGAAATCAATCTG